>NC_056728.1:1731808787-1731926287 GCF_019279795.1 Protopterus annectens
GCCTTTGGTCATATATGTATTTGTTGTGTTCTTTTATATGTCTGTATCTCTCTCTCTCTCTCTCTCTATATATATATATATATATATATATATTGATATATTGATATATATGCATATACATATATATTGCTTTTTACACACACACACACACACACACACACACACACACACATATATATATATATATATATATATATATATATATATATATATATATACACATATATATATATATATATATATATATATATATATATATGCATACATGGATGATATGTTTGAGAAAACATCCAAGTTCTTTATATTTGATGTGGCTTAGTGGTAAATCACTTTGGTTATAGTGTGCAGAGTCCTGGGTTTGAGACTTGCAAGGGCTGATTATTTTGTTGCTGGGCAGAACAGAGGCTGATGGAGACAGATTGATTAAGGCACTTTAAAGCAGTTGTAAGCAGGTTTGCCTGGGTTTGCGTGGAGCTACGCAATGCTTACTTGAGCATAGCTTCGCTTATGCTCACTTACGTATGCTTAAATCTGCGCTAATTTCAAATAATGAAAAGAAAAAAGGGAGACAGGAAAGTGTTGAAATTGGGGCAAGCATGGGGGGACAAACAAGAGGAAAAACTAGTAGGGATGTGCAGGACAGGTGTAGGAAAGGACCATAGCTCTACATTTCCTTGGCAGCAACAGCCCCTTTCAATGTAGGCAATTTAGAATTTGGAGCCTCACACCTTACAAGGAAGTGTGTGGGCATCATACAATATGGATGATTGGTAGGGTTAGATTGTGTGCTGGGTACATGTCTTTGGTCAAAATGCAGAGCTATGTATGTGACGTGTTTTTTTTTCTTGTGGGAGAGATGTCCTGTTTTTTTTTTTTTAAGGTGAGAGTGGGATGTTAAGGAAGTATTATTGCTAAGTGTGGTGAGGGAGGTTTGGTAGGAGAGGTTGCATTTGCACTCAGACAAGACATACAAGACAGCAGATGGGGGCAATGTATGACACATGCGGGGGTAAACATCTTGATGGGGAGGGTGGTTGGGAATCTGAGGCTCATGAGCGCCCAAGATGGTAGTAGTGGCACTGATGTCCCCACCCGATGCCAGTCACCACTACTCCTTCACAGCCCCAAAGGTGGCTGTGCTGGGTGCTGAGCTGGAGGGGCCACCTGCCCCTCTAGCTGCAACAACCTGCTCTCCACCAGGTGCAGGCTGTCATCCAGCTCTGTCTGGAGGATATTGTGCAACATGCCACAGACCTTGTCCGGGTGACAGCGTCTTCACTGCGCCCACTTGCTGGGGGGGGTGAGACCCATCCCCTGCAGCGGTTCCATCCAAGGGTGGTGCAGGACCAGCAGATGAGGGAGGTCTGGGTTGGGTCCCAGACATGCTGGGACCCAGTGCCTTGGCCAGGTGGGGTGGGAGAGGCAGATCCACTGGGATCTGCCTTCCCTAATGAGCTATGATGTGGAATTTAACAATGAATATTGGTTAGTCATGCACAACACATTACAACATTAGTCAAAATGGCATGCATGGATATGCCTATTAACCCAAAACAGTGCAATTATAACAGTGCCATGGCAAACAGAACCCACATATGGAATGGCATTCAGGGTTGCAACCACATGTCAGTTAGTGGTATGGCAGGCAGGCAATAAGATGATTATTCAGCAGGGGATATTAGTATGCACACAGTTTAAACAATGATAAACCAAATGGAACAATGGTCCCAACAGTAGAGGTTTGTTTAGGAACATACCCATGTTGGTTTCAGTGTGATGGTTGGATCAGTTGAGTGGTGGGAGAAGGGAACAGATTCAGTTGACAACTGCTATCAAGTATATTTGTCAGTAGACTTTTATTCACTACTTTACATTCTGACCACACTTATACTCTACCTGGGCCATGGGGCTGCTACAGCACACCAACAGTTGTAGATATCAACAGAGCAATTGTACCCTTATTTTAGTTATACACATCAGACCTGTTTCTATACCAATTTATTTACCTGTGGGCCTGTCCAGATGAACTGTGTGCACATTACATTGCTGTTTCTACACATATTTCAGATTCACATTTTAGTTGCAGGCCCTGGAGTGTGTGTTGTGTCTTTCACATACATCTACTGGGACATTGTCTGTGTGCAGGTTTCTTGTCAACTGGGGAAACTATCCGTGACAGCCTGACACTTGAGGGGCTTGTCTGGGCCAGACTGCAGAGTGTGGATGTCTAGCTTGCATCTAGTTGTAGGACTGGGGCCGGTCAACACAGCAATTGCACACCTTTCATAGTTATACACATTATACTAGTATTTCTATTCAGGTTGCTTTACCTGTTTGTCCTGTATGGAAAATGCATGTGTTGCAGTACATTATTTTTTCTATTCAGATTGCAGTTTAAAATTGTAGAACCAGACTGAGATGTTAGTGAAAGTCCCTGGATTTGAACTGTGTTGTGTGTGCATAATTGAACTACAGGCCTAGTCCTTATCAAACTGAGCTACTGTTGTGTTTTGTTTGTGACATTACTATCTAGTACATATTTTTGTGCACAGTACTTTTGTTATCACATGTTGTATTATTTGTTTCCCATTTTCAGTACATTTTATGCATACACAACAAATATTGGTGTCCCCTTTTGTGAAACGTGCACATTAGCTGCATTTCACATTTGACTTTTTTACAACTACATACTGCAATTTAGATTCCTGAGTACACAGTGTAGGTTTTAGGTCTGCACTTGTTAGCATTATACATGTATCAGTACATTCACAGCTACATATGGCTGAAATGGAAAGGTTAACACAGGACAATGTTGGCAGACAAACAAGTAAAACACATTATGATGGGAATATTTACTGTTGCTTTTTCCAGTTATTTGACATACCCATTCTAAAGTATGCAGACAAGCAGTGCTAAATCAGTTCACCTCAGTTAATGCATTCTGCAGGACATACCCATTTCTATTTATCAGGTATAAGTGAGATGACACACACCAGTGTTTTGGATCACCTTTATTAGTTTTGACATACATATCTATGTATGACTCAGAACTCCACATTTACTATACCTGCATGTTCTGCACAGGAGAATGCTTTTCATTTCTAAATGTTACAGTAGCCCTGACATGGCACTTTCTTGTCACTCAGACACACTCATACATATCCTAATATTCCTCTTCTGATTATTTTACCTTGTTTGCTACTGATATCTGTCTTACACAGCAGCTGGGAATACTCCATTGTAACACTGGCAGCCTGACACAGGCATTTATTCCTGACATTTACAGCGCAGTTATATATACAAGCAGTACTACCATTACTATAATTTTGATTTCTTACTGCTAATAGTAGGGGGTATTCTGAACTCACCATGCTGCCGATGCAGCTGGGCCAGTCACTGTGCATGAGCCTGCACATTCTGGGACCTCTCCACAAAAGCTGTATGGGGAGACATCACGCATTAATCACACCTGCACAGTCACAAGCTGAACGTTTTCCATACTTAGAGATACATAAGACTGCATACTTACAGACAGGTGGGACATCCTGTGCTCAGGCTTCTTTGATCCACTGGTCCAAGAGTGCACCCCCTACTCTGCTTCAGATCATTATGGTGATGATGTACCTGCTCACCAGTCCGGGGTATGCCAGTGGCACTGGTGAAATCACATGCAAGCTGATCCCAGGCCTCTGTTTTGTACTGCGAGCCCTGGTACTGGCCCTGCAGCAGGCTGCCATCAAAGTTTTTAACTAGGGGCCTAATCATGACTCTGGACTCCTGGATGCCCCAACGTTGCACTCGGAAGTGCACACCTTCTCCGACACCAGCCATTTTGGTCCTGCTGTATGCAATCTCAAATGGTTATGGCCATATTCCCGCATGTGTGGTTTAAATAGAGCCTTTTTCCCGCACTTTTTCATGATTGGCCATTTTTAATATGCTGCACTATGCTTAGCTCCATGCAAATCCACATAGCAATGCTTACACCTGATAAGCACAGCTGAATGCAGGTAAGCAATGCTTACACTAGCAAAGCATTGCTTAAATCTATTTTTTTTCATTAAAGTTATAAATTATTTTTTACATTTATATTTTACATATTCCCACCCTACTGTGCTATACATGAGACATATGTTTGACATCTATCATTCAAATTCCTTAAAAGTTTATTAAATAATTTGGCAGAGGGGGTATTCAAATCAAGCATGTTCTACATGCTATACTATGGCAGTACCACTACGCTACAGCAGCTTGATGACATTTTCCATCACAGTAGCACTTTTCTATCATTTTCAGGATTTCAGCCAAGCTAAGCATAGCAACGCACCATGCAAACAAGCTGCGCGGTGCTTAAACTTTGACTTTACATCCTGAAAAAAAGTATTATTCCATTTTTTTATTTTTTACTCCTTTCCTCTTGTCCTACTGCGTCCATGCATGTAGGGCAAGAGTGCATACATTTGGGGGTGTGCACTTGAAGGCTGCTGCCTTCTATGGGTGTTTGTGTTATTTTTTATTTTCAGTGTCCGCCGACACTGAAATGTCAGCTATTTATATTTCAGTGTCTGCAGACACTTGTTTACTATATAATATTAGAGCCAGGCTCTAATATTATATAGTTTGACACTCATCCATGTCAGAAAGTGCCGTACATCACTTTCAGAGTGAACGGGGTATGTTTCAGGTGCTGGGACTGCTGACACACACCCACTGTGCTCGTTCCTGGTTTGTGTCCATTTAGTTTAGATAGCAGCTCATCTTCATGCATAGGCAAGGTGCGCTGCTATCCTAAATGGACACAAACCACTCTGTGCAAGAATAGCTTTATTCTTGCACAGAGCTTCGTGAATACAGGGGATTGTCTTTACAGAGCACTACTGATCCCTTACCTGGTGTCATGAAGTAGAAAAAAAACACTGGAAACAGGACAGGAACATTTCGGAGAAGTATAACTTGTTTAATATAGACAAAGCAAGTTTAAAACCTTTCACCAAGTGCAGGCTTCTTCAAGCAAGATAAAAATCAACAAAATTAATACGTGTTTAAATACTCTAAAAGATCATATAATCAAATATAATTGATGATACCAATTAACTAGGCTAATCTGACTCGGTTGTTTAACTCTCTTAGCAAAGGTTTTAAAGACACATAACCATTAAGTCCTGGTGGTATGCATGCTTTCAGATGCAGTATCCAATGGTATTTATCAAATTCAGCCAAGTGTTCTACATTTTTCCCCTCAAAGAGGCTCTTTTAAAATATTCGGTATCAAAAAGCTTAAAATCATGATTAAAACCTTCTTCTAGTTTATGCTTATACAATGCATTTGTGTCAACATGTCTTCTTATATCAGAAAGGTGGTTACAGATACATTCTTTAAGCTTCTGGTTAATTTTGCCAACATAATAAGCTTGACATTGATTATATAAGGCTAGATGAACCAGATTCTTTGTGTTGCAGTTACCATAAACATTTAACTCAAAATTAGACCTAGTAACTGGATGTACAAAAGATTTTTCTGTGTATATAAATTTACAATAAACACATCTGCCACATTTAAATGTGCTTCTCTTTATACTTTCATGATGCAACCTTATGCACGGTTGTTCTTTGTAACAAAGCAGATGTTTCAAGTTATTACTACAGTTACATCCAAAACTAGGCCATGCAGATATGTTCAAGTTCAGGATCACCACTTAAAATATGCCAATATTTGGAATTTAAACATATAGTGTTGTTGATTCCAAAATGGTGGACAGCCTGACAGTGCAGCTCCTGCATTCCTATACTATAATCTGACTTCAAACCAGCGCATCGCTTAGGAAAAGTATACCAAACATCAATGGATTAAAGCAGAAATATGAGTACTTACTTGTTTCATCTTTATGTTTCAAAGATTCTCTCATTCTGAAGGAAAAATAATTACTTGTTGGAAACAGAGCCCTGAACCGCATGGTGTGGATTCTTCAAGACTAACAGGCCTAATAAGAGGAAAGTAACAAGAAAAACAACTTTCATAACAAGACTTATCATTTAAAATTCTGCACTACTACTAGAAATCTAACTATACAAGATTAATGGAGAATCAGCCAGATCGGATGGAAACTGTAATCACAAAAACCAAACTGTCTGCAATTACTACTCCTGAGAAAGAAACCACTTCTAAAAGGCAAAAAATTAATAAGCAACAACAAGAAGCTGATAAAATGTCTCAAAGATTAAAGCAGGAACAACCTTTAACACTGGAGAATCTGAAAACTGCTTTACAAACTTTACAAACAGAAGTTCAGGGTTTCTCTCATAAGCTAACTACATTTGGCTCTACTCTGGACCAAATTGTGCTTAGGCTTGAACAAAATGAAGCTAAAATTATGGACAATGAACTAAAAATAAATGAACTGCAACAAAAAGCACAAACCAACGACACCATAATTAAAGAATTACAGCAAAAAATGTTAGACTTGGAAACTAGAAGCCGGAGAAATCATTTTATCATACGAGGTATTCCAGAGAGCTTTGATAATTCACAACTTATTCCAATAATAAAAGAAATTCTAAGCTCTCTTCTGGCTAATAAAAATCTCCTGGATGAGATAGTGATCGAAAGAGCTCACAGAGCTATAAAGCATCCACAAACAACTGATCTTCTTAGACAAATCTATATCAGACTGCTTAATTCAGCACATGTTCAACAGATACTGTCAGCTTATAAGATTAAAAAGAATATTACATGGAAAGCGCATAAAATTATGATTACTCAAGATCTTCCTTTACAAATTAAACAAAATCGACAGAAACTCAGAAAATACTGCAATTACCTCATTGAAAATAAGATTTGTTTCCAAATGAGATATCCTGCAACTTTAACATTTTATTACAAAGAAGAAAAAATATCCTTGGAAACACCTGACCAGGCAAAATCCACCTTTCTGCGTCTCTTTAAAGTAAATCCTGCCTGAGACAACTCTTTTCATATCTTTTGATCCAAAAACAACATTTGGAAGGCTAAACAAGTGCTACAGCTCCAAAGAACTATAAGACAGAAGAATATACCACTCTTATGGGAAATTTTAAACAAATGGATGTGGAATGTGTTCTAAATAACTTTGCTTACTTGCCTGTAAATAAAACCTCTTTGCTACACTGTAATACTTAAGGTACTGTCTTTTAACAACTGCCTTTACATTTAAAAGTTACAAAGCTACCTAACATTGTCTGCATAGAGAAATGACTTTAAAGTGCATTTACAGCTTACAAAAAAGAAGTGTTAAATTACATTTAAAAATGGGATATAACCTTTGATATAAGAGTTTAAGTAGTGTAAATATTAGACATAAGTAGTTTCAGTTCAAATCTATACTCATTATTCTACTGGCATAATCATTGAGTTGTTTTAAGTCTGTCTATGAGCAAGGTACAAAAACATTTCTCTTTTTTTTTTCTTCTTCCTCTCTGTTTGTTCAGTTGATGGCACTGGTTAATTATTAACATATGAGTTCACAATGATGTGTTTATATGGCTTTTGACAGTGCAGTGTTAAATGAAGATTCCAATGCTAGCAGGAATAAGGCAAATGTTGTTGAATTTTAAAGTGCTACCTTCTTTAAATGTTTAAAATGTATAATCATTATTCTGCTGACATAACCATTGAGTTACTTTTAAATGTGTCCATTAGCAAGGCATAAAAACATTTTTTTTTCTTTTCTCACTGTTTGTTCAAGTAGATGGCACTGGTTAACTATTAATATATGAGTCCGCAATGATGGATCTAT
Source organism: Protopterus annectens (assembly GCF_019279795.1). Classification (NCBI taxonomy): domain Eukaryota; kingdom Metazoa; phylum Chordata; order Ceratodontiformes; family Protopteridae; genus Protopterus; species Protopterus annectens. The sequence goes on from NC_056728.1 coordinate 1,731,816,560, forward strand.
ATGGCTTTTGCCAGTGCAATGTTAAATGAAGTTCCAATACATCTTAAAGAACCACAGTTAGTTGCTATTAGTAAGAATAAGGCAAATGTTGAATTTTAAAGTGCTGCCTTCTTTAAATGTTTAAAATGTATAATCATTATTCTACTGGCATAACCATTGAGTTACCTTTAAAGGTGTCTATGAGCAAGATATAAAAACATTTTCTTTTTTTTTCCCTGTTTGTCCAGTCGATGGCACTGGTTAATTAATAATATGAGTTCACAATGATTGCTTGCATGGTTTCCAATACATTTTAAAGAACCACAGTTACTTGCTGTTAGCAAGAATAATGCAAATGTTGAATTTTTAAAAATTATGCCTTCTTTAAAATATACATATATTGTACTTGGATTTTGAAAATGTTTTGTGAACTCTTTAATAACTCTTGAAATGTTAAGAATTATAATACGTTGCTGTTACTACAAAACTTTTTATAAAAGTTAGTAATGAAAAGTAGCACAGCGTTGCGGGTCCACAGAGAAGTTTTTTTATTATTAACACAAAAACATGAGGTTAAGCGCTTTCATCAAATAAATTGACTTCATCAGAACAAGTAATAAAAACATTAAAGCTTAAATATCAAACAGTTTGAATTCATTGGTTCAGTACTAACCAATACTATGCTTAAAAATCCCACTTTTCATGAATAGTAAGCATTATATGCATAACAAACAATGAATAATTAATTAGTTAGATTCAGTGAAGAAACTTTCCTACATGGGACAATATATGATACATATACTACCCAATCAGTCCATAAAAAGACAAAACCATAAATGCTGGATGTATATAAAAATATACACAAGGGTTATGTTAAAATACATATTTAAAATAAACAATAAAATATTTTATCAAAAAGTAGTGAAAAGCAGTCAAACTAATTCCGCCTTTTCTTTCAATATAGACATTATAGAAATAAATTCATTAATGCCTGGTGGGTGGTCAGCAGCTAGCCTCAATTGCCATTCTCCTTCTTCTCCTTCTTCTCTTCTTTGTTCGCCTGACGTTTTTAAAAGGGGCAATGTTAGTAGTGGCAATCCTGGCAATCTTTGTACTGAAGGGAATCACTCTGGGCATTGCCACTTTAAGAGAGCATGCAACGTCATCACTAAGGTTCAAATTCATGATGGAGGTGAAAGAACTTGCTTGGCACCTCACGCTAGTAAAGTTACATGGTTTGAAGACCCAAATGGTGTTTGTTGTGACAAGCACTCCTTTAAAAATAACTGTGTTGAGCAACTCGACGATGAGATAGAGTAGACTGTTGTGGAAATCTCTAGTGGTCAAACGGAACGACGACAGGAGACTTCAGCTGTTATATTAAATACAGGTACTGTGTCAAACCCTTTAGTGAATCAAAACAGCATTTCTTATGACTTTAGTAAATCCAATCAACAACATTCTTCTAGGGAAGGTTTTGATTTGGACAAAGCATGTGAAAAATGTACCTGTAAGGACAAGAGTAGGTCAAACTCTAAATGTGCAACTAATTATAACAGTCAATCTGGTGAAGGAAGACGCCAAGTTAATAATGGTGAATTAGGTGATGTTCACATTTGTAAGAACAATGGACATACAAAAAATACTGTTGGTAGTCTTGATAAGTTAATGCTGAGGCATTTTTCTTTTCAGGACACTGCTTTTAAAGCTTGTAATATAGCTGCAACTAATGGTACCATTCAACAGCTGGATTATTCATCTTTAAGGGAAATAATATATGCATTTGAAAATAAATTGTTTAAGTTTAAATTGTGTGAGATGGAAATTTGTTATTTAAATGAATGTATCAAACAGCAATTGGTACCACAAGGGTTGAGAGTTTTTAAATTTCCATACGGTATTTATTATGATGCTGGGACTGTCAGGACTTTTTCTGAAAAGTTTGATAAATGGGGTTTAGAATTATTAACTAAAACTGTGGCTATTTACGAGGTTATGGTGACTGTATTAAGGGATGAAGTTAACATATTAAATGAGAAAATTTACACTGATTTATTATTTTCACAATATGAAAATTTATATCATAAGGTAATTAATAGGGTGGATCAAAAATGTGACCACATTTTTAAGAAAAAAGTTAAGAAAATGGAGAGGGACACTAAGCAGTATAAACTGCATAAAGTGTATCCTACTGATAATCTTGTATTTTATATGGAACAGGAGCAGGAACACAGGACTGGTGGAATAGAGGATAGAATGCAATCTAGTTCTAGCATGAATGTTGAAATGTATGAGGGTCACCTTGGTAGTGAGTCTGAATGCTTTGTTGATAACCAGGATTTTCAAATACCCCGACGCTCAGAAAGAATAGCCAAACGCAGACAAGGAATGAACAAGACATACAGCAGAGTAGTGAAGCAGAACTACAACTACAAAAAATGGTAGGACAGATACAATGCTTTGATAGCATTAAATATAGTTTAAATGGTTTTAATATATTCAACTATTCAAATTTTCCTATTACCCAGGAATTATTTTCCCTATTTTCTAAGGGGTTCAAGTTTGTTCCTACACATGTTCCTGATATAGCTTCGGTTATGATAGAGTTACAATTATATTTAAGAAAATTAAATTTGAATCTTATTTTCTCGGATAAATCTAACAAAAGTGGACCTACTGACTATCTGAAGAGAAGTAGTAAGTTTAATCCACCTTTACACCCTTTGATTTTGGCATATGAAAAACTGGTAAAAGAAGATTTATATAGTACCTGGGGGGAGTGTTTAACAACCTAAGCTCGGGGGAAAAAAATCTATTGGAGAGCATCAGGCAGAATAAGGATGTAAGAACTATGACACCTGATAAAGGGGGTGGGGTTGTCATCTACAGCACCGAAGATTATAATAATGAAATGCAACAAATTTTATTTCAAGAAGACAGTTACTGTTCATGTTCTAAAAATGAGATTAATATTTCTTATAGTAGGCTGGATAGTTATTTGTATGAATACTTGTTGGATCAAAGCATCTCCAAGGAGGAATATAATTTTTTGCTTAATAAATATCCAAAAATTCCTACATTTTTTGGAATACCTAAGGTACATAAAAATATAAAGAAGCCACCATTCAGACCTATAGTTGCAGCCGCAGGTTCTAAGATACATAACCTGGCGGTTTATGTGGATAAAAAATTAAAACATATTATAAATAAATTTCCACATTTACTAAAAGATTCTTGGGACTTTTTAGGTCAATTGAAACAGGACTTATGGTCGGCTGGTTTTTGGTTTCTTACTATTGATGTACAAGATCTTTTTTCATGTATCCCGAAACTTGAAGGTTTAAGTCTTTTTGAAGAAGTTCTTTTTACCTATTCATCCCAAAAATATGATGAAGTATTACTTTTAAGTGAACTAATGAGTCTTATTTTGGAGAATAACTATATTTTTTGGGGGGTGAATACTTTAAGCAATTGAAAGGAGTTGCTATGGGTGCTGCTTGTGCCCCCTTATATGCCAATCTGGTTCTTTTGGGATGGGAACAGAAGTACATTTTTCAATGTAATACAAAATTTTCTTCATGTATTGCATATTATGGTAGATTTTTGTATGACATGTTTATTGTGTGGAAGGGAAGTTCTGAGGAAATTCCACAATTTGTGGAGTATATTAATCAGACTACAAACTATCTGAAGTTTACTTTCCAATTCCACCAGCAGGAAATTAATTTTCTTGATGTAAAGATTTTTTAAAAAGCAGAACAGGTTTCATTCCAAAATCTACAGAAAAAACACCTTTTGAAAAAGCATATTTACACTATACTAGTCACCATCCGGTGCATCAGAAAAGGAGTATTATAAAGGGCCAGGCTGTTCGAATAGCTAGAATGACCACCACGAAGGAGGATGTGATATCTGAGTTTAAGAACCTATGGGTCATGTTCCTTGAGAGAGGTTACCCGGGTCACCTTATTGACCCAATACTTGATGAGGTGTTGGGAAAATGGGGTATTATTTATAAATCCTTATTGGGTATGAATGAGGACAAACTTAGTTACCCATTTAAGGGAGAGACTGTTTCAAAGAACATTAATTTTCAACAGGCATGTGTAGTACAATTTAGTCCCCTATACTCTCAGATCAAAGCGACCTTGGTAAGAAATTGGAATATTTTCAGAACTAATCCTGAAATAATACGTATTTTGGGTGATAAACCCATATTTTCCACCAAGGTAGGGGGTAATATTAAATCCTTAGTAGAAGCAAATAAACTTTCAAGTAATAGGAAGGGGAATTTAGCTGGCAGTAAGCCTTGTGGTAGATGCCACTATTGCTCTTATATTTTGTTGGACAACAAAATAAATGTTGAGAATCAGACTAAAAATGTTATTTTATTAAAAAATGGAAATTGTTGTTCCAACAAATTAGTTTATATTGCTAAATGCAGCACCTGTCCATCTTTTTACATTGGTAAGACGGAGAGGATGCTGAAAAATAGGATTTACGAGCACCTCTATGACATCAAGAATGAAAAGAATACAAACGCATTATACAAACATAGTACAATGTGTAAGAATTTTAGGTGTTTCAAGTTTGGCATTCTTGATTTTGTTACAGCAGATGCAAGAGGGGGTGACTGGCAAAATGTATTAAATAAAAAAGAGTTGGTGTGGCAATTGAGGCTAGCTGCTGACCACCCACCAGGCATTAATGAATTTATTTCTATAATGCCTATATTGAAAGAAAAGGCAGAATTAGTTTGACTGCTTTTCACTAATTTTTGATAAAATATTTTATTGTTTATTTTAAATATGTATTTTAACATAACCCTTGTGTATATTTTTATATACATCCAGCATTTATGGTTTTGTCTTTTTATGAACTGATTGGGTAGTATATGTATATGTATCATATATTGTCCCATGCAGGAAAGTTTCTTCACTAAATCTAACTAATTAATTATTCATTGTTTGTTATGCATATAATGCTTACTATTCATGAAAAGTGGGATTTTTAAGCATAGTATTGGTTAGTACTGAACCAATGAATTCAAACTGTTTGGTATTTAAGCTTTAATGTTTTTATTATTACTTGTTCTGATGAAGTCAATTTATTTGATGAAAGCGCTTAACCTCATGTTTTTGTGTTAATAATAAAAAACTTCTCTGTGGACCCGCAACGCTGTGCTACTTTTGGTTACTTGTTTTACTTCGAGCACATTGTGCACCGTTTGTGTGGTTTTTATAAACGCTACTTTTCCTTTTCTCTCTATATAATATCTAAGGGCACAATCATTATAATATTTTAAGAAGTTTGAAAATGAATATGCAGTATATAAATAATAAGAGGAGTGGGATGGGCACAGTCTGTTAGCGGATGACTGTTCGCATTTGGAATAGTATGGGTATTATTGACATCCCTCTGATATATATATATATATATATATATATATATATATATATATATATATATATATACATATACTCCTTGTTAAAAATAATAGTTTCTTTTAGTTTCTTAACCCATGCACATTTACAAACACAGAGGGATGGGTGGTTAGGCACCTATTTAGAGTTTAGGAGTATAGAAGTCACAACATTTATTCTTAAGATAAATACGATAACAGAAAAAGTTTATAACTGCATTTTTGTGTATCAACTAATGAGAAACTTCAACAATATTAATAAAAAATGATAACCATAGACTCTTGGAATGTTAAAGGGATGGTAGATAAAAAGAAAAGAAATTTAATCATGCACCTCACATACCAAACTAAGGCTGATATAACTTTCTTGCAAGAAACTCACTTAGATGACCAACTTTGGTTTAGGGAAAGGAAACGAAAATGGGTTAAAACAGTAGTTGCTGCAAATTATAGTTCTTTGTCCAGGGGAGTGGCCATTATAGTAAATAAATCCTTCCAAGGAGAGATTACTTCCTATGAAACTGACTCAAAGGGAAGATAGGCATTATTTACTACTGAATATCATACTTCGAACAAACCATTACTCTTTCTTAATATATATAGCCCCTGCTCAAATCAACAGTTCTTCATTTATGAAATCTTTAATACATTAGCCAAATACCCAAATCGTCTGTTTATTGTAGGTGGGGACTGGAATGCTTTACTAAATCTAGATAAGGATAGATCGCATAATAAAAACAGACAGTCACAATCTACCACTACAGCACTTGAAGAATTACAAAATACATTTGAACTAGTTGACCCTTATGTTAAATTTCAATATGATAAAACAATATCAAGATTCACTTTCTTTTCAGCCACTCATAAAACTTGGTCCAGGATAGATGCTTTTCTAATTTCTCTTGCTTTCCTTTCTAACAAAATAAATTATGCTGTATCACCTAGAACTCTTTCAGATCATTCCAAAATTAGACTTTTAAGCTCATAAACAAAATATTTCCTATTTCAATACCTGGACGTTAAATCCTAAAATTATACAAAACCAAGAAACTACACAAGAAATTCAGAATGTGTTAGCCCAACTTCAAAATGATTTTATATCCAATCAAATTCCATATGACATACCATGGGTGGCTCCAAGGCGGTCATTAGGGGTATTATTATTCAAAAATCTGCATGGCTCATAAAAAGTATAACAATCTTAAGAATGAACTAGAGTGTCAAATAAACACTGCTGAACTAGAACTTCAGGAAAAATATTCTAAAGAACTTGAGGAAAAAATAATTGATTGGCAAAAACAATTACACAAACACTATTTAGAAAATATCAACTTTTTAGAATTAGGGTCAATATATCAATATTCAGAATGGGCTCAGACACCATCAAAATTCCTAGCTAGACTAATTAACATAAAAAGTGGACCTCCTAGGATCAAAGAAATAAAATATGAAGGACAGGTGAAATATAAAGATCAAGATATAGTGGACGCTTTTGAAGATATTTATAAGAAATTATACAATATACCCTTATCATCATCTACAGACAGATTTGAGGATTTTATACATAATATAAACTTTTCACAAATTACAGAAGATCAAAGGAAACTCTTAAAATCACCATTACATTTAAAAGACATAAAAGCTGCAATAAACAAACTAAAATTAGGTAAATCCCCTGGGCCTGATGGATACACATCGGATTTTTATAAGCTATTCATGGAACCTATTTCCAAAGTGTTATTAAAAATTTTCAACTATATAATACAATATGGTATAACAGACAAATACTTAAATAACTCCAAGACAGTGTTGATTCCTAAACTGTATTCTGACCCAACAAATCCAGCAAATTATAGACCAATAGCCCTCATAAAAACTGATCTTAAGATATTAGCCCATGTTATAGCAAATAGACTTAAGAATATACTCCCCTCTATTATTTCCCAACAACAAATGGGCTTTATGACAAACAGGAAAACAACTGACAATACCCTCCTTTTATATACCATTGTAAGACTACTTAATAGGGATAAATGCCCCAGATATGCCCTTACAGTAGATGCAACTAAAGCTTTTGATAGAGTAAACTTACACTTTCTCTTTAATATACTGCCTTTATATGGTTTTCCTCAAGAATTCATTAAAATGATCCAGGTTCTATATCAGAAAGCATCTACAACTATACAGATAAATAAACTTATAACTAACCCTATACTCTTATCCAATGGTACAAGACAAGGATGTCCTCTTTCACCATACCTATTTAATCTATATCTAGAACTCCTCCTTCTGTTTATTTCACAAAAAACTTGTCATCATATTCCCAGAATCCACAATACAAATCTTATATACTTGGCCTTTGCTGATGACTTAAATATATACTTCCAACTCCCCACTACTGACCTCTCAAAAATACTTAAAGTTATTGATGAGTTCTTGGTAGTTTCAAATTATAATTTAAATTTAAACAAGTCACACATATTTCCCCTCAATCCTATAGGGCATAAAGAATAGTACTTTCCTATGAGTGAGATCAAAATAAGCTACCAGATAAAATATCTAGGAATAATATTTACTTCAGACTTCAAAGATATTATAAACAATAATCTAGTAACTACATGGACTAGTATTCAAAATGATATGGATAGATGGAAGAACATTAATATGTCTCTACTGTCAAAAGCTAGTGTTGTCAAGATGAATTTTTTACCAAGAATACTCTTTCAATTAAATGCTACCATTTCAAATATTCCCCAAAACTTCTTCCTTGCCATGGAAAAAGCTCTATCAAGATTCTTATGGTATCCCAAATCTACCAGAATTAAATATGCAAAACTTGTACTCGCCAAAGATAAGGGGGGATTGGGGTTACCTACTTTTAAGTTTATAATAGTATAATTACTGTATACAGACTAATACAAATAATAAACTATGACATATATAAATACTTGGACACCCCAGTGGACCAAAATCTGGTATGAACAGTTGAAATCCCTTGGCTGTAATATCAAATCCTTACCATTCTTGAATTTAAACCAGGCTAGCATATACACAAAGAATTTACACCCACTAATTAAAAACATGATTCTTACAACTCAGAAACTATTTAAATAATTGCAATTAGCTGACGTTTTTGCCCTTATACAACCGTTACACTTAAATCCTAATTTACTAATAAATAATAAACCAGTAAATCTAACAAACTACCCCCTGATAAAAGACTACACAATATGGGATATATACCAATGGAAAGACTCTAACATGAGGCAAATGAGACTTGAACTCAAACTTCCTATGAAATATAGTATTATCCTTAACCAACTTCATCATATTATAAATGCTAAATTCTTACAAATGCACACTGTCTTACAGAACATAGATTTAGTTAAATTAATACTTGAAAATCTTGCGATTAAAGGGACAACAATTTCTAGGACTTATAACATTGTAATGAGTGCAAAACATCAGAATTCTTTATTATTTTCAAACTATTGGCAAACAAAAAATCAATCACTGACCAAAGAAAATAAGAAACTAGCCATTGAAAATACAATCAAATTTATTCCTTTCAAGAAGCTGTTATATACACAAATTATGGTAAATAACAATCTATATTATACCTTATCTAAATTAAATAAATTCAATCCTAACTTTTCGCCCATATGTCCCCATTGTCCGGATCAAACAGCTGATATTTTACATGTCATGTGGAACTGTACTAAGATGCACAACTTATGGTGTTCCTTGACAGTAAGATTAGAGAAGATGGGATATGAAAAATCAACCCTTACTTGGGAGACAGCTATATTGTACATTAATAATCAACTCCCCAAATTATTAAAACATGTTTTTATTACAATGTGTGCCCTTATTAAATTCTCTATTACAAAGAAACAAAGAATTGGAATGTCATGTCACCAATTACATGGGAACATTTTAGCAATCTTGCTATCAAATATATCTCATCTCACAAATTATTTTATTCAAAAACAAAAAACAAATGCTATTAGCAAAATATTGGGGTTACTTGCTAGATATAATTCTTGACAAATAAAATTTGCCTACAAATTGTCATGAAAAGCTAACCTTTAAATAAGTAATGAATGTAGTATAACCAGACTTTGTTGCATCTTCCCTCTTTTCTTAGTATATGTGTAACTAGATATTTTCCCTAAACATACAAATAAATGGTTAAATTTCTATTTTTACTTTATATATAGACTATCCCCATTCTAACTATCCCTTATGAGACCAAATGAACATAAGAATTCTCATACTTTACTTAACGATGTAGTGACTTCTTCTGTATATTTTGTATATATATATATATATATATATATATATATATATATATATATATATATATATATATATATATATATATATATATATAGATGTATAGATATATGTATAATTTTCTCGGAATGAGATTGTTGTCTGTTTTGTTTAGATAGGTATTTGTATTGTTTATTTGTGTTTTTGAGTAACCGTATTGTTGTTATTATTTGAAAAAAGAAAATTGAAATAAAGAGATTTTGGGAAAAAAATAAACATATAGTGTTGTTGGTGTTTGTATTATGCATTAAAAGGCATCTAGTCATGTTTCTGGGATGTGTCCTATTTATTGTTTATTGAATATTAGAAGAAAAAGTAGGTTTCACTGCAAGTGGACATTGCTGTTTAATTTCTTCACAAAGAGCATTGACAGCCTTAGCCTTATAACATCTGTCAATGAAATCAACTGCTAACTTATCTAGTTGGGAATCCATGTTAAGATCTAAAGTGTTCAGCTTTACCACTTCACTGGGTCAAATTAGTCTAGTTAATTGGTATTATTCTGGATCTTTTAGTATATTTAAGCACTGATTCATTTTGCTGATTTTATCTTCCCTGAAGAAGCCTATACTTAATGAAAGTTTTTAAACTTACATTGTCTATATTAGACAATTTATACTTTTCTGAACTGTTCCTGTTTCCAGTGGTTTGTTTCTACTTCAATGGGCTCTAATAACTTCCATTCCCTGGATTTACTGTTACTGACTAGTTTGTGTGTGTTGTCCCTTATCTGGACTACTGAGTGCATGACTGAATGCCTTTCTCTAAGTGAAAGTTTTATTTTATGGACATTACAAAGAAGTACAGCTATAATGATTTCTGGGATAATGGATTTGGGTATAAATTAATATATTGAATTTGGAGGAAAGGAGAAATTTGACTTAAATTCATATGGCAAACACTAGAAAAGGTTTTGATTCAATTTAAAATTATGTGAAAGAAGAATCATTCAAATATATCAAATAATGGGCCAGCATTTCAGATTGGATGCAAAGACTAACTGCTTCATGAAAATGATGATAATGTGCTGGATTAGTTCACCTGAAGCTGCTGTAGTTTTAAAATAATGGTGAGTATTAAATGGTTATGGGATATGTGGCATAGACAAAGAAAAACCCTGAGAGAAAGAAAGAGCGAGAGAGGAGGTGGTGGATGGATGGAATGACAGTTGCTCTTAAATGTATAATTTTGACATAGTGGAGTCCTCTTGTTGGATTTAATGTTGTGTTCATATGTGATTTGTCCATATTTTAGCCACTTATATGACTGGAGTTAATGTCCAGGTAAATAAAACTTAACAAGTTTTAAGTCTAAAATATAAGAATACCAAGAATTTTATAGCTGAATGAGATTTTCTAAGATAAAATGCTTAAGTACATCAGTGTTTTATTTATATATGGGTGAATTCATGTGTTTAGGCCTTTGAGAAGGAATTGAAAGTGTGATTTCTGTAAATTATTTTAGGTGGCTGAATTCTGTTTATGCTGTCAGGAAGTTATTACTGTCTCTGAGCCAAGAGTTACCTCATTTGAATGGTCTGTCAAGAGAAGTACTGACTTAAGGACATTCATTGATGTATGAAGTATGGTTATGTAAGATGAACTTAAGATAACAGTAGATGTTCGATTGATCACTGCCGCAGTAGCCTCTCCCTCTTTTCATCCAATCTTTTTTGGTGTGTATTTTGTGCCATCGAGTGGACATTTGTTTTTTGTTGTTCCTAGCATAGTACGTTCAGGGCTCAGACTCTCGCACTCTGCTGGCAGGAAAGCTCTGAAGGACTTCTCACCCAAACCTTTTACTCAGTTCAGCTCAAGCTGCCTGACAGTTTGAGCATGTGAAAAGTGCCCTGAAGCTTTGGAAGCCGGTCGGATGTTGTATCCTTGGCAGGATATAACCCATATAGCTAAGGCTACTGCAGCAGTGATCAATATGAAGAACATCTTTCAATCTAGGACTACAGCTCATTGGACTTTATATGGTATCTTAGACTAGCTCTAGGCTTTGAATGTTGCTACCGGAATCTTGAGATGGAAATATTCCACTGCTTTTGCATCTCCCACATGGCGTTCTGTGAAGGATGCTTCAGCTGCATAAAATATTTTAGCAAAAACACCAATCATTATTCTATCAATTTCTGTTCAGGTGGCACACAAACTTGTATCTATTTTTACCACCTGCTTTATATGCTGTAATATTTGCATAGTCTAGGACTGGTCCGTGATAAGTTACTTCAACTGTATTCGGACTACTGGATATTGAACCATAATATATAGACAAATAGTAAAGTTTACCTGCATGTCTACAAATTTGTTTAAGTTAAGGAATATTCTCCGTAATGAACTAACCATCACAGGGTACGACAAAGAAATGTAGTGAAAGTCCAAGCTCAAGTTAAGCATTTTCATTCTTATTACACTTAGAACTTCATCAGAATTAACATTTAACAATCTAGTGATGGGTTGTTGTGGCATTTTTTTTTACAAGCAGTTATTCCACTGTTTTGGATCTTTTGTGATTCTTAATGGATATTCTCTTATTCAGAAAAGCATTTTAAGAGGTACTATGCATTTCTTTTAAGTTTTATGATCAAATGGAAACAATTAGACACCATCAAGAAAATGTGCTAATCTTTAGAGGTTGAATTTGTCTATTTTATTGTATGGAATCTGAGGTGGCTGCATTAGTAAGACACATAATGGACAGAAGAGTGAGCATTTCTGTTTAACATCCCATTTTAGTAACAATTCTCTTATTTATGGTGATAAATTATGTACATGGATAGCTACAAAAAGCCTAGCAGTCAACTGTTCCAAACCACAATAATGATTTTTGGCATCTCAGAAAGTGGCAGTAAGTGCCCAAATTTCTATAAAAATATACAAGAATTAGTCATTCCACAGATTCTTAACCAAAATATTTTGGCTTCTGTTTGATCAGAATCTGGACTTAATCATCATGTACACTTAATATTTAATAAATTGTTATCACTGTTAAAACTATTCTACCCCTTCCCCAAAATATTTCACCTTTTAAACCCAAAAAAGGAATAGAGGCCAATGCGCTTCTCCCCAAACTCTTCTGTACTTCCTGTCATGTCAATGAAGTCATCTAAATATAGCATATATATATATATATATATATATATATATATATATATATATATATATATATGTATATATACAGATAATAGCCAACAAATGTGTCAGACTCAAGTTATCCAGCAGTAGTGAACAGCATTGTACTACCTTTGCTAAAATGATCAGCTGAATATATACTGAAAAAATCACACTGCCCCTCATCACTCCTGTGTATAAATGACTTATTCAGGCTTGCTTTCCAGTATTTGCAACCAAGCTAAAAGGCAGAAAAATGTCCTTCCCTTTGGCTAGATCTGTGAGGAAAAAGCCTTCATTATTGTGGCTCTAGCAACATGGTACAATCTGACAGATGATATAAAAAATGCTAAAACTACTAATATACTAAGAATTTCAAGGAAGGTAAATATTGACTTTTTGGATCTTAACAAAAACAAAAGCAATTGTCTTCAACAGAAAGGATAAGAGAGAATTCCCAGTAATGCATATATATTCTAACCTACTTAACATGAATGCATAGTTTGTCTCTAAGGTATCCTAAACAAGATACACACAGACACACACACACACACACACACACACACACACACACACACACACACACACACACACACACTCACTGTATATATATATATATATATATATATATATATATATATATATATATATATATATGTGTGTGTATGTGAGTGTGTGTGTGTGTGTGTGTGTGTGTGTGTGTGTGTGTGTGTGTGTGTATGTATATATATATATATATATATATATATATATAGAGAGAGAGAGAGAGAGAGAGAGAGGGATGCTAATGAACAAATTCAAGAAGGCAGAGCTATTCAACAAGCAATCATGTACACTTAGTCTAGCCTTCTGCCTTGTATTCCTAAACCTATTGGAATACAGCCACGGAAACTACACTAAAGGGAAAAAAATGTTACTGGCTGCTGCTGTTCTTCTGCATGTGTATGTGCAACAGGCTCCAGTCTATGCTGCTGCTGATGATAACTGACCTCAGGCAATGAGGATAAAGGGTATTTAGACCCTGTTTAACTTTTCCTGGCCTGCATGTGATGGAAATAGTAGAGCACTACAGGGTGGATAGAGATACATTGCAGGAATTCTGCAACATCTATTGTCCTAACCTGAGAGCAAGGGCAAACCAAGGGTAGCCAGTACCTGTTGAGACCACTGTATGTGCAGCACTTAGGATATTAGCTACAGGAGCCATACAATGACCCACAGGTGACATTCTGGTGGTGTCACAGGCATCAGCATCCAGGATCCTACACTAATTCCTGAAAGCAATGCTATAGCATGCCAGTGTAGGTATATATTTCTCACCTACTGCTGAGGATACAGCTAGAACTATACAGGCGTTTTACCTCATAGCACAATTTCCTGAAATTTTGGGTGTCATAGACTGCATGCACATTGAGATCAAAGCATCACCCAGGGAACAGGGAATGGTCTATATCAACAAAAAGGAGTTCCATTCCATTAACATCCAGGTTATGTGTAATGTTAAGGGAATCATCCTGAATGTGTGTGCTGGCACATCTTGCAGTTACCATGACTCCCATATCTGGCACACCTCACAGTTCCATTAGAGGTTTTCCAGGGCTGGTGTCCCAAAAGCCCATTTACTGCAGGATGCAGGGTACGCACTTGAACCATGGCTGATAACGCCCATCAGAAATGCACACACACCCACAGAGGAATAATATAATGAGGGACATGCTCAAACAAAAATATTATAGAGCATGTGTCTGGGCTGTTGAAGGCATGTCTCAGTGTGTAGATACATCAGGGGGCTCTGCAGTACAATCCTAGTACTTGTGCCAAAATTATCATGGTCTGTGCTATCCTATACAATATCATCCTATGAAAATAGCTGCAGCAGGAGCATCAAGGGCTAGGAGCAAATGTTCACCACCACTGGGATGGTCACCACAACCACATGCAGGAGAGGAGTCAGAGGGGGAACCCTCAGCAGCCATGGGTGAATGTAAATGTAGGTGTGTACAATATGACCTCACCTTGGCTAAGAGGCAATGGCTAGCAAACATGCTGGCCACTTAAGGAGTACACCTTTCATCCTATACACATGCATACAGTAACACTGATGCTAGTCAATGCTCATGTAATGGTTGTGTAATGCTAGCAGCAGACAGAGTCAGCCCCGAATGACAACAGTTATAACTGCTTCACTATCAAGATAAGTATTGAAAATGTAATAAGAAAATAAATGTGTAAGAACATGAATGAATGTCAGATACCTGCCTAACTGTTACTTGTAAATGTAGCCAAGTAGAATGTGTGTAAGTTATTTAGCAATGCCATCAATATCTGACACAACTGACATCTGTAATATATACTCATGCATTTTACCAAATAACCTGGTCCATGCAACTGAAATACCCACTATAGAAAAAGCATTCCAAAAAGTATATTTATCTCTACACTCACAAGTGGAGCAATAAGCACAGTTGACAACATGATTGAGAACAGTCCCCCGTCCTTCAAGTTCCCTAGCTATAAGCTTACCTTTCAGTGTATATTCAGCCCTCTGAGCACTCTGAAGATGCAAATTAGGTGTGAGAATTGCTGAATACCAAACTTTTGACTTTGCAGATCAGATGTAAACATACTGTAGCCTCTATACCACTGTTAGGTGCTAATGGCTTGCAACTGTGAATGATTACTCTAACTGAAGCAAAACACAGTAATGCACAGACACCATTCACTGAAGTGAGTGTGTCAGTGAGGATGCATGTACAAAATGTGGAACTAATTGCAGTGAGCTTTTAAACCAAATCAAGCACTCCACATGTATATTCCCTTAGCATAATAACACAGTTTCCTGCTTTTGCTGAAAAATGCTGTTGACTGTCATGTATTTGTATCACATCTTGAAGAAATATGAGAAAATATGCACTAAAGATTATATGTGTGATAGTAAAGCAGAGATATTGGAATGATTTCCAGAATACAAAGAGAAAGCAGATCCGCAGTTTTGCAAACATATTCATAAATAATGTGTGATCACTCACTCCACTAAATATGTTATGTACACATTTACAATCAATTGTGAATGTCCAGCTGTATAAATTATTTATTACTGGGTATGAAATGTTAATTGCTTGCATGCACATTATATGATTGCTATTGCAAAGCTGTGTCTGTGGCAAAGAGAGAGAATTCCCTGCAACTGTGTTGTGTAAGTGCAGCAGTCTGGTTGTTCAAATCCAGAGTTGTATAGTTGTTCACACAGCTTTAATTATAAAGGTAATACATTGCAATAGCTATGTATAGCAGAATGATTGACAGAAATGTATAATTACTGCTTGCATACACATACTTTTGTATGTGTCGTATGTATTTTGTGTGTAACTGGTTTAGCATGACGATGTTGATTGTGTAATAAAAAATGCAATTGCATACCTCTGATGGACATAAAAGTTTACTGACAATCATCTAAACACATTTCATTATCCAAGTGTACCTGTAAAATAGAATGCATTATGAAGTATGTATCATAGTTCCAAACTCTATTACTAAAGTCAGGCAAGTTTATTTCATTTCCAGTATATTGTCAGGCAAATGTCCTGCATCACATGAGAATGCAAAAAACAGGACCTTTTAATGTCACATGCATACAGGCCTAATTGATGTATAGCACCAGTCACTATTAAGTTATATATTTGTGATGCCCATGGTTGACAAGAGTGTATTCTGTAGCAAAGAAGAATAAAATCTTGTATGGAAATGTATGTGTTCTCTTTTACATAGATTTGAATTCCATATCGTACACATTACCCTTAACAATGTGAAAGTCCCCACAAAATATGTGCCAAGTCATCCTATTGATCACTCCAAAGTCATGGCTTAAAAGCACAGTCATTTATCATTTCATTGTTGACCATTGAAAAAAGTGTAACGAGGTATAGCAGCACACATCATAAATCAATGCCAAATGTCATATCATCATTGCTGTTTCATTAATTTCCCTACTCTTTGTTTGGCAATGTTTCTTTTTGCTTACCATTGCATAAACATGGTTGGCATGGTTGTGCGTGTTTGCACACTGGTCATAAAATGCGAGATTACAAATTGGTAGGAAACATTGCAGCTGTTGTTGAAGGACCTTTGGAGTCATGGCGGGAGATGGTTAGGATGGTGCCAAATTCAAGGCACAGAGGTGAGATGTGGAGAAGTCAAAAATATTTCTTGCACTCCTTGTGAAGCCCTATAGCCTTAGGCTGCTGCAGGGGAACTACACTGGGTCTCACTATAAGGCTGAGGCTTGGAACAGCCAGGCCACAGGCTGTCTCTAGTGTGACTGGCATATCACACACTGGGGAAAGTTTAGGCACCACTACAGTGACCATAACTGGTGCAAGCAGGCACAACTCAGCCAGTGGCTGGATGAGTTTTGAACTGGTGACAGCCCCCCCGTTGTGTAAGTGTACAGATCTAGCAACTTGAAATTATATGGAATGCTGTAGGTGGCCAAGACTGGTACTGGTATGCATAATGCTTTCATTTGTCTTCTTTCATTTTGTATTTTACAGCTGCAGGGGAAATCTTGGTGAACAAGGAGGAACATGCTAAAAGATTAGAGTGACTCACAGAGGGAAGGGGTATGTCTGCAGCACAACTGACCATGATTGTAATAAATATATTGTGATTCCACAGATCAGTATCAAGTTCAGCATGCATATTTTAACTGTAACAGCAAGTATGCATGATTTTTTTCTGTAGCTGTTGGTAATTGTACTAGGCAAGTGTAATAGTGTATTCAGATTATGTGGGTTCAATTCCCATAAGTAACATATAGATTGATATTCAACAAATATCATTTGAAATGCAGCAATATTGGCTTCAATATCATGTTCATACCTCTCAAATGTACAGATTTTCGCAGAATCTCCAGAGTTTTGCCTATTTTAGATCTGTTCCTTGTACAAAATGTGTTTTTTTTCCATAGGTTTATAGGTTCATACTAGGCTATCTGCCCTAGGGCATTTACAAAGCCTAGCCAGAGTGTGTTTGGCTTTCGCCACCCATTTTAAATGAATTTTGCTATGCCCTTTTTTGAGGTTAGTATACTGTGCCTCTGTCTAACAGTGACACAGAAGTGATACCCAGGGTAAACCTACAATCTCATCAAGATTCCTCTTGAAGAGAGTCAATGAGGGACTCTTCCTAACCTGGACTAGGATTTTATTCCAGAGTGAATGGAGCCTCTGGGTTATGAATCTGTCCCTCCAGCATGTCCTATTTATTTCAGTGCTGAGGTTCAAGTCTCTCGAGTGCTTAGCTCGATGGGATTTGGATTTTCTGAGGTGCAGCATGTCCATTAATTCCGGGTTGGACATGACTTTATACGTCAGGCACAGATCGCCTCTGAGCAGGTGGTATGCCACTGAGTAGAGCTGGAGTTTCTTTAACCAGGCAGCATATGGCATCTGTTTGAGCCCTTTGATCCTCTTGGTGAGGTACTTTTGGGGTCTTTCCAGTTGCTGCAGGTGTCTAGTAAGGTACATCCCAAAAGGGGCATTGTACTCAATTATGGGCCTGATGAGGGATGAGTAAAGAGGCACAATGACCTCCCCTAATCTAGATGTGAATCCCTTCATGATTAGGTGGGCTATATAAAATGTTTTTCTAACCACTTTGGCCACGTGGTTTTCAAATGAGGGATTGCTATCAACCTGGGTCCCCAGGTCCCTAATTACTTCTTCCGTACTTAATGGATTACCACCTATGTGGTAATTTGTGGGCACTTTGTTTTTGCCAAAGGGGATGGCTATACATTTTTTGGCGTTTAGCTTGAGGTCATGGCTCTGGCACCAGTTGTCTGTTTCTATGAGGCCCTTTTGTAGGATGCTTGTGTTGGCTGGAGAGTCGATTATGGTGCCTAGTTTGCAGTCATCTGTGAACTTGGTCAGCCACAGTCCTTCCGTGTTGGCTTGTACCTCAGAGAAATATATACCGAACAAGAGAGGTCCCAGGACTGAGCCTTGTGGGATGCCACTTGTAACTGGTTTGGAGTCTGACATGGCTCCAGCAATTCTAACTATGTGGGTTCTGTCCTTGAGCCAGTTTGCAACCCATCTAGTGACATAGGGGTTTATATTTAAGCTGGTGAGCTTATCTATAATGCCCGAGTGGGGTATTGTATCGAAGGCTTTTGCGAGGTCCAGGTAGGCTGTGTGGACCACCTTCCCCTCGTCAATGGCCTTGGTGAATGTTTCAAAGAAATCGGCCAGGTTTAAGAGGCAGGATTTGCCCTTAACAAAGCCAAACTGGGTAGGATACAGCGTCTGTAGGTCCCCAATATCTTTATTTATGAGGTCCATGATGATCCTTTCCATAGCTTTGCAGACCAAGCTAGCCAGGCTTATGGGGTGATAGTTTCCAGGATCCATTGAGGCACCACCTTTGTGGAGAGGGACCACTGTTGCTGTACGCCACTCTTTGGGTACATATCCTGTAGTAAGGCTGAGATTGAACAGTAGTTTTATGTTTGGGTTTAGCTCTTCTTGGAGTTCATGTAGGATGCAGCCCAAGACACCGTCTGGTCCCATTGATGCTGTGTTAATTTGTTTTGGAGAGGGCAGCTCTTACCTGAGCATCTGAGATGTCAGGGGGGCAGCACTCTGCTGGGATAGATATTTGCCCTTTTAGTGGGGAGGGGGGGAGAAGTTTGTGCTGAACCTGTCAGCTAGGATGTTGGCAATATCTGTGGGTTCGGTGTATTTTTTGTCATTTTGGACTAATTCTGAGCATATCTGGGAATTCCCACCCATGTTCCTAAAATAACTAAAGAAAGCCTTGTGATTATCCTTAGTGTCCTGTGCAATTGTTCTCTCAAAGCTGGCCTTAGACAATTTTATGAGTGCCCGTAGTTTTTTGCTAATACTGATCAGAGATGCCTTCCCTTTTTGGGATTTTGCTCTATCATGTAGTAGCTTCCTCCTTCTATTGTATAGTTTGTTTATGGCTGGGGTCCACCAGACAGGACGCCTGCCTTTGGAGGATTGGGTCTTGTTTTTATTTGGGATTGCATGATCCATGCATTCCTGAAGGTGTTCATAGAATGCGTTTATAAAGGATTCTGCGGTCTGGGCCGTATTTTCCACAGGCCTGGGGGCTTTGAAAGATTCCACCTCAGTTTTGAGGAGTGTGAAATTTGCTTTAGAGAAGTTTTTCACTGTATTTTTCTGGGCAGGGGGTGGGGTTGGGATGTGAATATCCAGTGAGATTATTTTATGGTCTGATCTTACCAGTGAGGGATACACTTCTGGTCCGGAGCATAGAGCCCCCATGTTGGTGATGATCAGATCCAGTATGTTTTCCCCTCTTGTGGGAGTGGTAACAAGTTGTTCCATAGCATCTGCGTTTATAAATTCTAGGAACCTTTGGGCTAGGGTGTTGGAGCTAGAGTAATGCTCCCAGTCTATGTTTGGGTAGTTGAAGTCGCCCAATATAATGGTGTTTGGAGAGATCTTCATATTTTCCAGTGTTCTCAGGAAGGCCGAGTGGGGTTCCTGGATTTGGGAGGGTGGTCTGTAGCAGGCTATAAACTGGAAGGCAGTTTTACCCATTGTTAGTTGCACATGGGTAGTCTCTGATGCTTTGTGCTGTGCCACCAACCTGGAGGTGTGGGTATCTTTGACGAATATTGATACTCCCCCTCCTTTTGTGGTTCGGTCCAAGTTTTGGGGCCAAAAAGCATGGTATGAGGTATAACCTGGTAGTGCTGGGGTGCTCTCAGGAGCCTTGAACCAGGTTTCTGTTACTGCACAGATATTGATGTTCTCCATGCTAAGGAGAGTTTTGAGTGTGTGCATCTTGAGGTTTAGACTTCTGGCATTGAGTAGCATTACTCTTAGTTTCTTATCCCTTGTGATACCTATGGAGGTGGGTTTGTTTTTTGAGCCTTGCCTAAAAAAGGCACTATGGGGTTGGCAAGAGCCTTTGCCAATATCCAAAAGCCCAGGGTGACAGGTGCAAGCCATCCCTAGCGAAGCATTGTGGATTGTCGAGCATGTCATCCCAGGCTGACAGGCATTGGATCCCCTTTGAATGACACCAATACTTAAGCCAGTTGTTGAAATTGATCATCTTGTCTTCATATTGTGGCATCATTCTTGGTGAGGGTAAGATGCTACTCAAGGTCAGGGTCATACTGGCCTGGGCAACATGCTCAGAGAGCTCCTCTATGTCTCTTTTCATGTAGTCCAGGGAGGTATGTCTCAGGTCATTCACACCAGCATGGACATTGACTGAGTCATATTTGTACTTGCCTTGGAGTGACCTGAGTGCTTGTGTTATGTGGCGGATCCTAGCGCCCAACAGACAGCTCACCATGACCTTCTCCTTGTTCAGCCTGGTGAGCGGGATGTCAGTGTGCCTGACGATAGAGTCACCTATTACAAGTGTATCAGGTGTGTTGTTTAGCCTTAATGGCTGTGACTGTTTGGCACACTGGCTTTGTGAGCTATGTGTTGCACGTGTTTTGTTTTGGGGTAGCGGTTGCTTGGGTGTCTGCTTTGGAGGTCTCTGCTGCTTAGGCAGATTTTTATTTAGAGCCTCCGAGTATGTTTTTGTGTGTTTATGTGTTTGGTTTGCTGTCATGGTAGGTCTATGTGAGACTGGAATTGTAGTGAGTGTGGTTTCCTTCTCCTCCTGACTGGTTATGCCAGTACTGAGTTAAGAGAGCTTAGCCTCCAGTTTGGCTATATGGTTGCATCTCTCACATGTGTTGGAATTTGTTGGGAGGAGGAGAGGGTTGTCTGTGTACATGAGGCAGTTGTAACATTGTCTCAAGATTCCCAGATTCACCAGCTGGACCGGAGAGGAGATTGACAACTGACCTTTGGACATGCTAGAATAGTATTGGGAATTCCTTTATAATTGTAAAAAGGGCCAATGGGGAACAAGGTACTCAAGGGGAGTTTGTGAGGGTGTAGTGCTTTTAATTTTTTAGTGCTGACTTATATAATTGCTTTAGTGAGCAAGTGCCAGGCTTTAGAGTAGGATTAGGGGGTTTATTATGAGAACTAGATCAGTTCTAAGGGAAAAAGTGAAGAGCAGGCTTTGTGGAGCCGAGAATGGTTTAAACCCAATTAAGCGGAGCTGCCCGATGCTGCGCTATGCGCAAAATCGTGCAAAGCCACCCCAAATACCCATTAGAAAATGTGTCCTTCCAATATATTTCAGATTGGAATCCCATATTGGTATGCTTTATGTATGTATCTAAATATGGTATACCTTCTGTACTAACATTATGGGTAAATTTAAAAAAATGAAGTCTTTAATGATTTCCACTGGCCCATTCCATAATACAAACATATCGTCCAAGAATCTTGTGTAATAGGATATATGTTTGTAATACTCACTGCTAAATAAATGTTGATTTTCCCATTCCAACATAACCATATTGGCGAATATGGGGGCACATGAAGCCCCCATTGCTACACCTCTGGTCTGTTTATAGTATTCCCCCTCAAAATAAATGAAGTTGTTTTCCAAGACTATACCAATCATGTCCGTGATAAGATTAATACGGTCCCAGCTCATGTTGGAGTATTTTCTCAAACTACTACAAAAATCTTCCAGTCCCTGTTGTCTAGGGATACAGGAAAATAAATCGACTACATCAATAGTGATATATATTAAATTCACTTTCCATATATCTGGAGTAAGATGGGCCAAAAACATCCATGAATTTTTAATAAGGTGTGGTATATTTGCATAAATTGGTTTAACCCATCTATCAATAACTACTCCAGTTTGGAAGGTTTTCGATTTACTTCCGGATATGATAGGACAAAACAGGTTATTATGTCCTTATGCACTTTGGAAATGCCTACGATCATGGCTAAAGTGGGAAAATCAACTTTGATGAACTTGTATATTTCTTCTGTAATTCTATAATCCATCAGGTATTCATCAAAGGATAAATCTATTTTTTGATAGCTTACATTAATTTCATTTATCGAAGTAATATCATAATTTCCTGATTCCATCAGAATATTTTGTATTTCATTGATGTAATCAATAGTATTGTATGGGGGGGCGTGGCCAAGGATGAACACAGGATAGCAGCAGATTTCTTCAGCTCCACCAATTTCATTACACTGACAGGAATTAATTACTTAAAAAATTAATTTTTGAAGTAATTTTCTTTCTAAATAAGTTTGTTTTATATAGTTCTTGAACTATATCTAAAAAAGAAAGGAAATTTTAACAATATTCCTGTCAGAAATCACTTTGGAAATTTTCCTGTCAGTTTATCAGTCTGAAATGAGTTCCAGTAAGACAAATTCTCCTCAAGACTCCAGCATCAAGAAAGAACTTCAGTCTCTGATAACTATAATCCAGCAACTTACTGCTAAGATGGATAAAATGGATACTAAAATAGATACCTTCATAGAAAAAACTACAAAACAAATAGACTTGTTACATATAGACCTGCAACAACAGAAGATCCAGATGACAGGCATAGAAGAAGCTGTGAATGACATGGAAAATAGAATCCAAGAAGAGGAAATCAACATTGAGTTTCTGCTGAAACAAAATACACATTTACAAACAAAGCTTGATGACCTGGAAAATAGATCTAGGCGCAATAACATTAGGATTTTTGGACTGCCAGAAAATATTGAAGGTAACAATATTACTTCTTTTTAAACAACATGGCTCCCTAAAACTTTAGACTTACCAGAAGCATTCTCTTTTGGTATCGAAGAGCACATAGATCTATAGCTAATACTAACTCTAACAAAACTATCCTAGATCAGTTATAGTTAGATTTCTATCATCTTTGATAAAGAGATGGTTCTTAAATCTGCTTGGGCTAAAGCTCCTGTTAAGATTAATGAGACAACTGTGCGTTTGACAATGACTATTCTTCCATGGTAATAGCTAAAAGAAAAGTTTTCTGCCACTAATAAGGGAGCTTAAAAAGCACAGTTTAAAACATACCTTCTGTTTCCTGCCAAGCTTAAAATCTTCCTTCCTGATGGTCCTAAAATTTTTGATGACTTAGACTCTGCTTTACTGTTTATCAAAAAAAAGATTTTGGATAAAATAGAGGAAATGGAATGGGCTAGTCCTTCATTAAAGAGACTGGCAACTGAAACTTCGTGGAAGACTTCAGAGAAGAAGAAGAGACTAAAAAACAAATGATTTGTTCAATGTTTTTTTTTCTCTCATCATTTTATTTCATTATTAATCTTTTTAAATATAGTTCCTGCATTTCCAGAAAGCCACAAATATTCAGATAAAGATTTAATCAAAGTTATTCTCTATGTGCAAAGAAATGTTTTGTTTCATAACCAGTCAAAATATCTGAAGAACTAATAACAAGCTATGATTCAATTTGTTTCTCTTTCTGAAAAAGAGAAGGTCAGTAATTTGATACATTTTTTTTTTTCTTTTTTTTTTCTCCTTTTCTTCTTTTCTTTGTTTAAACAATGACATTCTATTTAGATTATGTAGTGGGTAAAGGGTGGGGAGGGCAGGAGAGAAGAGTAATGAAAATATGATTAATAGAATAATAACATATTTATTCCTTGTAAAAAGTTTATATGTTCTTCAAATGCTATTCCTAATTATACTTTCTTGATTATACTGCTTATGCTTGTTTGTAAATAATCTGTCATGCTTTAACTAATAATAATTAGAACTAAATAATAGTAAATAATGTTTTATTTTTAACTCTATTAATATAAACAGTAAGTAATATTCCATTGTATATACTTCTTATAGCTTTCTCTTACATTTTTTTTTATCTCTGCCTTACACTCTTTTATTTTCTACTCTATTTTTCTTTTCTTTATTAATATATATAAATGCTTTTGATCATATAGACACAGTAAATAATAAGATTTGCATAAAAATTGAGTTGGGACAAAAATATTTTATTACTTATTAATAACTTTGGGCTTAATTTCACTTACATAGAGGCTGTAATAACCTGTAAAATACATCGTGAAGGGTTTTGTCATGTTTAGATGCATTTACACTGCTAAATGAATGTTTGTCACTAGTTTTTAATACATTTCCCGCCAAAATGTTAAGGGAGACAATCTGGGATGTGGGCTGTCTCATTCACAGTGTCCATGAGCTACTTCAAAAGCTTCAACTCTCAGAATTCTCACAGAGAAGCTGAAAGCAGTCAGTCTAACCTTTGACCTAGATATCACACTGACACATCACAGATTCAGGAAGAACACTCTACCAGGAAGTAGAACTGATGCAAATGCGACTATGTGAAGGAAAATGAACTCTTTAACATCTAAATGTGAGTTATTTTATATAATTACTTAAATATCTATGTTATAATTCATAAAATATGTCAGTTATAATGAGTTTAAATGATGCAGTTTCTTGTAGTAAGTAAATGTCTTATTTTAGAAGGCATAGAAAAATGAAACAGGACCTTTTAATGTCACATGCATACAGGCCTAATTGATGTATAGCACCAGTCACTATTTAAGTTATATATCTGTGATGCCCATGGTTGACAAGAGTGTATTCTGTAGCAAAGAAGAATAAAATCTTGTATGGAAATGTATGTGTTCTCTTTTACATAGATTTGAATTCCATATTGTACACATTACCCTTAACAATGTGAAAGTCCCCACAAAATATGTGCCAAGTCATCCTATTGATCACTCCAAAGTCATGGCTTAAAAGCACAGTCATTTAGCATTTCATTGTTGACCACTGAAAAAAGTGTAACGAGGTATAGCAGCACATGTCATAAATCAATGCCAAATGTCATATCATCATTGCTGTTTCATTAATTTCCCTACTCTTTGTTTGGCAATGTTTCTTTTTGCTTACCATTGCATAAACATGGTTGGCATGGTTGTGCATGTTTGCACACTGGTCATAAAATGCGAGATTACAAATTGGTAGGAAACATTGCAGCTGTTGTTGAAGGACCTTTGGAGTCATGGTGGGAGATGGTTAGGATGGTGCCAAATTCAAGGCACAGAGGTGAGATGTGGAGAAGTCAAAAATATTTCTTGCACTCCTTGTGAAGCCCTATAGCCTTAGGCTGCTGCAGGGGAACTACACTGGGTCTCACTATAAGGCTGAGGCTTGGAACAGCCAGGCCACAGGCTGTCTCTAGTATGACTGGCATATCACGCACTGGGGAAAGTTTAGGCACCACTACAGTGACCATAACTGGTGCAAGCAGGCACAACTCAGCCAGTGGCTGGATGAGTTTTGAACTGGTGACAGCCCCTAGTTGTGTAAGTGTACAGATCTAGCAACTTGAAATTATATGGAATGCTGTAGGCGGCCAAGACTGGTACTGGTATGCATAATGCTTTCATTTGACTTCTTTCATTTTGTATTTTACAGCTGCAGGGGAAATCTTGGTGAATAGGGAGGAACATGCTAAAAGATTAGAGTGACTCACAGAGGGAAGGGGTATGTCTGCAGCACAACTGACCATGATTGTAATAAATATATTGTGATTCCACAGATCAGTATCAAGTTCAGCATGCATATTTTAACTGTAACAGCAAGTATGCATGCTTTTTTTCTGTAGCTCTTGGTAATTGTATTAGGCAAGTGTAATAGTGTATTCAGATTATGTGGGTACAATTCCCACAAGTAACATATAGATTCATATTCAACAAATATCATTTGAAATGCAGCAATATTGGCTTCAATATCATGTTCATACCTCTCAAATGTACAGATTTTCGCAGAATGTCCAGAGTTTTGCCTATTTTAGATCTGTTCCTTGTACAAAATGTGTTTTTTTTCCATAGGTTCATAGGTTCATACTAGGCTATCTGCCCTAGGGCATTTATAAGCCTAGCCAGAGTGTGTTTGGCTTTCGCCACCCATTTTAAATGAATTTTGCTATGCCCTTTTTCGAGGTTAGTATACTGTGCCTCTGTCTAACAGTGACACAGAAGTGATACCCGGGGTAAACCTACAATCTCATCAAGATTCCTCTTGAAGAGAGTCAATGAGGGACTCTTCCTAACCTGGACTAGGATTTTATTCCAGAGTGAAGGGAGCCTCTGGGTTATGAATCTGTCCCTCCAGCATGTCCTATTTATTTCAGTGCTGAGGTTCAAGTTTCTCAAGTGCGTAGCTCGATGGGATTTGGATTTTCTGAGGTGCAGCATGTCCATTAATTCCGGGTTGGACATGACTTTATACGTCAGGCACAGATCGCCTCTGAGCAGGCTGTATGCCACTGAGTAGAGCTGGAGTTTCTTTAACCGGGCAGCATATGGCATCTGTTTGAGCCCTTTGATCCTCTTGGTGAGGTACTTTTGGGGTCTTTCCAGTTGTTGCAGGTGTCTAGTAAGGTACATCCCAAAAGGGGCATTGTACTCAATTATGGACCTGATGAGGGATGAGTAAAGAGGCACGATGACCTCCCCTGATCTAGATGTGAATCCCTTCATGATTAGGTGGGCTATATAAAATGTTTTTCTAACCACTTTGGCCACGTGGTTTTCAAATGAGGGATTGCTATCAACCTGGGTCCCCAGGTCCCTAATTACTTCTTCTGTACTTAATGGATTACCACCTATGTGGTAATTTGTGGGCACTTTATTTTTGCCAAAGGGGATGACTATACACTTTTTGGCGTTTAGCTTGAGGTCATGGCTCTGGCACCAGTTGTCTGTTTCTATGAGGCCCTTTTGTAGGATGCTTGTGTCGGCTGGAGAGTCGATTATGGTGCCTAGTTTGCAGTCATCTGCGAACTTGGTCAGCCACAGTCCTTCCGTGTTGGCTTGTACCTTCGAGAAATATATACCGAACAAGAGAGGTCCCAGGACTGAGCCTTGTGGGATGCCACTTGTAACTGGTTTGGAGTCTGACATGGCTCCAGCAATTCTAACTATGTGGGTTCTGTCCTTGAGCCAGTTTGCAACCCATCTAGTGACATAGGGGTTTATATTTAAGCTGGTGAGCTTATCTATAATGCCCGAGTGGGGTATTGTATCGAAGGCTTTTGCGAGGTCCAGGTAGGTGTGTGGACCACCTTCCCCTCGTCAATTGCCTTGGTGACTGTTTCAAAGAAATCGACCAGGTTTAAGAGGCAGGATTTGCCCTTAACAAAGCCGAACTGGGTAGGATCCAGCGTCTGTAGGTCCCCGATATATTTATTTATGAGGTCCATGATGATCCTTTCCATAGCTTTGCAGACCAAGCTAGTCAGGCTTATGGGGTGATAGTTTCCAGGATCCGTTGAGGCACCACCTTTGTGGAGAGGGACCACTGTTGCTGTACGCCACTCTTTGGGTACATATCCTGTAGTAAGGCTGAGATTGAACAGTAGTTTTATGTTTGGGTTTAGCTCTTCTTGGAGTTCATGTAGGATGCAGCCGAGCACACCGTCTGGTCCCATTGATGCTGTGTTTTTTGCTTTGGAGAGGGCAGCTGTTACCTGAGCATCTGAGATGTCAGGGGGCAGCACTCTGCTGGGATAGATATTTGCCCTTTGGTGGGGAGGGGAGAAGTTTGTGCTGAACCTGTCAGCTAGGATGTTGGCAATGTCTGTGGGTTCGATTGTATTTTGTCATTTTGGACTAATTCTGAGCATATCTGGGAATTCCCACCCAGGTTCCTAAAATAACTAAAGAAAGCCTTGTGATTATCCTTAGTGTCCTGTGCAATTGTTCTCTCGAAGCTGGCCTTAGACGATTTTATGAGTGCCCGTAGTTTTTTGCTAATACTGATCAGAGATGCCTTCCCTTTTTGGGATTTTGCTCTATCATGTAGTAGCTTCCTCCTTCTATTGTATAGTTTGTTTATGGCTGGGGTCCACCAGACAAGACGCCTGCCTTTGGAGGATTGGGTCTTGTTTTTATTTGGGATTGCATGATCCATGCATTCCTGAAGGTGTTCATAGAATGCGTTTATAAAGGATTTTGCGGTCTGGGCCGTATTTTCCACAGGCCTGGGGGCTTTGAAGGATTCCACCTCAGTTTTGAGGAGTGTGAAATTTGCTTTAGAGAAGTTTTTCACTGTATTTTTCTGGGCAGGGGGTGGGGTCGGGATATGAATATCCAGTGAGATTAGTTTATGGTCTGATCTTACCAGTGAGGGATACACTTCTGGTCTGGAGCATAGAGCCCCCATGTTGGTGATGATCACGTCCAGTATGTTTTCCCCTCTTGTGGGAGTGGTAACAAGTTGTTCCATAGCATCTGAGTTTATAAATTCTAGGAACCTTTGGGCTAGAGTGTTGGAGCTAGAGTAATGCTCCCAGTCTATGTTTGGGTAGTTGAAGTCGCCCAATATAATGGTGTTTGGAGAGAACTTTATATTTTCCAGTGTTCTCAGGAAGGCCGAGTGGGGTTCCTGGATTTGGGAGGGTGGTCTGTAGCAGGCTATAAACTGGAAGGCAGTTTTACCCATTGTTAGTTGCACATGGATAGTCTCTGATGCTTTGTGCTGTGCCACCAACCTGGAGGTGTGGGTATCTTTGACGAATATTGATACTCCCCCTCCTTTTGTGGTTCGGTCCAAGTTTTGGGGCCAAAAAGCATGGTATGAGGTATAACCTGGTAGTGCTGGGGTGCTCTCAGGAGCCTTGAACCAGGTTTCTGTTACTGCACAGATATCGATGTTCTCCATGCTAAGGAGAGTTTTGATCTTGAGGTTTAGATTTCTGGCATTGAGTAGCATTACTCTTAGTTTCTTATCCCTTGTGATACCTATGGAGGTGGGTTTGTTTTTTGAGCCTTGCCTAAAAAAGGCACTATGGGGTTGGCAAGAGCCTTTGCCAATATCCGAAAGCCCAGGGGTGACAGGTGCAAGCCGTCCCTAGCAAAGCATTGTGGCTTGTTGAGCACGTCATCCCAGGCTGACAGGCATTGGATCCCCTTTGAATGACACCAATACTTAAGCCAGTTGTTGAAATTGATCATCTTGTCTTCATACTGTGGCATCATTCTTGGTGAGGGTAAGATGCTACTCAAGGTCAGGGTCATACCGGCCTGGCAACATGCTCAGAGAGCTCCTCTATGTCTCTTTTCATGTAGTCCAGGGAGGTACGTCTCAGGTCATTCACACCAGCATGGACATTGACTGAGTCATATTTGTACTTGCCTTGGAGTGACCTGAGTGCTTGTGTTATGTGGCGGATCCTAGTGCCCAACAGACAGCTCACCATGACCTTCTCCTTGTTCAGCCTGGTGAGCGGGATGTCAGTGTGCCTGACAATAGAGTCACCTATTACAAGTGTATCAGGTGTATCAGCCTTAAGGGCTGCAACTGTTTGGCACACTGGCTTTGTGAGCTATGTGTTGCACGTGTTTTGTTTTGGGGTAGCGGTTGCTTGGGTGTCTGCTTTGGAGGTCTCTGCTGCTTAGGCAGATTTTTATTTAGAGCCTCCGAGTATGTTTTTGTGTGTTTATGTGTTTGGTTTGCTGTCATGGTAGGTCTATGTGAGACTGGAATTGTAGTGAGTGTGGTTTCCTTCTCCTCCTGACTGGTTATGCCAGTACTGAGTTAAGAGAGCTTAGCCTCCAGTTTGGCTATATGGTTGCATCGCTCACATGTGTTGGAATTTGTTGGGAGGAGGAGAGGGTTGTCTGTGTACATGAGGCAGTTGTAACATTGCCTCAAGATTCCCAGATTCACCAGCTGGACTGGAGAGGAGATTGACAACTGACCTTTGGACATGCTAGAATAGCATTGGGAATTCCTTTATAATTGTAAAAAGGGCCAATGGGGAACAAGGTACTCAAGGGGAGTTTGTGAGGGTGTAGTGCTTTTAATTTTTTAGTGCTGACTTATATAATTGCTTTAGTGAGCAAGTGCCAGGCTTTAGAGTAGGAGTAGGGGGTTTATTATGAGAACTAGATCAGTTCTAAGGGAAAAAGTGAAGAGCAGACTTTGTGGAACCGAGAATGGTTTAAACCCAATTAAGCGGAGCTGCCCGATGCTGCGCTATCATAAAATCGCAAAAGCACTAAATACCCATTAGAAAATGTGTCCTTCCAATATATTTCAGATTGGAATCCCATATTGGTATGCCTTATGTATGTATCTAAATATGGTATACCTTCTGTACTAACATTATGGGTAAATTAAAAAAATTCACTCATATGATTTAATTAATCAATGAAGTCTTTAATGATTTCCACTGGCCCATTCCATAATACAAACATATCGTCTAAGAATCTTGTGTAATAGGATATATGTTTGTAATACTCACTGCTAAATAAATGTTGATTTTCCCATTCCAACATAACCATATTGGCGAATATGGGGGCACATGAGGCCCCCATAGCTACACCTCTGGTCTGTTTATAGTATTCCCCCTCAAAATAAATTAAGTTGTTTTCCAAGACTATACTCATCATGTCCGTGATAAGATTAATACAGTCCCAGCTCATGTTGGAGTATTTTCTCAAACTACTACAAAAATCTTCCAGTCCCTGTTGTCTAGGGATACAGGAAAATAAATCGACAACATCAGTAGTGATATATATTAAATTCACTTTCCATATATCTGGAGTAAGATGGGCCAAAAACATGCATGAATTCTTAATAAGGTGCGGTATATTTGCATAAATTGGTTTAACCCATCTATCAATAACTACTCCAGTTTGGAAGGTTTTCGATTTACTTCTGGATATGATAGGACAAAACGGGTTATTATGTCCTTATGCACTTTGGAAATGCCTACAATCATGGCTAAAGTGGTAAAATCAACTTTCATGAACTTGTATATTTCTTCTGTAATTCTATAATCCATCAGATATTCATCAAAGGATAAATCTATTTTTCGATAGCTTACATTAATTTCATTTATCTAAGTAATATCATAATTTCCTGATTCCATCAGAATATTTTGTATTTCATTGATGTAATCAATAGTATTGTACAGGACAATCCCCCTTCCCTTGTCTGGTTTCATAACTCTAATATTTTTGTTCTTAGATAATTTACTAGACAACTGGCAATGAGCAACTGTGAACACTCCTGCTTCACAAGTCCAACTTGAATTTCTGAAATTCATACCACCCATGTGCTAATACATTTTCATCATT
Organism: Protopterus annectens; assembly: GCF_019279795.1. Taxonomy (NCBI): domain Eukaryota; kingdom Metazoa; phylum Chordata; order Ceratodontiformes; family Protopteridae; genus Protopterus; species Protopterus annectens. The sequence goes on from NC_056728.1 coordinate 1,731,848,452, forward strand.
CACGCAAATCAGTTTCTCAGCTATGCACTATGTGAAGAGGTGTTTAGCACACCTAACTCTGGTTACAGGACTGTAATCCTCCAGTACATGGAAATGCATTCATAAACATAAGAAAAGGGTAGTGACAAATGTGCTTCATTGAACTCATACTTCCTGATATGTATGTGTGCCCTGCAGCAATGCACTTGTTATTAATATATCAGGACTTGAGCCACTGTCAAAAAGGCACCAGAATTACAGACCATAACTGCATTGTTACATTTGGTATGGGTTTATAGTGACACAGGATATTTCTCATCCATGATCAATCCCATTGATATTGTATTACCTGTATTAACCTGTAATAATGTGGACCTACTTTCATCCAAATATTTTTTTGTGTCTTTCGGCTTTTCCCGGTTAAGGATCGCCACAGCGGAACTCCGGTCCGCTAATGATTGGTAGTTGATTTTTACGTGCCGAGTTACCAGCCCTGACACACAACCTTCAACGAAGGTATGCCCATTCATGCATGTCTCCCCACAGAAGACGTTCTAGCTGAGAATCGAACAGGACAGCATCTTCCTGTGAGGTGACAACGCTACCGCAGCACCACCACCGCGGATGATATAAAGCCACATAATTCCATCATTGCACTACTGTTGTTTCCAAAGTGTGTGTGTGTGTGTGTGTGTGTGTGTGTGTGTGTGTGTGTGTGTGTGTGTGTGTGTGTGTGTGTGTGTGTGTGTGTGTGTGTGTGTGTGTGTATGTGTGTGTGTGTGTATGTGTGTGTGTGTGCGTGAGTGTGTGTGTGTGCGCGCACGCGCGCGTCATATACATAACATCCTAAGAACAGGTACATGTCTATCTCACTTCTGCAATATGTATTCATGACAGCTTCTTGCACCTAAGTTGCCAGGATGTATTTATATGTACTTTTGCAAACTGAACTCACACAATTATATCACAAGTCCTGGCTTTGCAGAGAAGGTTTATAACAGTATATGTTACCTGTGAAACTATGGTGATGTCATTGTCTATAAAGTGCACTCTGACAATGATGAAATCAGACTTCTATGGTGGCATAAATGTTAAGTACTCTTTTCTCTAGCTTGTGTACTCTTTAGTACTGATTTGTATAGAATGAATATTGCTACTTTGCTTATAATGTAAATGTTTAAACTTTTCAATTACTTGGAGCTTTTCTCTCAGGGCTTCCACTGAAAAAGGACTTATGTCCAGTCAGACTTTCCTGGTAAACAAATGTAAAGTCATAAAATAAATAAATATTGTGTGATTGGATAGGTAGACATTCGGATCTCACAGCAGTCAACTTGTATACAGGATGTGTGGAGTCGGAAGAACAAGTCCTGGTCCTGCTGCCCTCCCTCAAGTAGCATAAAGAAGATACTTTTACACTGCTACATGACTCCACAGCAATTTGATATTCATAAATAACATGTGATTACTCCCAACAACATCTTCTCACCATACATTGATGACATCATCCTCTGAAACGTGCATTCTGACAGTATTAAGCACAGACTTGTACCATGGTGCTAGCATGAAGCACTATGATCTGCAGTTTATGTAACTAGATAGGTTGGGGTTCTAATCTCACAGTAGTCAACTTGTGTGTGGTTGGTGGCATATTATGGTTATTGTATGATGTTTTGAATCTCTTTTCATTTGACTCCCACACAGGAGAACATTTTTCATAGCACCCTGAATCCAACATCCTGTTTCTCTCTGTACAGATAACATCCTTGCTGCAGGACACTGAGGATGACATCATCTGAAAGATGCATATACACATCGTGAAGCAGAGCCCCTCCACAATGTGTCACATATGAGTCAGACCAAACATTTTATTTGGAGGTGATGTACAGCCAAAAGTCCATTTGAAGCATAGGTACTATGCCTGTATGTGTCATGGATGTACCACTGCAGCATGTTAGTGGTACCACTTGATAGTTTCCATGAGCCAGTTCATGTGAAATAAAGCATCTCTATGACACTGTTCAAGAGGAACCTGGATGAGTGGATGGGACACTTCAAATTTTTGCTGGGCATAGTGCCCACAACCCTCCTGGACATGGGAAGCCATCACTCAATGCAATCTTGGGTATTGACTAGTACCTGTATGATGTTATATTGGGTTGAAATGGCTAGGCTTAAAATGATCACCGGCTCAATAGCCTAGTAATTTCCTATGAGCCTATGAACACATATGGATGTATGTCAGGATTTCATTGCAGTATAATATTGTCAGCGACAATGTTAGGAGGATAGTGATCATGCAACACATGTGCTGAGTGTTGATATGCACTTATAGAGGGTGCTCCTTGTATTGTTCAGTATAGGTACAATATCACAGTGACAGCTTCCTCACTCATTGATGCTAGACTTTGCACTGCTGTACTTTCTGTGCACATGGGCATTGTTGATGCATTGCCAGTCATCTCAAATACTGCTGTACCATTCCCACATCAATTGCAGATGCTTCAGACAATACCCATTGCTATGAGATGTGGCAAGTCCATGAAATAAACAGCTCTGTGTAGGGAATCCACTCATAATAGTGCATTGTTTGAAAGTGTTGATATCCATATGGCCAATACCTAAGTCAGGCAGGGATGCTTTAGTCAAGTATATCACATTTGGCACAGTCAGCTCCCACACATCTTGTCAGACATACAAAACTATTCTTTGAGATGCATACCCATAAGGATTTGACAGTACAGACTTCCCTTCAATGTGCTCTACTTGATGCTTGTATGATCTGCCTTTCTGTGTTACACACAGTAAATACACAGCTCAATGACAACATTGGTGGTATGGGTTTGATTCTTGCAGGTGTTGATTTTGGCTCATGCAAACCTCTCAACTGGCCAGGATTGCCCTGATTTCAATTCCAGCTTTAACACTATCCCTTGTAACCCCACAAAAAAGTGGTAATTTTGGAGGAAGGGGTGGTGAATTCCCCTTACAGAATACTGATAATCATTACAGTTGTACTCATCTTTTCTTGCAGAAAGTGTATAATAAGTTACACTTATATATTCTGTCAGTGTCACACACTAATGGTCATTATAATAAGTTACACTTATATATTCTGTCAGTGTCACAGACTAATATAATAAGTTACACTTACATATTCTGACACTGTCACAGACTAATGGTCATTATAATAAGTTACACTTACATATTCTGTCAGTGTCACAGACTAATGGTCATTATAAGTTACACTTACATATTCTGTCAGTGTCACAGACTAATGTTCATAATATTTTAAATGTCCTTGATTGTACCTGTTTCTGTCTATGTTTGTCCAGGAGTATGTTGCTACAGTATGTGTCCATGATTGGTTGAGAGGTATACTGACATGTCAGCCATATCCAAGCAAGTCATTTTGCAGATCTTCACACTATGCATATACCCCATTTTGTATAAACCATCCTTGCTAAATGTCCTCCTCTCCATTGAGCATTTTAGCAATCTTTATATCACATCCAGAAACCAAAGAAACAAACTGTAAAAACACAAAAACTGAACATGAAACTAGTAGAGCTAATACCATTTAATGACAAAGATAAGTGCTTTTGTATTATAAAATTATTTAATATTTATTTATTGACATTTGTTGACTGGGAAAGGCCACTGGGTTAAGAAACCCATTTTCAGTGGTGGCCTGGGGAGAAAATCTTACAGATCAAAATTTTTACCAAGATAATATTTATAATAATAAAACAGTATGCAAAATATTTTATACAATTTCTAGTGATTAGTACTACACAGAGAAGAAAGTTTTATGCAATCTGGTTAGGTGGACCACCATGTTGCTTCCGTTGACAAAAGTCAGGTTGCTATCGACCTGGGTGCCTAATTCCCTCATGACTGATTGCATGCTTAAGACTTTGTTATTAATATGATAATATGTGGGGATGTCACTCTCCCCAGAGGGGATGATGATGCATATTTTGGCATTCAGCTTGAGGCCATCTTTCTGGCACCAGTCATCTGTCTGGGTGAGACCTTCTTGTTGGACGTCAACATCACTTGGGGAATTGATGACTGCACTCAGCTTGCAGTCATCTGCAAACTTAGTCAGCCATAGCCCACTGGTTTTGGCCTGCACCTCAGAGAAGTATATCCCAAATAACAGAGGCCCCAAGACTGATCCCTGGGGTATGGCTTGTAACAGGTTTACTGCTTGAGGTGGCTTCCCCTATTTTGATTAGGTGGGTTCTATCAGTGAGCCAGTTTGCTATCCATCTGGTAACATATGGATTGATGGCTAGTTGAGAGAGTTTATCTATTATGCCTGAGTGGAAAATAGTGTTGAAGACTTTGGCCAAGTCAAGGTAGGTGGTGTGTACTATCTTCCCCTCATCCATGGCTTTGGTGACTGTCTCAAACAAGTTGACCAGATTTAACAGATATGAACTCCCCTTGATAAAGCCAAACTGTGTGGGGTCGAGTATTTGGAGGTTGCCAATGTCCCTGTTAATGAGGTCAATGGTAATCCATTCCGTGGCCTTGCAGATCAGGCTATTTAAGCTGATGGGTCTATAATTTCCAGGATTAGTGGAAGCTCCACCTTTGTGTAGAGGGATGCTAGTGGCTGTCCTCCACTGGTTTGGGACAAAGCCGGTACTCAGGCTTTGGTTGAATAGGGTGACTAATGGTGCTGCAAGTTCATGCCTGAGCTCAAGTAGGATGCAGTCTGGGATGTTATCGGGTCCCATGGAGGCTGTATTTTTTTGCCTTTGAGCGGGCAGTGATGACCTGTTCCCTACAGATAAGGGGAGGGAGGCAGGTACGGGAGATGTCCTGATTTACTGATGGGAGGACAGAGGGGTGAAGTTTTCACTGAATCTGTCAGCCTGTAGGTTGGCTATATCTATAGCATTTGTGTATGTGGTATCCTTGACCACCAGTTCTGAATAGATCTGGGTGCTTCTTTTGAGACTGTGGACATATGTGAAGAAGGCCTTATGATTGTCTCTAGCCGATGTGGCCAATTTGGACTCGAAGTTGGCTTTAGAGGATTTCACTAGTGCTCTTATTTGTTTGTTCAGGTTAAGGAGAGATTGCTTGCAATTGGGCACCTGGTCATCCTTGGTCCTGGACAATTTTTTTCCTTTTGTTATATAATTTCTTTATTGCATATGTCCACCAGACAGGTTTACTCTTCCTTGTGGAGAATGATTTTGTCCTGTTTGGTATTCCTTATTCCATGCATCTATATAAATGCTCGTATAGTACTTTGGTGTAGATTTGGACATTGGTGCCATGTTCCTACAGAGGGGGAGAGGACTGTGAAGCTGTTTGATACCATCCTTCAGGAGGTTGTAAACAGCTTTGGAGAAGTTTTTTGTTTGACCCTAGCTAAAGGAGGGGGTGGGGTTAGGAGAGATGATGAGTTCAAAAGTGACCACTTTATGGTCGGATCTTACCAGGCAGGATGATATTGTAGGGGTGCTGCAGTGGTTACTCATGTTGGTTAATACCAAGTCCAAGATATTATCACCTATCAACTAGCTGTTCCAAGGCATTTGCTATGATAACATTGAATCTCTGGACATTTGTATTCTGGCATGAGTAGTTTTTCCAGTCTGTGGTTGGGTCATTAAAGTCACTCAGGATCTGGGTAAATGGTTGAATCTTGATAGATTCAAAAAGGTCGAGATAGGTGGAGTGGGCATCTTGAGTCAAATTTGGAGGCCTGTAGCTAGCTATGATTTGAATAGTGGTCTTGTCAATGGTTAACTGCACTTGGAGTTTCTGCTGTGCATCATAGTGTTTGACCAGCCTGGAGGTGTGTGTGTCTTTAATATATATTGAAACTCCACCTCTTTGGCTTTGCTGACCACAGTTTGGGGTCTGAGTATATGATAGGATGAGTAACCAGGTAAGGTTGGGTTGCTCTCCGCAGCTTTGAACCAGGTTTCTGTGACTGTACAAATGGCAGCATCTTCCTGGGTTAAGAATGCTTGCAATGAGTGCAGTTTCATGTTTAGACTCCTAGTCTTCAGCAGCATGACCTTTAATTTGTATTTTATTGAAATTTTTATGTTGGTAGTATCAACCTCATAACTATTCCTAAAAAAGGCACTATTGGGGAGGGGGGCAAGGGTCTTTGCCAGAAGCCCAAGTGAGACAGATGCAGGCCATCTCTAGCAAAGCATCTTAGTCTGTTGATCATATCTTCCCAGGCTGCCAGGTACTGGATCCCCCTGGAATGACACCAGAAACTAAGCCAATTGTTAAAGTCAATCATTTTCTGTTTGTATTGAGGCATCATTCTGAGTGACAGTAGAATGTTGCTTAAGGCTAGTTACATACCTGCCTGGGACACATATTCAGTGAGCTCAATCATGTCTGTTCTCATATAGTCCAGGGAGGTACATCTGAAGTCATTCATGCCAACACAGACTATGACAGAGTCATAACAGTACTTGTTTTTGAGAGACTTGAGTGTGTGTTTGGGATATAGTGGATTCTGGCACCTGACAAACAACTAACCGTGACTTTCTCCTTATCCAGGCTGGTGAGAGGCACATCTTTGTGCCCCACAATGGAGTCTCCTATGACTAATATGTTGGGTTTATGGTTAGGCCTTAGTGGTTGTGAGACACAGGTGTTTGGACTATGAGTGGTATGTGCTGTGGAGGGTTGTGGAGCTCATGTGTGTTTTTGCATCTGAGGTCTCCTTTGTTTTGGTTTGTTTTTGTTGAGAGCCTCCACATATGTGGGGGTGTGTTGTGTAGTTTTGGGTGGTGTTTGAGATGTAGTGATTGTGTTGACAACCTTCTCAGTGCCAGATATACTGGCTTGTAAGGGAGAGAGCATAGACTCTAGGTTCTTAATGTAATTGCATCTCTCTCAAATTGTGGTCATAGGTGGTATTAGGTGATGGTTGTCCATGTACATGAGACAGTTGCTACACTGTCTCAGGATGCTCATATCAACCAGACTAGCAGGAGAAACCACAGGAAACTATCCATCCATATTTGTCAGAATCTGAGGGAGAGAGGCCAGGGAGAGCTAAGGGGTAGGCCTAAAGCTCAAGTGCTTAAACCAAAACTAAGAGGCTTAGAATAACACCATTTAAACATGCTAAAAACAAGCAGTAATAAATGCAGTAGAAAAGATGCAATTGAACACCGTAGAGAACAAGTAGCAGAAAAAGCAAGACTAAGTAATAGAGTAGAAGGAGGAAACACAAATACTATAAAAGCAGTTAAATAAAGTGTTTTTTTTTAATAAAGTGGAAAGGGAGAAAGGAGGAAATGAAGATAATTTAAGGTTAAGAAATTAATGGGGTTGGCCTTGCCAAATGTTCTCTCTGTATTAGGTGGAAAGATCAAATTTACAGTAGGGGTAGGCAACTGCAAAACCACCAAGTTTAAGAAAAAGAGAAAAATAGGAGGGAAGATGGGAAACTATGCTACAGCTGCTAGCTACACTATTTTAGGCAGAAAACACTACAGAAATGTGTATCACAGCAGAATAACAGCAGTGAGACATTAAATGAAAGTTTTAAACAGAAAAAGGAGCAAGGAGACTCTAGAGAATACTTTCAATTGCAAACAAATCAGTTATATGATACACTCCTTGGCAGGAAAATCAGAACAAGTAAACAGATGCTTAACAAACGGAGAACATTTCTAGTTAATACCTTTCACACAGTGAAACTTAGCTTAAAAAGCTTTATAAACAGTGAAACAATGTCACAGTGCAGATTAGTTTATAGCAATAAAATACAGTAAAAAATAGGCAGCAGACAATACAAAGTGCAATAAATGGTAAGAATAAGCAATAATTAGTAAAAACAAGTAAGAAAACAGGATACCTATTGTTATATATCACAGATCAGAGATGTGGTCAGTGCTTCTCCTCCCTTCAGCTCAGTGTGAATAAGCAGAAACCCTTTGAAAGGTAGGGTTTATGTACCAGAAGGTTCCAACCTGAAACAACTTAAAAAACTCAAAAGAACCAATAAGGTGCTTACTCTAAGTCCTGGACCAGCCAACCTTTACCAGCCGGTGGCTAATCAACATGATCATCTCACTAAAGTGAAGAATGGCTTCTGCTAATCTAAGATGGCCTGGAAAATATGCTCAGAACAAACAGCCACTGCAAAAAAAAAACAACAACCAGGCCCAGAGACAGCAAATTTGAAACTGGACTGTGCTACAGCTACTAGCTATGCTATTTTAGGCATAAAACACTACAGAAATGTTTATCACAGCAGAAGAACAGTAGTAAGACACTAAATTAAAGTTTTAAACAGAAAAAGGGGTAAGGAGACTGTAGAGAATGCTTTTAACTGCAAACAAATCAGTTATGTGATACACGTCTTGGCAGGAAAATCAGAACAAGCAAACAGATGCTTAACAAATGGAGAAAATTTCCAGTTAATACCTTTCACACAATGAAACTTAATTAAAAAAGCTTTACAAACAGTGAGGCAGTAACAAAAGTGATTTAACAGGCCCAGTAATGCAAACAATTGCAGTACAACAGTGCAGATTAGTTTATAGCAATGTAATACAGTAAAAAGTAGGCAGCAGACAATAAAAAGTGCAATAAATTGCAAAAATAAGCAATTACTAGTAAACATAAGCAAGAAAACAGAATACTTATTGTTACATACAACAGATTAGAGTTGTGGTCAGTGCCCCTCCTCCATTCATCTCAGTGTGAATAAGCAGAAACCCTCGCAAGTGCATCAAAAGCAGTCAGTTTTGTCAGTGCAATGGTAACCTTGACTGAAACTGCATGCCTATCAAGCAATGGCCATCAGTAAATATGGTCCACTCACAGGGCATGTGTACACCATTTACACAAAGTTGTCCATATTTGTCTGCAGATATGTGTCAATGGTTGATAGAACATAAATGAACATCAGTAATATCACTCCCATATACTAAACACATCCACAATATATTGTGGGTTCCATCATAAAATGCAAGAAAAAAATGAAATGCTCATTATGTATACTTATGGAATATGTCATAATATGTAAAAAAAATCTACAAAAAATTTTAGTTTGGGTGAAATTGCATAAACAGCCATGTAACCAGAACTAAATGTAGCTAAAAAAAGAAGGTTGAGGAACCTGTGTGAGGAATGCAGATAATGCACAGCACATCACAGGAAATAGGGCGATAGAAAGGCAGATAAAGTGTATGGGTACAGAAGAGGGGAACATAGCAGGGAAGAGTGAATAGGAAGGTCAGATGGAGTGTCAGAGGAGCATGGGTTATTAATTAATTAATTAATTAATATTTTTATTTATTTTTGGCAGGAATAGTCCCTTTTTTATTTTTAGAGAAAAAAAAAGATTGGAAAAGTTTAGACAAATGGAGGAGAAAAGGGTGGGTAAGAAACAGAAAAAATGCCAAACCACAGGACATGCAAATATAGATAACATAGTAAAGGGTATGGTATCATACACAGACAACACACATATAGAGTACACAACGTGGTCAAGGGAAGAGAATGAATGGGGTAGGTATATGACTCAACCATGGTTCTCTACACTAATGTACAATGCACCAATGCACATATGTACACCCCGAACAAGCGCAAACCTAGTTAACAACAGGGAAAAATAATACTCCTACTTAAGAGCAAACCTGCAAGCTATCCTGAAAACTATAGACCAGTAACTTGCCTTCTGATAATGTATAAACTATACACTGGAACTGATGCCAACAGAGTTTATAGTCATTTAAAAGAAAACTCAATCAAGGCAATAGAACAAAAGGGTAAGAAAAGAAAGTCATGTGGAACAAAGTATTATTTGTTGTTAAAGTAATAATGGTGAACTGTAAAAAGGGGAAGACTCTAAGTATGGTATGAAAAGACTACACTACCACTGCTCTTTTTGTCTTGACCTTAACCCATTAAACTGTCTACTTAACAGATTAGGTCATGGCTACAATTTTGCTCCCAAATAACAACAAAGGAAGACTTCTCATCTTCTTTTTGTGAATAATTTAAAACTATGTAGTTAATTAGATGAGGAACTGAAAGCACAACTGCAAGTGGTTAAAATTTTTTCAGATGAAAAAAGAACGTCATTTGGCCTTGATAAATGTGCAAAAGCAACCTTTAAAGCAGGAAAGGTGCAGCAGCAAGAAAACTTTAGTCTGGGACAGGAATGTGATATAAAAGAACTTGAGCAAGAGGGAGTATAAATATTTGGGAAGTGATGAAGGATCAACAGTAAAACATAAACAGATGCAGATAAAACTCAGTAAGGAGTATTTTAGAAGACACATTAATACTGGAAACAGCACTGACATTTAGGAACAAAGGCACAAAGTCCAAGCTATAAACCAGCTTGCTCTTCCTAGTCTAACTAGTGATTGATTGGTTGGCCCAACAGGTGTTGGGTCAGTTGGACAGAAAAACAAAAAAGGATGTTTCATGCTTATCAAATGATTTCATTGTATACCAAGACTATGTATATCCCTGTTCTGAAGGAGGAATGGACCTTCTTGAAAATGATTACATGTATAGATCTGCAGTCAGAGGACTGCATACATATCTGCTGACCTCACAATACCCAAACATAATGAAAGTTTTAAAACATGAGGAGAATAAGTCTAAGATGACTTCCCTGCTTAGTTTAGCAGAACCATATTGGTGTCAAGAGGGAATGAAAATCACTCCAGAAGTAGATAAAACTCAGGCAGCAACTGAATGTGCCAAAAAACAAAAGAAAGAATATAAGGTGAAGGATCAGTTGAGAAGGCAAGAAATGTGGAAAATGCATCAATATAGTAGCAAGTACAGAAAACTCTTGGAACAACTTCATGTTGATTAGGATCGAATGCAGGAATAGTTAAGGAAAGGTGAATTTAAACCCAAAGATGAAAAGTTAATATTGGCAGCTCAGGATAGTGGACTAGATACACGTTGGTTCACAAAGTCTATTGACCATGTGAGAGAAACAGACAAATGTAGGTGTTGTAAAACAGAATTGGAATCAGTTGCACAGCTAGTTGCTGGCTATGATATACTAATGGCAGAAGGACTGTATACTGAAAGGTATACTAATGTGACAAGACTGTTGCACTGGGGATTGTGCAAACATTATAATACTGAAGTAGCTGAAAAACACTGGAAACATGAGCCACAAAGCATTACAGAAAATGATGAAGTTTATATCACATGGAGTCACCCATTACCAAGAGTTCAAAAAATAGATGCAATAAAACCAGATGTAGTAGTCCACAAAAAGACAAAAGTAGCATTGATCACTGAAATTGCTACACCCAGTGACTGCAGTGTCTTGTGTACAGAGATACACAAAGTCATAAAATACCAGGATTTGCAGGCAGAAATGAGGACAATGTGGAAGAAAGATACCCATACATTTCCAATAGAAGCAATAGGTCTTATAAAAAACAATTTACAGTCATACTTAGATATGTTACCTGCACATACAACTCCATAAGAATTGCAGGAGTCAATACTGGGCACATTGCGGGTGATGCAAAGAGCACTTCTGGCTAAGATCAAAGATTGAACCAATATTAATTTCATGAACTTTAATCATACTTTGACTTAGGAATGGGGTCCATTCCCATCATGGTATTAGAATCCCAAAAGACGTGGAGAAATTTTAAAAAAAGGAGTGGTGTGATGCTGCCAACTGTATGACAGGCATACAGAGAGGATTAGGACTGGTGTTAGGCATATGTGAGGGAGCACTAACTATGAAAAGTGGCCAACTCCGTACACTACAACCTATGCATATGGCCACAAATTAGGCTGTTGGCAGTGCAAATGTAACCAGCTTAGCAGCAGGGCAAATTGAATTCACAAATGTACCTGTATGATCACAGAAGCAGGGGTCAGATTAGACCCACCAAGCCTGCTTTCAAAAGGCAAACAATTGCTTACAAAGCCAAACAGCAGTTCTGCAGTATATAGGACAAGTACCTTGTAATGGGCAAGTAATCATAACAAATACAGAGATGGTCAAGAGACCTGTAAAAGTGCAGGCCCAGGGAATGTCACATGCCAGTGACAACAATGATGTTGGTTAGGTATTTAATGAGGATATGTGACATGCATTCATTGTGTACAACAGAAACTTCTAAAATGTGCTGCAGTCACAGGCCAAACAATGGCATTCAGTCACATGTTACTGTCATGATGTTCATGGTGACATGGATACAGTGGACCACAGCAATGTAACATGACAAATGAGCAACATTAATGATGTTCAGTAACAGATAAACAGGAATAATAACAATTTAGTCACAAAAACTCATGTCACCCCAGTCTAGATAGCACACAGGTGGGAAGCCTGATATGTCGCAACACAGTGAATCTGTATGTTGCAAGTAATTGGAATCCCTATCTGGATGGGTGAAGTCCCTAATAACACAGAACCCTTTAAAGCCAATGATGCAACTATACACAAAGGTGCACCTAAACATCTACAAATTGTTCACATATGACATGGAGATGTGTATCAGATGGTCAAAACCTGTTAGAAGAAGGGATCATGGTCACATTATGAAGCAAACAATAACTCACAATCATTATGAAAAATCAGTATCATACATACACATGACAGTCATGTCTGAAGCAAAACATCAAGCATGCATGAGTCCCTAAAACAATGCAAAGTGCAAGTGCTGCAAAAATGCAGACTCAAGGTACATGCAGCAAGGTGAAGAGGTCAGAGGTATGTGCAAAATGTACACATGATAGGATGTAAGGTGTGCAAATGATGCACATAATACAGTCATATACAACACAAAACCTGCATAACTACTGTATACTGCCATTCTACCCTAAGACAATAGGTGGCACACCCACAAAAATAATACAAGTGTAACAGGTAAATGTAAATGACTAGAAACAAGGTCATTCTTGTGAGAATACTTGTAGGCTACCACAGTGTGGAGTAATAGACATGCAGAACACAAAGGAACACAGGGCCATGGGGGGAAGGTTACACAATAATGTTGCCATGTGAACACCACAGGCATGCTATGTAGACTGTACAGTGATGATAAATATAAACAGGTGCAGCAGCCACACACAATTTATACCTAGTGTAACATATATACAAAACACACAAGACATTGAAACTGCACCAAAGAAATGAGACCACAGTAAGATGTGCAGCACTGTGACACAATACAACTACTATGACTGACTGCATTCATAGGTGCACATGGTCAGGTTTATATGCAGAGCACACATACAGTATGATACACAGATGGAGCACAGAGGCATGATGCACATTAGTGACACTAACTGTAATTTAAGATTGTTAGAGTCATCTGCTGTGGTGGGCAGCCACGGTGGTGCTGCGGTTAGCATTGCCACCTCACAGCAAGATGTTCTCCGGTTAGATCCTTGGCTGGGTGCCTTCTGTGTGGAGTCTGCATGTCTTCCTGTGGTCATGTGGGTTTCCTCTGGGTGCTCCGGTTTCCTCCCACATCCTAAAGACATGCTGTAGGTGGATTGGACACTCTAAATCGGCCCTAGGTGTGAGTGTGTGTGTGTGTGCGTGTGTGCGTGTGTGCGTGTGTGTGTGTGTGTGTGCGTGTGTGTGTGCCTTCTGTGGAAGGTTGGGTGCCGGGCTGGCAACTTGACACTGTAAAACTCCACTGCCAATCATGAGCGGACAGGTGATCTGCTGTGGCGACCCCTAACTGGGAAAAAGGAAGAAGAAGAAGAGTTTAACACTAAACATGTATGCATACTAGGCAAATATGTTTCCAAAGTGCAGATGCCATCACAGGAGAACTGTATCACAGTGGGAATTGTGGGGAATATCAACCATGTACACAGTTGTAAAAGGACATGCATGCTTTATTCCATCACCATGTATATTAAAACAATGAGTAGCAAGGTTATGCAGACAGACCAATCACTAAACACTACAAGAAAAATCTAGCCAAGCTAGATTTTCCACTGTGTGATTCCTTAAAACATCCTGTATTAGAGGTAACATGGGATACATGCAAATGACCCACCCACAGTGGAAAATCTTGCAAAATCATTCATGGATTACTTAAATCACTCTACTGACTTCTTAGAATTCACCAATCAGTATGACAAACAGACCATAGACTTCCTTGACATCACATTATATAAGAACTCTGAGGACCACATGTATGAATCCAACATGTTTAGAAAGAACACCTTTTCAAATGCATATTTGCATTTTGACAGTCAACACCCCATCTTGCAAAAAAAAAAAAAGAACTTAGTGAAGGGACAATTAATTAGACTCAGCAGACTGGTTTCTGATGACACACAATTTCAAACAGGGTCAACATATTGTGTGATATGTTCAGAAACAGGGGTGACCCAGAATATTTTAGATGAAATTAGTTGATTTGTTATGGAGCATTAGAATTCCAACTATGGTCCCATTATTAGACAGTCTAAACATATGATGGGCACAAAGAATACCTAGGAACAAAATGTCAGTTTGAGTATTGTTGACCACTCACAGGCATTGGTTTTACTATACAGTAGAGACATTTACTCTTTAAAGAATGCCATTAGTGGTCATTGGTTCATAGGTTCATACATGTGTACTAGGCTAATGGCCCTGGAACTTTTACAAGCCTAGCCCATAGGATTACCCTGTACTGTCTTTGGACGTCTTGGGTTAACCAAAAGGCTGGGGGAGCAGCCAAGATTTGTTTTTAAGAATAACAAAAACTTCAAAACATTATTTGAATTTTGTGGAAGCTGCAAAGGTTAATTTACTAAAAATTGGGGGATAAAATGGTGTGGAGCATGCAAGCAGTGTAGATTCATTCTAGAAGGTAGCAGTTTCCCAGTACATGGTTTTTCAAGACTGATTACAATCAAATGCAGATTTGATTGTAACACAAAAGGGGTAGTGTATAATGCATTCTGTTCATCTTGCCCAGCATTTTATGTTGGGAAGACTGTTGGATCTTTAAAGACAAGAATTTACCATCATGTCTATGCAATCAATAAGGCACATCAATTCAATGCCCTTTATAAACATTTGTTGCAATGACATGATTTTAAAAAGTTTTCTTTCACTATTTTGAAGAAGGTAGAACACTTTGAAAGAGGTGGTGACTTGGAAACATTTGTTGAAAAGAGAGAGCTCCACTGGCACATTTTACTGAACCCCCCCCCCTCACAGGCATTAACAATTTAATATCTATTAAGCCTATTTTGAAAATCAAATATAATTGCCTGTCTTCAAGGACATTTGTAATTTTCAATACTTTTATATGTATATTTTACAATAGAATTTTTATGACATCTAACAACTTTTATTCATTTTATTCTTATAAAAGATTTTAAATATATATATATATATATATATATATATATATATATATATATATATACATATATATATATATTTATAGATTAATTTGATGGAACATTTATTGATATATATCTATTTTAATTGACACATTTTATGTAAGTATATTTTATGAAGTATTTTTTAAGTGTGTACTTCTAGAGCTACTTTTAAGTGTGTATTTAAGAGTGTGTTTTTCTTTAAATATTGTTGGTCTAGGGCCTCTTTCTGAGTCTTTAAAAGGAAGGAAGTTACTCTGGTGCAGTTTCTGATGAAGTTCCTGTGTTTTGGAATGAAAGCACTAAAACTGTGGTGAATAAACATTTGGCGGAGACTTTTGGTGCAGCGTTTTTTTTTTTTATTTTCAGACTTAAAAAGGAAAAAGTCATGGGCATTCAGAACTGCTGTATAACTTGAACACCTGATGTCCTTAAGGGGTCATTTGCATAGATCCTAGATTATATCTTATACAGGAAGTTTTAAGGAATCACACAGTGGAAAATCTAGCATGGGTAGATTTTTCTTGTAATTTATATCACCATGTATATTGTCAAGTTTGCACTCTGTCGATATGACAGTATTGTGGTCAATGGCAGTCTGAAATGTACACAAATCATACATATATGGACAAGAACAACAGGCACATATATGAAAAGGAGGGGCAACATTAAGCAGATAAGGAAAACCACACTCAGAGATCAAGGCAAACTGAGATGCCTATTTATAACACTCCTATCATTAACAATAGCAGTGTTTGTCTTTGAGGCAGGATGGGTTCTATGATATTGCCATTAGTCACAATTTATCATTAACCAAATTACATCATCATTTCCCATCATCTCATTGTCTTCGTCCATCTGCAAGGATGGAATCTGGTGGCAGTGGTCATGCTCAGCTTTGTCTGTGGATGGGCAGGCTGGCTTGTGTTCCAGACTCTGTAACATGACAGTAAAAGTACAGTGTTGTAACATGCAATCACACTGCCAGAACAAAATACAATCTGTGCCGTTGTATCCGTTTTGCCATATCCACGCATGAGTCATGTTCATATATTTAGCAATATCTCATCTGCAATTGTGATGTACCACTTTTAAATCTATGCATCCCTAACCCTATACAAATTTAGCTGTTCTATATATGAAAATTAGATGTACAATACATGTGCAAGACAGCAGTGTCAGCAAAACTGCAAACATAAAAGGTCATGAATAATACAGACACCCTTACAGACCAGACAAGAAAATATCACAGCTGATGTGCTGCTGTTGAGAATGTAAATTTTTTTTTTTTTGAAAATCTTTTTATTTTATTATCTTATAGACAAACAATACAAACCACAGAAGAACACTGTACAAACATTAACAAAAACTATATACAACTATGCATTGCCCATATCATTCACAATATATACAACAGATAATAAATTAAGGAGATATAATACAAAAATGAAAAGTGTTTCAGGTTAAAAGACAATCAAAGAATACATTCCAAAAATTTTCAGAACAGAACTTGTGATTACCTTTATAAAAGAGATACTTTTGTGCCCTAATATGCCTACTTACCAATTCCTTTAGACCTTCCCATGTTAGTGCAATGCAATGAGATATAATATTTGATAAATATGACAATTGAAATCACCACCTTGAGTTGAGCTTTAGGAATATTATCAGGAGGGATATGTAATAAAGCAAATTGCCAAGAAAGTGTTGATTTTCGTATCACATTTTCTCCAGAATAACTTTAGCACACCATAGTCTGTACACACATTTGCAACTCCAAAAATGTGATAAATAACAAAATGGACACAGAGAAGACGAGTTGGGATGAATTTTATTAATGATTGCAGGTGTTAACATTATTGGTGATCATGAGTATAAAATAATTTTAAAAGGGATAAATTTAATACTTTATTTGAAAGCCTCTTTCATTAGAGTTATACTCGGGTCCTTATCTGACCAGAATTTAGAAAATACTGGCAAATTGTTAGATCTAATAGAGATTAATAACTTATATACACTGGAAATCATTTTCTTTTTTAGCAGAAGAAGTTTCCAAATAACCTTGGCAATTTCGATATTTTCTCTAGATAGGTCAGGATGATCAAAGTATGGATTCAATAGTTCAAAGATTTGTTTAGTTATTAAAGTATATTTATTGGATAAATTAAAGGTTTGCCTGATCTCGGATAATTTCAGATGTTTGACTAAGAAAAGGTCTGCCATGCACTTATCCTTAATAAAATTGTCCAGATTTATCAAGTTACCATTTAGAGTTAAATTGGGATTTAGATGTAAAGACAGTAGTTTATGAAATCTGATAACGTTATATTTGAGGCCATAGAAGATTTTATATTTGTCTAGACTAACTTTGCTCAAGAAAGTAAAAGCGGATGGATTGAATTTAAGGGATCTAATATAATTGAAGTAAAGTAATACCCAGTTAGGGTGCCAGGCATCTGAGGTATTAATATAGTTTGCTATCTTAATAATTCTACTACTTTGAATAATATCATAGTAAAGTTTGAAGTCAGGAAGAGAAATACTACCCAAATCCATTTAGGAGACCAAATAAACTTAGAGAAGGTTGAGTGTAATTTATTGAAAAGTATAGAGGGATAAGAATTAGTCGAGTTGAAAATATACAAGAATCTGGAAGGATATTCATTTTATAATAGTGTTGCGTGCCAGAAAGGGAAGCTTAAGTTGAGACCATCTCTTAAAATCCCATTGCACCTCCTTCCAAAGAGAAGAAATGTTCTCCTGATACGAAATAGATTGATCAGTTGAGAAAGTTACCCCCAGGTAAGACTTGAATTAACTGGAATAACATCAGAGGAAAAATTTAGGGGATATGGTGATGTGATATTAACCGGAAAAATTTGAGATTTTTGTTAACTTTGTAGTTGGCAAATTTAGAGAAGATATTAATGGATTTCATGATTTTCTCTAAGTCCGAATTTGGTAAAGAGAGGTAAATATTTAGATCATCAGCAAATGCCGAGAGGGGGATACTAGTTCTAAATAGCTTGGGGATGATCTGATGAGTTTTTTGTTTAATAAGAAGGAAGAGAGGCTCTATATATAGATTAAATAATAAAGGAGAAAGAGGGCAACCTTGTTAATCCTCTCAGATATATCATTATTAATATGTAGTGTTGTATAGGCTTTGTGGTAAATGGTCTCAATAAATTTTGTGAACAATGTAGGAATGTTAAATAGAGGTAGAATAGAGAGTAAAAAATTTCATACTTCATCTATCAAAGGCCTTAGAAGCATCTATTGCTAGAGTGTACAGGGGTTATCATAGCTTCTAAAGCTAGAGTATGATCCGAGGTCTGTCTATTTCTAATGAAGCCCAATTGTTCTTTAGAGACTATACTAGGTAGCAGTACTTTAAGTCTATTGGCAAAATTTGGGCCAAGATCTTTAAGTCTACATTAATAATGGATATGGGTCTAAAATTTTCCGGTTTGGTAGAATCTGCTTTACCTTTAGGGATAAGAATAGTCTTAGATGCATTGAAATGGGGATCGCTTATACCCTGGTGGAGAATATGATTATAAATCAAATATAAAGCCTGTGAGAACTTGTTGGGATATAATTTGTAGAATTCTGCTGTGAATCCATCAGGACCCGGGGCCTTATTCAATTTGAGGTTATTGATCACATCCAGGACTTCCTGAGAAGTAATTTCTTTATCTAACAAGTGAAATTGATCCATATTTAGTTTTGGGAAAGATAATTCTTTAAGGGTATCATATAGTACGAAAAAATCGATAGGATCATTAGGTGAGCTATAGAGCTCAGTGTAAATTTTTTGAAAGATTTTTATAATATCCTGTGTATCATGGTAGTGTTTGTCTTGATAAGAAATTTGAGAGAAAATGTGTGATAGCTTATTCTGATTAATTAGCCTAGCCAAGAACCTAGATGGGCATTGAGCCCAATCGGAATATTTGGCCAGCATTTTGGTTTCATGAGCTGATAAATTATCTGCCTGTAGAGATAAATACTCTTTCTGCATCTTAACTAACTGCAATTCTATCTCACTATCATATTTGATCTGCAGTTTATTCTCCCATTCTGATATTTTCTTGCTCATTTCAGACTCCCTTTTAAGATATAATTTCTTGAAGTAAGAGGCTTTATTTATCAGAATGCGGAGGCCCATAATATATCTATAGGAATATCTTGGTCTTTTGATGCTTGTATAAATTGGTTTTAAGTTATCTTCTATAATGAAGTAGATTAGGATTAAGTCTCCACCACAATGGACTATTTCTACTGTTACACCTCTGATTGTAATCTAGGAGAGGGAACTTCGAGATAACCCAGTGGTCAGATAAATTTCTGTTATCAACATGTAGTTCTATTGGTAGTTAGTGCCAGGAGAAAGAAAGAAGAAAGAAATCAATTCTGGACCAACTCTTATGACAATTGGAGAAAAGAAGTGAAGTTAACTCTATTAGTGGGTTTTCTGTGTGATATAAATGGGTCAAGCAAATTGAAATCTTCCTTGAGCTCAGCTAAAACGAATACAATGGGTTTATCAATGTGGGATAACTTGGTAGTAAATAAACACCATCTGCTGTCTTTGTCAGATTCACATTTAATAATATCAAAAGGGAATTTTTTCTTTATTATTATGGCAACCCCAGCACTATTCGATTTAACTCCGGAGTCAATGATCTTTTTCACCCATGGCCTCCTTTTCAGCTGAGCAAATGTGTTTCCTGAACTAAAATTATATCAGCTTTTGATTTAAAGCACATGTGCATGAAGAGTCTCCTCTTTTTGATCAGCTGTAATCCCTTAACATTCCAAGAATCACATATAATCATACAGCTACCTATTCAGTGGGGAATAATAGAGAATGTAAATTCTGACAGCAGTACAGATGTGTTATACACCAGTTCAATAATGTGTGGGCTACCATGCACACTGAACAGTGAGTGATATGTAATGCAGCATGTCTTTACAACCCATGTAGCATGCACGCACCCACACACAACACTGCATTACCAGTTGTGGTTTATCAAAACAAGGACAAGATAAGTACATTCAGTTCAACAGCATGCTTAAGCCATAAGCAGAAGCAATTGAATCAAACTATGCCATGATAACAGCACAATGACAGCTAACCTCTGTCAGGTGTATGACAGAATGTCACCTGCACATGCAGTAATATAATCACAGTTGTCCCATGTGTTATGTACAATTAAAATGGTGTGCATATGTGCGCTACTTACACATTAAAATAATAATCTCAGGTCATATAGATAGCTAGCACAATAAACATCATGCTGGAGACTGCTATGATATTTAACGTATATGCATTAATCAAGGATGTATGCATGGCCTACTCCCTATGTAAAGCCTGCATGGCTGACATCTTTGTAAATACATATATCTACAAAGTGACTGTGAGCACAACATGTAATGCAATGATGTCAACTGAAACACCAGTCTGCAACATTTTGTGGGACTGCAGGACTAATGATAGGATAACACATGTATGGGTTCATGGGTGTGTACTAGGCTAACAACCACAAGGGCCTTTTTAAGACTAGACATTTATGGAACATGGTAGCAATATGCCAGATATTTGCACACACCACATATGACAGCTACCCAAGGAAGGAAACATTGTAATGATACATGCAGAATACAAAGACATAATAGCCAAGTCCTGGGATATACAGTAGATAAGTTAATATTACCTAACTTATATACTGGTGCTTGAATAATACATCCCCCCACATACATTGTGGTTTTGATATCACACTATCATAGAATAATGTGACAGTGACATGTAAAATCCATATATAAACATCAACTTGAATGCGTGGTAAGAAGCAGAATTCCACATTTATGAAGTGCATGGGACTGCGGTAATGTATATGCACATAAGTACATTGTTGCATTGTGAGTGATGCAAATCCCACAGCCATTTTAAAATCACATTGATAGTAAAATGTAGTGTTCTGAGACTTCTAAATTGTTGTAATAGAATACACCAAAACTATGAGAAGTAATACATATATAACATATGTTGTACATACTGGATAAAGCTAATTACAATGGTGCACTAATATTTCTCACTCAGCACATGCAGCTGTCATGTCACATATCTGTTAGCATGTGACAGTAAATGTTCATATATTACCATATAGGCGAGATTGCAGTGCAGAGACTCATATTACAAGTACAATTTGATTCACGAAAATGGCAAGAAACACAAAATATTGAGATGTGAAAGTGAACAAGTACAGCAGCACATAACGTTGTGTACAATAACTACAAAACATGACTACAATACAATACTATGCCTCTGACCATTGCTAAAAAGGTAAGACAGCAAACACCCATTCAAAAAATGAACAGGCAAGATAAAACACTATGAAGGCAACAATGCACCACTGTCATACATATAGGCAATGCAGGTAATAATATTTATGTTGAGAAACCAGTGATAACATTGACAGCTATGAATACCACAGTCAGCAGCAAGTAGTAAACCAGCACACATGTACAGCATAGAGCAGCATATATGCAATGCAAACTCCTTACTCCTCTAAGGAGTGGCACATAACAACTGACCATCAACTAGGCTGTGTCAGCAAAGTGACCTTGAAGTTACAATGGCTTTACTAAAATGTTCATCAGTATATAAGTAGCAAAGGAAAATCTCTGCATAAGCTCAGCATGTGTGTTACACATTTCAATGACAAATCTTTGAAAAAATCAGTAGTATGGCATTATGAAAAGCATTTACAAATATTTGCAAATATTTAATGCAACAGAATAAGGAGACATACATGGGAGCAATAAAAGCCAAATAAAATTTAAGGCCCATCCACATGTAGACCACACATGCAAGCCATATTTCTTTCCTGAGGTTGCTCCTCCAGCTGATTCATCCACTCAATACACATTGCCAGGTTCCTGGAACCTCACCTGCACCTGTTGGAAGGTACAACAAACAGGACAATGTTGAAATTACAGTAATTGTCTTTACAACTGTACATAGAATTCACTCAAGGACTGCCCAGTGACATCAGTGTCAGATGAAAATTTTATTATGGTCATCAATAATTTAATATTTGTCACAAGTCCATAATTGAAGCTATATATCAACCACATATCATATATTGATTTCTGTGACCATGCAGATATACTTGTACAAGCACATATGGCATTATCCCATCACAAAAGAGTAACTAAAACCTACCTAGGAGATGCTAGATTCAAACCTATACCAGAGACTTATGCCTATATCAGAGTATAGAACCCCACCTTTCTACACAAGCTCAGTGATGCACAAATGCATCAGCTGTTATTAACAATTAAACTAACACAAACTGTGTTATAGATGATTTGTCAATTATACAATGTAGAATGATGATTGTATGTCACCAAACTTATAAAGGTGTGAAGTGTATGAGGGCAAATTCACCTGCACATCACCCTAAACATTGTAGAGTATCATGCATCAACAGTATTGCTGTGTCTACAGAAATGTGTATTTAAATATACAGATGTATCTTCCTATTCATAAATAACTATCAAGATTGTGATGAAAAAAAAACAAACAAAAAACCCCATATATTTTATATATATATATATATATATATATATATATATATATATATATATATATATATATATATATATATATATATATATATATATATATATATATATATATATATATATATATATATATATATGATCACTACTAAATCTTGAAATTCCACAATCCCAAGACTCTGAATCCCGAGGACCAAAAACTCGAGATTGCAGAATCTTGAAGATAAAAAAAAAAAAGAAAAGTAAACAAAAAAAAACAAACATTTTCTAGCGTATATGCAGGGGGGCAAGCCCCCTGCACCCCACACACCCCCTGCAACTAAAATATACCAACTCTGAGATCGCACTACAGTGGAGTGAATGGCAAAGTTTCCATTCCGCTCTGCGGCACTATTTTGCCATTCACTCCACTGTAGTGCGATCTCAGAGTTGGTATATTTAAGTTGCAGGGGCTGTGGGGGTGCTGTTCGAGATTCCACAATCTCGAGATTCTGGCCCTCGGGATACAGAGTCTCGGGACTGTGTAATTTTGAGATTTAGTAGTGATCCCATATATATATATAAATATATATATATATATATATATATATATATATATATATCATTTAAATATATATATGTGTGTGTGTGTGTGTGTGTGTGTGTGTGTGTGTGTGTGTGTGTGTGTGAATGGTTCATGTGCATAAACAAAACATATTAGATATATATAAAAAATGTAATACTCATAATAAAGACATATTAATAAGCCTAAAATGTTTTATAGAATCTAAACAGTAGACAACAAGAGTTAATAATGTAGTTGACTGGAAACAGACTGTCTACCCTGCTTGGATTATTTCTAAATAGCTAATAGAGTTAATAATTCTGTATAATATTAATAATATTTCAAATTAATAATTATTTCAAAATAAGTTTTTTTGATATAGGAAGTTTTTAAGTTTGCTACTTTTACTACCATTTTCTGATTTTTTTTCTGATTTTTAATTGATTAACTGGACATACAGGAATTGAAAAATTTTCACACAGAGAAGTTTCTTACACTGTTTTGTTTTGGACCCACTATACCTGTATAGTGGGTTGTTTGAGACTTAAGGGATACCACAGAAATTACTTGTTTCTTTACCTATAAAGCTAACTTTGCCATTGTCCTGAATTAACCTAAGTTTATATCACAATATGCTGTAAGTCAAGTGTACAGTTTTTAATATAGCGGGTTACATGCTTTGTCACCAACAGTCCCCAAGTATCTGTAATGCATACCTATGTTTGCATATGTACATAACCAATAATACATACATAACGACACATTTATACTGTGAATTATCTGTAAAGCACGTGTTAAGTAGAAACCTGATGGTATTCATTGAGTAACACTAATCAACATGAGTCACTATCAGATTCTTGTGAACAGCATAGAATTGTGTAGTCATTAATGACCTACTAGCTCTTTACTCACAATGAATTTTATACATGCACATGTATTTAAAACAGAACATCTGTATATCTCATAGCAAAAATGTTATTTAAAAAATGTAGTGCACATGCAAGAGAATAATAAAATGCATATATGAGTACTGAACCCACAGTCAAAAACCCTTTATATACTGCAGCTATGGTGGTTACCCAGTTAAGCCACTCAACTTACTACCTTTTCAATGCCCTAATAAGACTTCTATGCACATGGTAAAGCAGTAGCATATATATATATATATATATATATATATATATATATATATATATATATACTTACTAGGTGGAGGATTATTATGCAATAAAACAATGAAAAATTAAAAGCTTTTGCACAGCTATGTATAAATGCAAAATGCATAGTCTTACATCTTCAGATGTTGTACTACTGAAGTTTGATGTACTGTGCATCAAGGTTATTGATGATAACACAGCCACAAATCTCCAATAGTACAAATGCAGACTGAGCATTATGACTGTGTTTGATCTATATGGTGAGATCATTACCTGTGAATGAATGTAAAATATATACTGCAAAAGCACAGATAAAACGAATACAATCCTCTTTTAATATCTGCAAAGTAAATATTGAAGGTGTTAGGGTGTGGAATATATCTCTTACTATACAGACCCAGAGGTTATCTGCAGATATTGCCAATCCACTCCAGTAGTTGGTCCCAGTCCTTACCATGGAGGTCTTTGTAATGGTGGTCGACCTGGCTACACTCCAGTCCTAAAGATGTCAGTCCATCCACAAAGCTTCTTGGCAATCTGGTTCCAAACATGGATCATGGAGAAGTCCCTCTGACATGTCCGCATCCTTCATGTTGGGCATGTTGACCATACGTGATCAGTAGCTGCATCATCTCCTCATTGCTCAAGAAGGACGACCAGACATGCCGCAGCATCATTTCTAAGTTGTTGATAAGAAGTTGTAGAACAC
Organism: Protopterus annectens; assembly: GCF_019279795.1. Taxonomy (NCBI): domain Eukaryota; kingdom Metazoa; phylum Chordata; order Ceratodontiformes; family Protopteridae; genus Protopterus; species Protopterus annectens. Next base: position 1,731,873,776 of record NC_056728.1, read on the forward strand.
CTTCAGAAAAATGCTCACTGTGGTACCACTTAATTTGCAGACAGAAAATGAATACTCTGGAAATGTAGCAGTATCCTATTTTAAAATGAGAGCATTGATGTTGCCATTAGCCCATTGGTTGACATCATACATGTCATACATTGGCAACTGTTGGGCATTTACACTGACCTCTGTACACTTATGCTGACCTATAGGTTAATGTGCCAAGATTTGAAAACTTATGCAGATATCAGCAGACATTTATTTATTTATTTATTTTATTTATTTGAAAACTTATGCAGATATCAGCAGACATGATTCCAAAATACTCTATGCTAATGAAACTCATTAAGTATGCATTGTGCAAATAGTATTTAAAAGCTGTGTTTACCAACGTTCACATTCTGTGAGTATACTTACATGACCGTGCACTTTCACAAGGTAAGCTTTCATTAGGTGAGCTGGTTGTGTGTCACCATATGTAAACATGACCTATTCATGGTCAAAGGCTGACAGAATGTCATGTGATTACTATTGCATTTCATAATTTACAAAGTTTAGAATGTTAATCTGCCAGTAAATACATATGTTTTGAGATAAATAATACAGGTTGGTGACCTACCACATGCAAATGTAATGAGAAATATCTACTCGTCAGCAGTCTACTACAGTTTCTGATGGATTTCGACCATATTTGCCAGGACTACAGGTCTCCTTGTTAGCATGTACTACAGTTTGTGAATACTGATGGATTACAAGGCTGTCTACAGGGATGGATTCATGATGTGTCATTTGTAGATATTGAGTGAAAATGCAGCATATTTTATTATGGTTCCATTGCTTTCCATATTGACTTGATAGCTTTTGACTGTACTAGGCTGTATCCCTTTAATGCCATAATGTACTAATATAACTTTTCAAAATTAGCTACACAGTTGTGCCTAATGTGATGCTGTGTAGTGTTCAACACATACCTGACTTTCACATTCACATGTTGCACATATATCAGTTCAACATATTACATAGATCTTTATCTCAACTTGACCTAAAGGTTTTGTGTCTGTTCTGTGTACATATTACTGTGAGGCCATCAGATAGGTCTAGTGAGTTGTATGGATGAATGAGTAGGTATTATGATTTTTGTAGTTACAACAGTGGTGTAGTGGCAATGATGAGTCAACTAGTCTGTGAGTAGTCCTATAGACCTGGCTTCAAACCACATCTCTGGATGTTATACATATCCACAGATAGATTATCAAAACTGTGTGGCACACATTATTACTTGTTTGGTGTTAGTGTATGTGTGGCACATGTTGGCTGTCATGTGTGATTATTACAGATGTATGTGAGAGGTTGCTATACATTTAGTACATTTGCATGTGTTCTCTAGTAATGGACTAAGATGCTTATGTGTAACAGTGCTGCATCTTGCACTGCTGATGGGGAGCTGTCAGTAAGTGTATTACAGTTCTACATCCTGACATGTACATGCATGATGTTTGGCAGGTGACTCAGAGGAGCAGACACGACAACATCTTAGTTTAATTTCTCCAAGTCTTTTGGGTTTCTAATGCCATGACAGGAATGGAACCCATTTCTATGTCAGGATACAATTAAAGTTAATGAGTATTGTTTAAATCCTTCATGTTAACTAAAAGTACTCTTGCAACACCCATAATGTGCCTAGAACTGACTCCATCTGCAATTCATACAGAGTTGCATGTATTGGTAGCATATCTAAGTAAGACTGTAGATTCGTTTTTAAGAGACCCATTGCTCCTGTTACTTATGGAAATATCCAGGTATCCTTCTTCCACATGACCCTCATTTCTGCCTGGAAATCCTGGTATTTTATGAGTTTATATCTCTCTGTACATAAGACACTGGGTGTAACAATTTCAATGATCCATACTTCTTTTGCATTTTTTCATGGACTACTACATTGGTTTTCATCACATGTATTTTTTGAACTGCTGGTAATGGGTAATCTTGTGTGATATAAACTTCATCATTTTTGACAGTGATTTGTGGTTCATGTTTCCAATACTTTCTGACTATTTCAGTATTGTAGTGTTTGTAGAGTCCCCAGTTCAACAGTCTTTCCACATTATTATGCCCTTTATTATACAGGCCCTCTGCCATGAGTGTATTGTACCCAGCAACAACATGTGCGACTGTTTCCAGTTCTCTTTTACAGAACCTGCATTTGTCTGTTTCTCCCACATGTTCAATGGACTTGGTAAACTAACAAGTACATAGTCCAGTATCCTAGGCTGCTAATATTAACCTTTCATTTTTTAGTTTAAATTAATCGCTGCTTAACTGTTCCTTTATTAAATCCTTATCAACATGAAGTTTCTCCAGGAGATCTCTATTCTTGCCACAGTATTTATGCCTTTTCTACAATTCTTTTCTTCTCATCTGATCCTTCTCCTTATATTCTTTCTTTTAATTTTTGGCACATTCAGTTGCTGCCTGATTACTGTCTACTTCTGGTTTATTTCCATTCCTGATTGACATCAATATGCTTCTGCCAAACTGCACAGAGAGGTCATCTTATTCTTAGACGTCTTCTCTTCATGTTTTAAAACTTTCACTGTGATTGGATCTGGTGAGGTCAGCAGATATGCATGCAGTCCTACGATTGCATACATGAAACCAGTTTCAAGGAGGCCCATACCTCCTTCAGAATGAGGAATACATCATCTTGGTATACTCTGGTTTTTATATGCCATTTGATCAGCATGAAGCATTGTTTTATTTTCCTGTTCACCTGATCCTATGCCTTTTGGGGGCCAATCAATCACCCCAAATCTGCAAGTTAGAACAGGAAGAGCCAATTGTTTATAGTTTGGACTTTATTCCTAGATGTTAAGGCAGTTTTCAGTATTAGTTTTCTTCTTCTGAAGTATTCCTTACTGAGTTTTATTCCCATCTTATATTTTATTGCTGATCCTTCATCAGTACTCAAAGATTTATACCCTCCTTCCTGCTCAAGTTCCTTGATATCACATTCCTGTCCCACATTGACATTTTCATAGTACTGCACCTTTCCTGCTTTAAACATTGCTTTTGCACATTTATCAAGATCAAATAAGGACATTCTTATATCATCTGAGAAAGTTTTAACCATTTGCAGTTTTGCTTTCAACTCCTCATCCAATGAAATATACAGTTTTAAGTCATCTACAGAAAGAAGATGAAAAGTCCATAATAAAAAGAAGATGAGAAGTCTTTAAACAGGGTTGTTTTCTGGGAGCTAAATTGTAACCATGGCCTAATCTGTTAAATAAACAACTCAATGGGTTAAGGGCAAGAAAAAAGAACAACAGTGAGAAAGAATCACCCTGGAATATCCCCTTTTGAATTTTGAATCTGTCAGTTTAATTTCTCCAGGTCTTTTGGGTTTCTAGTACCATGATGGGAATGGACCCTATTCCTATTTCTGGGTATAATTAAAGCTCATGAAATGAGTATTGTTTCAATCTTTGATGTTAGCCAAAAGCGCTCTTTGCAACACTGGCAATGTGCCCAAAATTGACTCCTTCTGCAATTCATATGGAGTTACATGTATTGCTAGCATATCTAAGTATGACTCTGGATTACTTTTTATTAGACCCATTGCTCCTGCTACTGGAACTGTCTGGGTATCTTTTTTTATCATTGCTCTCATTTCTGCCTGTAAATCCTGATATTGTGTGACTTTGTATCTCTCTGTAGGTAAGACAGTGTAATCACTGGGTGTGCCAATTTCAATGATCAATGATACTTTTGTCTTTTTTTCATGGATTACTATATCTGGTTTTCTTACATCTATTTTTTGACTGCTGTTAATGGCTAATGCCATGTGATATAACTTCATCGTTCTCTATAACACTTAGTGGTTCATGTTTCCAATGCTTCTCAGCTACATCTATACTGTAGTGTTTGCACAATCCCCATTGCACAGTCATATCATATTATTGTGCCTTTCAGTATATTAGCCCTCTGCCATGAGCTTATCACACCCGTGTGAAGATGTGACTGTTTCCATTTTTTTTTTTTACAGACCCTATATTTGTCTGTTTCTCTGACATGTTCAATGTGGTTTGTAAACCAATGTGTATGCAGTCTACCTTTGTGGGCAGCCAATATCAACCTTTCATCTTTTGGTTTCAACTCATCTCTCCTTAAACATTCCTATGTCAAATCCTGATCAACATGCGGTTCCAGGAAATCTCTACACTTGCGACCATATTTTTTGGCCGTTCCACATTTCTTTCTTTCTCATCTGATCCTTCTCCTTATATTGTTTCTTTTTTTGTCACATTCATTTGCTGTCTGATTTTTGTCTGCTTCTGGTTTGCTTTCCATTTCTGCTTGACACCAGAATGCTTCTGCTAAACTAAGCAGAGAGATCATCTTAGACTTCCTCTCCTCATGTCTTAAAACTCTCACAATGTTTGGACCTGATGAGGTCAGCAGATATGTATGCAGTCCCATGACTGCCGATGTATTCATGTAATCAATTTCAAGGAGGCCCATGCCTCTTTTAGTGCATGGAAAATATAATCCTTGTATAATATTGCACCATATCAAATCTGTTTTTCTTTCACGTGTCCATATTTTTTCTGCAGATGTCTTTCACTCACAGTTAGTTTAAAAGACATTACTGACAGGTTTGCCAGCACCTCAGCGAGATGTGGTTCAGTTATGTTTAAGACATATCATATGTCAAAATGTGGGTCCTGTGCACCTTATCACTGGATCTTAGTTTATGAGACTGTAAAGATCAATAATATAAACCTGACATTGGATGATATGTTCAATTGTCGTACATGGGGAGTTGTATATGCTGCTATTTGTCAATCCTGCCCTGCCTATTATATAGGCAAGACAGAGCATATGTTGAATGATCATGTTAGAGAGCATGTGAATAATATCAGACATGCTAGGTTATCTAATGCATTAGTGAGACAAATACGTGAAAGCCCTGCTCACGAGTTTAAATTTGTGATTATTGAAAGAGTGGTTAAAAATGAATGTGGTGGTCCATGGGCCTTACTTTTAGAGAAACGTGAACTTTTCTGGTAGTTTTATTTTAACGCTAGGTCCTGGCCTGGGTTAAATGACCAAATCTCTATAAGATATATATATATATTAATGGTCATATATATGTTTTTTTTGATATATATATATATATATATATATATATATATATATATATATATATATATATATATATTATTTGTTGGTTTATTTTCATTTTATTTCATTTTTATTTTTATTTCATTTCATTAATGTTTCCTTTGATGATTTGATGTGCTGCTTATTATTTTCTGTCATTATTACTTATATTTATATATATACTATTTGTGGGTTAATATTCCTTTAAATGTATGGTGATTTTTTTCTGGGAGTTTGGTAGTCACATGACTTTTGACAATTTAAAATGGATTGCTGCATCTGGGACATTGATCTGACGTTTTTATATGTAAAAACTAAAGTGCCTATTTTTAGTAAAATTAAAATATTTTGTGTGAACTTTTTGGCTCCACTATTATTGCGTTACACTGTGGAGTGAACAGTTTTGTGATCATTTTACTACTAGCACATTTGGAGTTAATTGGAGATGCTGCGTGCCTTGGACATATTCTGTTTTCCATTTAACCTGTTTCTCCTCAATTTGTGGACTCATTGTTCCATCATGCTGTGACATTACCTGTGTTGGATTTTGTACACTAAATCCTTCACTTCGTAAGTATTCCATAACTTCAGTTTCTATTTGTTTAACTTCTACCTTACTACTTCTCTATTCGTGTTTCCCCTTTTTCTTCATATTTTCTGTATTGTGACATTTTCCATATGTGGATACCTTTTTCCTCTATTTCTATTCAAATATCTTTGGAGCTGCTTTTTTGTATTGATTAGTTTGGCTTTTTTCTTTGCATAAATATTGCACCATATCAGATATTTTTTCTTTCCATTCTGCAGGTGGATTGGACACTCCAAATTGGCCCTAGGTGTGAGTGTGTGCATGTGTGTGCCTTCTGTGTAAGGTTGGGTGCCAGGCTGGCAACTCGACACCGTAAAACTCCACTGCCAATCATGAGCAGACAGGTGATCTGCTGTGGTGACCCCTAAGCGGGAAAAGCCGAAAGAAGAAGATCAGATATTTTTTCTTTCCCATGTCCATGTTTCTTTTTTATACCTTTAAAAAATCTCTGAGTTTTGTTCCATATACTTTTGCACTTCCTCTGTTGTTTCTTTTTCCAGGCAGCCCAAAGTTTATTTGTCTATATAATATTTTTCATTGATCTGTTGTATTAATGAACACAAATTTGCATTTGAAGCTTTTGAAAGATTTTCTTATACAAGTATTTTTCTTTTCTCTAATCTCTCCCTTATCTTTCTGAATGTCTTCTATCTGGAAATTCTTATCTCCTTGCATAATAGTAACAATACATAATGTCTTCCTTATCCTCAATAGTCCACTCTGTCATCTTTATGGCTGTTTAATGGTCTTTAGATTTTTGTGCTTTTTGTGGATTACTACTTTCTTCTACAACAGAGGGACCATCCTTCCCTGAGCCTAGCCTAACCCCGTTAGGGAAATGTTTCCATGTCTTGAGGATTCTACATTGTCATTTTTTCCAGTCCTGGCACCAGTGTTCCCCAGGATTGGCCAATTTTTCATGACTTGTGCACCCAGCTGCCTTTTTTATTTTTTAACCTACCTCTCTCCATGTTATATGCTAAATAAGGTGCAGCCTACATATCAATGCCATCTTGGTGAGATTTGTGAAAATGTGGGTCCACCATGTGAAGTTACTCAGCAAGGCTTGAGGACAAATTCAGTTCCATCAGCACTATTCTTCTTTTCTTGCTGATTATATCATCTTTCCATTTGGACTCCATCTCTATTAGGGAGAATGAGATAATACCTGTTGTATGTGTTCATGTGTAATTCACAGCGGCATCTGGATGCTGAGAGAGCGTGGTCTCATCTGACAATGACAGACCTGTTAAGATTGTCTCTATATAGGAAGACACAGACATTTGTGCAACAGACATTTGTGCAGTCATGGAGATCTGGTTCAAGGCTGTGAAGAGCACCCGAGCCGTACTGAGTTACACCTCCTTCCACATGTTCAGACCACAAACTAAAGGCATGAAAACTAAAGAGGTGATATGTCAATATTCATTAAAGATAAATACACCTCCAATTTGTTTAAACAATAAGATTCCCTGATGATACTTCAGGTGTAATTAATTGTTGGTAAGACACCTATTCAATTCATTGCTAGCTACAGGACTTCCATGAATCAGAACGTCCACTCTGCCTATTTGGATATACTTGAGTTTATCAAGATACATCCAAACACCATGGTTTTGGCTGACTTTAACTACACATCTATTGACTGGGTAAATTACTTGTGCTCAAACTCATCTGCCTAAAGGTTCTTCGACTTTGTTAACTCCAATGCCTTGAACCAGCTGGTTAACATCCCCAAAAGGGGTGACAGCATCCTGGATCTGGTGCTTACCAATAAGGGAGACCACTGTAGCATCCCCACTGTGAGGTTTTCCCTGGTGAGATCTGACCAGAAATCAGTATCATTAGAAGTGACTATCCCACCTGATCCCCAGCAGCAACTAAACAAAAAAAACGTCTCCAGAGTAGATTATAACCTCTTACAGGATGGTCTAAATAGCTTCACTGCACCCCCCCCAGATGGAACTGGCAACTATGCTGAGTTCTACACCTATGCTTTATACAAACACCTGTATAACTCCATTGACCCGGCCTTACCTGATAGGACCAAAACAAGTTCCTCAAGGAAGAGCAAACCTGCCTGGTGGACAACTGCCATTAACATGCTTTACAATAAGAGCAAGAAACTGATGTTTATGTGTAAGAGGGAGTGAACCCTAAACTGGAAACACTCCCTCCTTAGCTTAAACAAGCAAATAAGACTTCTTGTGAAGTCCCCCAAAGCAAACTATGAATCCAAATTAGCTTCCTCAACTAAAGACAACCATAAGGCTTTCTTCAGTTACATCCATAACCTAAAAGGAAAGGCCCAGATTTGTGCTGAACTGGTAGTTAATGATACCACATATACTGAGCCTGTGGACATAGCTAACCTGTTGGCTGACAGGTTCTGTGAAAACTTCACTACCCTGTCTTCACCACACGTATCCCATGACATCACTATCACCTGTCCCCTACCTTGTATCTCTAAAGAGCAGGTCATAAACATCCTCTCTAAGACCAAAAACAAAGCATCTATGGGACCTGATAACATACCTGGCTGTGTTCTACATGGGCTCCAAAAAGAATTAGCAACACCACTGGGTCCTAAATGGGCTCCAAAAAGAATTAGCAACACGTTGGGTACTCTTTTCAGTCATAGTCTGAGCACCGGCTTCATCCCAGCTGAATGGAAAATGGCTACCGTTATTCCCTTGCACAAAGGTAGTGCTTCCACTGACCCCGGGATCTATAGACCTTTTAGACTTACTAGCCTTATGGGCAAGGCCATGCAGCAAATCATCATGGACCTTATCAACAAAGATATAGGTTATCTCCAAACACTTGACCCTACTCAGTTTGGATTTGTCAAAGGAAGATCATGCCTGTTAAAACCAGTGGAATTCTTCGAGACAGTCACCAAGGCCCTGGACGAGGGGGAAATCTGTGCATACAGTCTACCTAGACTTAGTCAAGGTTTTTGACACTATCCCCCACTCAGACATCATTGACAAACTCACCCAGCTAGGTATCAACTCTTATATTATTAGATCGGTCACTAACTGGCTCACTGATAGAACACAAATAGTCAAAATAGGGAAATCCACCTCCAACAGCATACCTGTAACCAGAGGTGTTCACAGGTATCAGTCCTGGGACTCTCCTCTTTGGAATCTATTTCTCCGAAGTACAAGCAAAAACTAAAGGTGTGTGGCTGACAAAGTTTGCTGATGACTGCAAACTGAGAGCAGTCATAGAATCTCTAAATGATGTAAACATCCTACTAGAGGGTCTTACACAAACAAATGATAGGTACCAAAGTCATGGCCTTAAACTCAATACAAGAAATGTATTATCATCCCTTTAGGTAAGAACAATGTTCCTACTAACTACCACATCAATAGCAACACCTTAAGTATGCACTCAGTGGTGGCTGACAGCAACCTTACCTTTGATCACCATGTCTCCACAGTGGTAAGAAGGCCATTCTATACTGCTCATGTCATAAGTAAGGGTATTGCCTCCAAAAAAAAAAAGAAGTTATAACCTCCCTGTACTCTTCCCTCATCAGGCCAATAACTGAGTGCAACACCCCTTTTGGTATGTACTTTCAAAACACTTGCAGCAATTGGAGAGACAATACAGTTTCCTCAAAAGGAAAATTCAAAGTTTTCAGCATCTGTCCTCAATGTCACTTTATTCTATTTTATGCAGTCTACTCAGAGGAAATCTCTGCCTTGTGTATAAGGCAATCTCTGACCCTGCTTTATTAGAAATGCTTCATATCCACAAGTCAAATGGTACATGGGTTACTCACTCTAAAGATGTTGTGACATTAATAGAACCTGCTGAAGGGACAGATTTGTCTTCCAGAGGTTACCACACCTTTGGAACAGACTCCCACTTCATGTCAAACAGAGCACCTCACTAGTCCTCTTCAAACACGGATGATTGGATGGATAACCGTAAATTTACCCCAGGGGTTCTACCTGTGTCCCTCTTGGACAAGAGCAATAGGTGCTGATCATGGAAATAAGGGTAGAACTTGACGAGGCTTGTAATGGGTCCTAGGGCCATTAGCCCATTAACTTCCTGTGATCCTATGATCCTATAATATTGATGTTTACAAATAGAAAAAGGAAAGTTCCAGCAGGCAAAACCAAGCCAGGTACAAAAACAACTGTAAAGCAAAAAACAGCTCAAGGAAACACATAGAGAATAGAGGTAATCAGCAATAACTTTATTCATTTAAAACAATGAGATTCCAAACTTTTGCAAATGCTTTTTTCAAGTTGTAGTGAAATAGACAGAATGACCTAACCATTTATATACCCTTCATTCACCAATTAAGCAATTAAAACATTTACTATTAAATTTAAAAAAAAACAAAAACAGTATAATGTATAAAAACATAATCATCTTAAATGTTTCATCTTTAATCTTTCATCTTTAATACTGGCTTTATGTTATTTTTAACATGTAATCCTGGGCTTTTATCAGCTTTTAATCTATTTATGGTTGATAGTCTATGTGTTGCATCTTAGACACCAAATCACCTCCCCTTTCTGTATATATTACTGCAGCTTGAGAAGTTGAATGTGTTCTCAGCAGCCATAGATGGGGCTTTGAATGAGCTGGGTCACTAGTGGATAACCACATTCTCTTGTGTAAAAAGGAATGCACACAATTAGTCACATTGTTTCAGGTTAGCAAGTCTTGATTCAGATTAGGCTATAGCTGTGGTCATATACTTACCACATAGGAACCTATCAGGGGTGTCACCTTGTTGGAATGCAAACCTCACTTCACTTTCCTTCTGTACTGCAGCATTATGCACACTACCGGGGTGTGTTGCCACAATATTAATAATGAGGTCATTTGCAGAGCGCACTACCTGAGTGATGGCCACCCACCTCCCCTATCAATGTACCATTCCATATCATCTGATGCTGGGGTTTTTCTTGGTGCATGCGTGCAGTCATTTGCACCAGGAACATGCAGAAAGTTGACAATGGTATAGAACTGTTTCATGGGAGGCCAGTGCTCCTTGGATATTGCTGGTAAGTAAATGAATTCATCCACTTTGTAGCACATAACTGCCAGGAACTGCCCTAGTATGCAACTTGCAGCTATCTAGGTCACCCCTACAACATCACCCATATGCCACTGGAGTGTTCCAGAGGCCAGTATACCCACACTCAGGCACACATTTGCTTCCACCGTGACAGGGTTACCCTGTAGACTCCATGAGAACATATGGGGTGCACACATCCTAAACACAGTCTGTACTAAATCTAATCTGTATCTCTAAGTTATTTCATATTCAGAAAGCTGGCTTAAATGGAGCCTAGCTTGGTGCTGTGCTGTCTGTCTTTGAGGATGCATTGCCAGATCATAGTTGAATATAATTTGCAGAATCCCAGCTTGCTGAAGTGTGCATACTGCTGCTCATATTTTAATGTGTATGCTTTCTGCAGAATCTGCAGGGATGTGTTATAATTCATCTGAAATCAATTGTAATGAATGATACCAAACATGACCTCCACCAATTACGTTAATGAAAATGTTGGTGTATTTCTCTGTTGCATTTTATTGCCTTTGGGCACACATTGTGCTTCCAAATCCAGAGTGCATACATGGAATCTGCAATTACCATATGTGGCATAAATTATTGGTAGCACTTTACTTTCAGTGCTTCTTGGAATCCCATCAGCCACTAGTTCACAGATGTCTGCATTCAGCACACTGCACTGTGTGCAGCTTTCTTATGGAGTCTGGCCTTTAATGTCAGATGGTATAGTCAAGGGTGGGTAGCAGAACATTTCTGTTGAGTATTCTACTTAAGATATTATCATCCATGATCGACTTGCATACTGTTTGCTCCAGGTTTTTTAGCCTTATTTTTTTTTTTGTTGAGTGACTTACCATGTATGTGCCAATATAGTTAACATTCTCTATAAGGACTACATTTCAATGATTTTGTATGCAGGGGTTTATTCAGGAAATCTTCATGTAAATGTAGATAGTATATAATAAGGTTTTGTAATATTACATTCAATCACTGACAGTAATTATTTTAAGATCAAGTTCTAACCTTGAATTATTATTTTGGCTCCTGTCTTGTATGTGTTCTGTTTCAATTACTGGCCACTTTTTCCATGAGATCTGTAGCAATAAGAATAGGTATATCCTGGATTTTGAAATATGTATTTAAATCTTTGAAAAAGGTTTCAGTAATGGAGATATCAAAGAATATCTCTAACTTTCCAATGTTACTCTTGTGACTATTGGTATTTATGAAAGCCACACCGCCTTCTACTTTTTATTTAATGCATTTTCATTTTTGTTTGCTTTAGAATTTAAATACCTCCAAAAATGTGTCATGGGGATAGAAAACCTCTGGTTCAGTACTTGCAATCCAGAAAGAAAGAGGTGAAGCCCTCTGTGTGCAAAGCAATCCACCTTGTTAAACCGCTAATTCTTAAGAATAATCACAACTTTGTATGGCTATATCAGGATTTACCCAACGTTGGTATGGTTTGATTATGAAGCTGAAGCCCAAGTGATTAAACAATGCTAATCGTGAGTAAATCCTGATATACCTACAAACAGGAGTGGATTATTGCAATTATACAATTACATTATTTAAGAAAGAAATTGTTTACCAATTATTTCTTAAATAATGACTTTGTGTAAGGGCACTTCAGTCTTCTTCCACATTATTCTCTGTAGGCTGATGTACTGCACATATGTTCCTGTACTTGCATAGTCCTTCATTGCAGGAGCATTAATGGAGGAAACAGAATTTCTGTTGCTACTTTTTTAACCATAAAAATAGAGACATTTCCCATTTGCAGTGGACAGCATAAAAATATAAGAAAAATCAGGTAGGTTTCTGTTTGTTTACTTTTGCAGGACATGTCTGATTTTTCTTATATTTTGCTTTGTCCCTCAGCACATGCCAGTAGAAAGTCTGGCTGTTCAATGGTACTTCAGTGACTGGACTTTTTCTGTTGCTATATGCTAGATTTACAATGAGCACCCTGGCTTATCTGTCCAATCTGTATGCTCGTTTTTTGAATAACAATGAGCATTTATTGTATAATAGTTATTACATTTTTTTTGTCTATGACCCAATTACCATAGTCACTGAATGAATATCAACATTTTATCTTGATATGATGGTGTCATATGAGGTGATGGAAAGATTTCACTAACTAAATGAGTTTTTGACATGTTTGCTAAGATGTTTAGTAATTCTACAATATCCCATTTCATATCTACTTCAGAGAACTTGTTATATTGTTCACTCCAACATGGACAATGGCAGTCTCATGTGGCCCTAATTTTGGCCTTTGGCAACATGACACTGTCATAAATTCTTTGCAAAGTCAAATGGGGCATGTATCTGATTTATGCACAATAGAGTTTCCACCTTCTAGAATGTTTAAGTGACTGCCACACTGAAATTACTGCCATGTGGGCAGTCAAGTCTGTTGCAGTACAGTTATAAACCAAAATGTTTTATTGTTATGGATTGTCCCTACTGCAGTTTCTGGAGACTGTTCATCTCTGCTTTATTGTGGTCATTGGGATATCTGTGTAATGTACTACATGTATGAGTTTCTGGTTTTACTGAGCATATGTCTTGTTGATGAAATGCTGAGACTTCTATGAGTCTAGTCTTCAGAGTGTCTGTGCATGTATTGCTAGGCATGTGCACGCAGACAAAGTGGGACTGGTGAAGAGAGGTTTTTGTACTTTCTCTGAGCGTGAAGCATGCCTGAGAGAGACATCAATATCCATCATCACTAGTACCTCCACACTAAATCTAAAGTAAGACTATCTCTGCATAAAAGTGCAGTTCAGAAAAAAGTGTGTTATCTTTGTCAAATGACACAAAAGTGGTTTTGGAATAAGTTTTCCTTTTAAAAATTGTGTGTGTGTGTGTGTGTGTGTGTGTGTGTGTGTGTGTGTGTGTGTGTGTGTGTGTGTGTGTATATATATATATATATATATATATATATATATATATATATATATATGGGATCACTACATATGATCGAAAGTTCAGATGACCGAAGCCCATTTGACTGAGATCAAATGACCTAAAGTTCATTTGACCGAAAACCCATATGACTAAAAACTCATTTGACTGAAAAACAGCACTGGCAGTCAGTAGAGCACTGTAAAGCAAGTAAAAGGTATATGCCCTGCTCCTCACTGTAGTGCGACCCTGGAGTTAGAATATATTGTTAGGGGGTATGGGGGGTGTAGCCCCCCACATTGGGCAGTGTGAGAGGCATAGCCCCCATCTAGTTTGATGAGATATTTTGTGGTTTAATTTGATATTGTTTAGGAAAACTCAACTTTGTGGGGGGATACACCCCCCACACCCCCCAAAAATATATTCTAACTCCAGGGTCACAATACAGTGGGGAGATGGGCATATACCTTTTACTTGCCTTACAGTGCTCTACAGACTGCCAGTGCTGTTTTTCAGTCAAATGAGTTTTCGGTGATATGGGTTTTTGGTCATATGAACCTTTGATCATTTGGTCTCAGTCAAATGGGCTTCGGTCATATGAACTTTCAGTCATATGTAGTGAACCCATGTATATATATATATATATATATATATATATATATATATATATGTGTGTGTGTGTGTGTGTGTGTGTGTGTGTATATAAAAACATCAAATTAATGGTGTGGACAACAGTAAAGGGGAAGAAATAAAGTCTACCAACCAAAACGTGAATATACTTAGAAAACAGATTGCTGTGATAGCTGTCTCAAAAAAATGACCATTTTTTTGCTTATCTTAAAGACTAGTTGTCAGCTCTTCCCAGAATTCACAAGCTTCACAGTAAGAAGTGCAAGTTTTACTTTTTGTCCTAGCTTTAATTATCTAAAAGTCTGAGTGAAAGGAAAGAAAAGAAAAAAAAGAAATTGTAGGTATAAGCAACAGCCAAATAAATAACTATATAGATAGGGAAATAGACAGATAAACAGATGATCAAGTATGCCTGCATACCCGTTTGTTTTGGCAGCTGTCTGAAGAGTTATCACAATGCAGCTGCTTATAATTTAATATTAATTAAATTTCTGAGATAGTTTTTTGAAAATGTATTTTTATTTACGTATTTATTGATTGCTTGATTTTAATTTTTTAACTGGGTTAGAGTTCTATTCTTAGAGGAATCATTTCAGTCTCAACCCAGGAGTAGAGAAAACAATTAAATATATAACACAATAATATAATTAGCAAATAAACAAACACATAGAGAACAACCTTTGTACGATATTCACCAAAATATATTGTGAGTTGTTTCCAGAATGAAAATATTACCACATTTTCTTGCATTTTGTGGATAACAAATAGAGGTTAAAGAGTGAAAGTTAGTTAGAGAAAAAAAAAAGGTTAGGTTATATGTCCAGAGAGAAAGAAGATGCACTTGTCTTCAGACTTGAGATGATATTTAAGCTGTGAGTATAATCCGGGATAAGAAGAACAATATTTAAAAGAGGAGGGGAGACATTCTCTTAGTCAGGGTTCAAGAACAGTGACATCTAATCAGTGCAATGAAGTCTAGTTTTGGGATTTGGAGGAATGAATCTGAGTGTCAATAACTTCTCAGATTATATGATTCCATCTCTCAAATTAATTTAGATACTGAAAGGGGATTTACCTTGATAAGCTTGAACAACTGGGAGGTGAGAAGAAGGTCAGTACATTGTTCTACTGGCACCCATTTAGTGTTTTCCATAGTTTCACAGTGGTGTTTGTTTTCAGGAGAGCGACTGATGAAATGGCATATGGAGTTTGAGATAGTTTAAATAGTGGAGGCATTTCTTTTGGAGGATGCAGCAAGTAGAGGGACACCACTAAAAGTACAGTTGCAGTACATTTTAAACAATATCAGGAAAGTAATGCTCTGTTGCTGCAAGGTGCTACTTTAGAGCAGGTGATTATTAAATATGTGGAAGAAAATGTATTAAAGGATAGGTTATTGTATAAAGAAACTGTATATATCTTGAAATATGATTGATATCTAAGAGTCTAAATGTGATGAAATGAAAGGGATAGTGGGCCCTGATCCTCTGATTGTTTATGGTAGAGGTGACAACTTGAAGGGAATGTTGGATAGGAAAGCCAAACCTCAATTTAAATCAAGTATGAGGAAATGTGGGGCATGTAGGTGGTGTAGATTTATCAGTGAAGGATCATATTTATGTGTGTGGGGTTATAAATACACTATACCATGTCCTGGTCAATGTAACTGTAATACTAAGAATTTAGTATACGTGGCCTCGTGTATGACATGTGAGGCATTCTACGTAGGTAAGACCATTAGGAGGTTAAAAGACAGGATATCTGAACATGTTATATCTATTAGAAAAAATTATACACATAATGCCTTATATCTACACAGCACTACATGTTCCAATTTCAATAAATTCCTGTTTTTTGTGGTAGGACGGATCTTTGAGTTTGATGGTGGTGGGGATACGGTAAATAAAGTGGGTGCTTTAGAAACAGAATGGCAGTTAAGACTTGATGCACTAAAATTTCCAGGGCTTAATGACAGTTTGTCTTTAAAACCCCTTTTAAAGTTGAAATCCCAACAAATTTAACTCAATGAAATGTTGTATTGTCGAGTTGGGTGCAAATACTATATATTGTTATTTTATTGTTAAATTAGTTCAATCAAGTATGTTTATTATGTTTTTGCATTATTTATTATCAGTGTGGTTATAATATATACATGGTTACATATATATTATATATGAGATATATATATTATATATTTTTTATACAGTATACACATATATAATTTTTTAAAAAATAATGTTGCGTGACTATATACATATTAAGTAGGGTGATGTTTTTATTGGGTGGGGTATTTTTGATTTTAACCTATGGCTATGGGTTGAGTGCAATAAATACATGAGAATGTGAAGTTTTAAACGGCTCTGAAGAAGCCAGTTGTACTGGTGAAAGCGCTAAGTCGTTTTTTTCTTTGGTAATAAAAGTGGTCAATTCACCTTTCTCCGTGGAGCGTCCTTTGTGGTTTCACTGTTTTTAATATCTTGAAATATGATTGATATCTAAGAGTCTAAATGTTGAATGTAATTGGAAATATATTTTATAATTAGATGTTTTTATATTTATAGTTAGTATTTTAAGAGTTAATGAGAAATTCTGTATGAAATCGATTTATTGTTTAATTGATTGATTGGTTTCTGTATGTATATTGTTTAAGTAATGCTTCTTATTGTTTTACTCATTGAAGGCTTTTTGCCAAAGGGCTAGAGCAATGTTAATAAATTTGGGTTTCTAACTTTGTTGTTTTTATATTTATATTTTTGTTTTTTGCTGGTTTGTTTGTGATAAAATATGGCTACAGGCCCTTCTTTTTCAGTTCCCCATATTTTTTGATGATACTGGCAGTAATCTTCAAAGAGATGATTTGACATTGGGACTGGAGGTACCAGGTGCTGCTGTTTCATTTCAGTTTTGGGACAAACATCAGGATGATAGAAATGGTCACATTAATAACCCCTTTTCTACCGTTGGACATTGTGGTTCCACTGTTTTATCAGGAAAATTGCATAATAGCATAATATTTATGACAAATAAGAATGTATAATGTTCAAAGAGACTACTGTTTATTTAAATATATTAAGTTTGAGGATATATTTAAAGCTGGACATAACCCCTAGACATTTATGTGCCTTCAAAAATCCTAATATTCCCTTTGAACTTTCGGATGAAAATGCTAAACAGTTTCAGTCTCATTGGGTGGCTGCCACACATTGCTGCTGCATAGAACGGATACATATCCTAATAAAAAGGGATATGTTCAAACAATGCAAACTTAAGGATGAAGCCCAAGCATTACATAATGAATTACTGAAACATCTAAATGCTTCACATTTAAATGCAAATTTAATGAGATTAATAATAAGCTTGTGGCTTTAGAAGTGAATACAGTGGAGAAGAAGAAGGCTAAATTACAATGTGATATATGGGGCTGCAAGCATAGCTGAGATTTTTGCTTGAGAGCAAATCAGCAGAAGGGATCCTATCTATGTACATGAAAGAATAACAATTGTCAGAAACAGCTTGGAGTTTCATTTGCTTCTTCGGAGGGAGCTGGTTTTACCTCCAAATGGGATAGCAATGTTTCTTTTCCTTTTTTACCAGAAGCAAAAGAACCAGAACATTTAAATCACTTTTATGAAAGGGAATTTGTGGAAAAACTATTTTTACCAACAGAAGAAATAAGATAGATATGGAGACAGGGCAAGAAAAGAAGGACAGCAACAGTGTTTTTATAAACGAGGAAGATGGCAGTGATAATTATTGTTATGGACTTTCTTTGGACTCTATGGTAATCAATTTATTTGTTTTAACATTAATCAATTAAATGTATTTCTGCATTAAATTTATGTTTAACGTTTATTCCTACAGTTTTACCACATTTATATGTTTAAAATGTGAAAATTTTAAACTGATACATAAGCTGCATCTTAAGCATCACTTTAAAAATTCTGAGATTAACCAATCAGAAGTATTCAGTAACAGGGATGAATGTAATGATTCTAATAGCACAGAAGATAGCTTTTATTTCTGTGCTTCAGAAGTAAATGTTGTTGTTGTGTCTTTTGGCTTTTCCCGGTTAGGGGTCGCCACAGTGGAACTCCGGTCCACTAATGATTGGCAGTAGATTTTTACATACCAAGTTGCCAGCCCTGATGCACAACCTTCAACGAAGGGACGCCCATTCACGCATGTCAACACAGAAGATGCTCTAGCTGAGAATCAAACGGGACAATGTCTTACTGTGAGGCGACAATGCTACCGCAGCACCACCACCATTTCCCTTCAGAAGTAAATGTGAGTTATGCATATTGTTTATTGAATACTTTTTGAGTTAAAAGTAAATGTTTTATTCCACCATTTATTAATGAAAAGTAAAACATTTTTCTGCTACACTTAACTTTGCAGTAGAGGGAGCATTTAATGAATTTATGTCTAGAAAATGTCACATTTGCTATAATATGACTAAGGCAGAAGGGATTGCATTAAAGGATTTAAGTACTGATAAACAGTTGGTTATTAAGCCAGCATATACGGGAAATAATAGTGTTAGCATGCATTATGGGCAGTATTTACGAATGTCTTTTACACATTTGGAAGATAAAATTACATATGTAAAAATTAGTAAAATACGTATGAATCAGCAATTGAACAATATTTAGAAATATTGAATAAAAGATGTAGACATGGTTAGTTCAGTAAAAATTATATTGATGTTAAGTTTAATGTACACAAATGCAGCTAACCTACATTTTATTCACTACCCAAGATACATAAAAACTTAATGAACCCACCTGGATGGGCAATTATAGTAGCATCTAATGTTTTTTGATGTGATATAGGATTGTTTTTACATGATTTTCTTTATCCATTTGTTATTAAATCGCCTTCATATATTAAAGATACCACAGATTCTTAAAGTGAATTAAGTAGTTTAAACTGGACTGAGGATCTGTATCGGTTGACTTTGGATGTTAAATGTTTATATACTAATAGTAAACATGTGCATGGTATAGAAGCTTTAAATAACCTTTTAGGTGACAGTCCAGTTTCTAATTACATAACTGAGTTAGTATATTTTTTTTACCTTTAACAATGAAATATATCATCAAATTCAAGGTACTACCATTGGTGCTTCTTTTCAACTCATGTATGCAAATTTAGTTATGGGTTTATTTGAAATAGACTATGTGATCATAATTTTATGAATTGATATGTTATTAATTATTTTCAATATATAGATGATTTCATTTTTATTTGTAAAGGTGGTGATAAAGAAGTACATGTTTTTGTTGATGAATTACAAAACAATAGATTTGGTTTAAAGTTTGATGGCCTACAGGTGGGCCAGCAAGTTTCTTTTTTGGATATTTGTTTGTCAGGTATGAAGAATGGAAGAATTAAAACCAATATTCATAGAAAATCTTATGAATATGGACCATATTTACATGGATATAGATGTTATCCTCCACATTTAATTTCTTCACTATATTATAGTGAGTTTTTACATCTTCAAAGACTTTGTAATGAGGAATCTGACTTTCTTAACAAAGCTAAAAAACTATAGATATGTTCTTTATGAGGAGTTAAGATAGTAAAATAGTGGCTGAGGCTTTTAGTAAAGTCATAGAAGGAAGAAAACATAAAAATGTGTTTATTAAATCTTATGAAATAGCTAATAATATCTAAAAATAAAGTGGAGAATGAATCTAACAAATGGTTTTATTTTGTTACTACTTATAATTTTTTTTTCAAATGAAATGAATAAATTATTAAAATATTATTGGCCCCTTTTGATAAAAAAATTAAGAATTATTAAATTATTTAATAATAAACCTTGACATCCTATAAAAGAACTTACAGTATAAGAGATATGTTAGTGCATTGTCATTTTGTTTCTCCTATAATACAAGTAAGCACCTTATTTTACATATTGCCTTGGTAGGTTTGTTTTCATGGGGTAAGTGTTGTTGTTGTAGGAATATAGCACAATCTTTTAATATGATTAACAGCCTCCCCTTTATTATTAATAAAACATATACCTGTAATACGGAGGGCATTATTTATGCCCTCAGATGTCCATGCAATTTATTTTACACTGATGAGAACAAAAGAGCTTTCAAATATAGACTGCAAGAGCATATAAGGGATATAAAAATCAAAGAAAAATTGAAAGCACAGTTGCAGTACATTTTAAACAATATCATGAAAGGAATGCTGTCTTATTGCAAGGTACTATTTTAGAACAAATGACTACTAAATTTGGAGAAGAAAATGTATTAAAGGATAGCTTATTGTACAAAGAAACTGTAGATATCGTGAAATATGATACTTTGATACCTAAGGGTCTAAATGTTGAATGTAATTGGAAATGTATTTTATAATTAAAGGTGTTTTATATTTATAGTTAGTATTTTAAGAGTTAATGAGAAATTCGATATGTAATTGATTTATTGTTTAATTTATTGATTGTTTTAAGTATATACATTGTTTATTGTTTTACTCCTTGAAGGCATTTTACTGAAGCACTAGAGCAGTGTTAATAAATCTGGGTCTATAGCTTTGTTGCTTTTATACTAATGTTGTATGTAATCTAAACTGAACAGCCAGTTTGCTTTTGATATATCTGAACTGAGTAGACAGTTGTCATAACTAGAAGAACAACTGCCACAACTAACTGAATCTCTTAAGAAGTAACAGACTTTGAGTTGGCATCGTCAGTGCCGAATGACTTAATTATTCACAACATACCTAAAAGAGATGCATTGCTGCAAAGGGGCACATTCACTAATATTGCTTTATCACAATAGATACGTCTCTCATACCCACTACCTGTGACAGCCACTTCATGGGGGTGCACGATAAGGCTTCCAGAGAGGTACTGAGGACTTAATATTTCCAAAAAGAGATGAGTATTCCACGTTATTGCAAAAACCTGAATATTTTCTGGTAGTGAAAACTGTAAATTGTTGCATGTTTTCAAAGTGAAAATGAAAACAGGGAAGATGTGCATGCAAACATTATTGTATGTGACCTGCCTGATGTTCTGCCTCACTTACTTCTCAAGACAAGATGTGGTGATAGCTGATAAATGAGGATCAGTGCACTCGGTGCATTAAAGCTGTATAAGCCAAAGGGGTCCCTAATGCATGAGCCATTGCTGAGCCAGTTATGAACATAATAAGACATGTCTATTGGTGTGCACACTAATTCTGGGATCTATAGTGACTAGTATATTAAATATAGCATGGGGCATGTTATTGGCTACAGTACATATATAAACCAAACGTTTGAACATGACTGTACTGTTATTCTCAGAGTGGAAAATTTATCACACAGCTCAGCTGCATGACAGCAAAGCATAACAAAAAAACACTAACAGTTTAGTATTAAAATAATTTTAATGGCCATATTTATAGCTTTCTGAGCTCCAATTAAAATGCATGAACATTAATCTAGCTCAGAGTGCTGTGACTGATTATATTTCAGACTATTACAAAACAGTTCCATTCAAAAGCATTATTTTTCAGATAGGTCATGGTTGCATGAAACACATTAATAGGCAATGTCCTCAGACTAGCATAAAGTGGAATGTACAGACAACTTCTAATGATGTCAAGCCCTAATATGTATAACAGTGAAAATTTACATTCCACAAAAAGTTCTTGTTTTC
The DNA here is from genome assembly GCF_019279795.1 of Protopterus annectens. Lineage (NCBI taxonomy): Eukaryota > Metazoa > Chordata > Ceratodontiformes > Protopteridae > Protopterus > Protopterus annectens. Next base: position 1,731,895,769 of record NC_056728.1, read on the forward strand.
AAATTTCAAATATTACTAGCAAATCATCACATTGTGGCACACAACTTAGAGAATATGTAAATGTTTTGTATGAATACAGACTTCATTTTATTCCACTTGTTTGCATGCTACTGAATTACTTACATCATGCCAAGTTTCACATATATTTTTATGACATTAATATATTTGACACAACATTGGTACATAATGCATAGCTAATGTTCACTTTCCAGATGCATGTTCAAAATTTTCAATATGTGCTCTTCTTGAATGGTATGAGATACATAAAAAAAGAATTTTCATTAAACTGGTTATGTACACAGGTTCATGGTGTGACATACTGGCTTAGCATTATCTATCATATAATGTCCAGGACATCTGGTAAGTGCCTGCGGGTTATTTTGCAGGTCTTCCTCATGTCTGTAGGAGTTTACAATGGGTGTTTTGTTTTCCTCTCACCTTTCAAAAGCATCATTGTTAATTGTATTGCTACTATGGCCCCAGCTGTGACTCAAAAGGGCCAGTTCACTTCCTCAGTAAACACGTAAATAAATGCATAAGAATAAAATGTAAAAATGATATAATGTAAGAAATGAAAACCTGTTTTTTTTCCAAGTTAGTTTTGAAAGAGTCTTTGCACTTTGCAATGTATTTGAAGGTATTATTTTACACCAAAACAATATATCTGACTTTGCAGTTCTTTAGGCAAACAGGTCTTTAGTAAGATGTGTGTTTAAAACTTTGTATTCTGTTTCAACAAACTAAAATATAGTGGCCTAATAACTTTTAATTAAACTTGACACATTTGCTTGCTTAGAAATGATGTAAATCTGTGTTTCAGTTGCCCTGCTATGGTGAAAGCATGACTAGCCTGTAGATAGAGAAGAATATTCTACCCTCTGCCTTGCTTTCTTTTCTTTTGGGGGATGTGATTGTGCTCAGAGAAAAGACCTGGAACTTGGCTTCTATTTTTGTATTTAGTTTTACAGATTTCTTACATTTTTTTTCTTTAACTATATTTGGTTCAGTACAGCTATTATTGTTTATTCAGAACAATGAATTATGTGCTTTAATTTGCTCATACTGCATGCTCATTGTAATATTATTATTTACTGTTTTATATCTAAACATTTACTGATCCCTGATAGATATATAAAAGGAGAAAATAAAATAAAAATGAAATTAAAGTGAGATGTGTGGTATTGAATCTGCTCCATGCTGAAATAGGTTGACCATTATAATGGCCTCAATTTAGAAAGAAAGTGCATCAACTTGGTAGTAGGCTATAATGAGTTGCTCAGCTAAGTGAGTTTTGCCAGTTCATAAAGAGGGCTACAGTCACAGTTCTCATGACTAATTAATTAGTCCAGACAGAGCACTGTGCTAAGTTTTAAGGTGCACAACTCAGCTGTAGAAAACTTTCTCCAGTGAACTGCCACAGCAGCGAAATTAAGTCGGGGTGCCATTCATTCATCTACTTGTTTTGCTGCACAGCAAGTAATTACTATTTAAGTATAACTAGAATGCAAGTATTTAATTCTGAGGTTCACTACTGAGCCACCCCTTTTCTACAAGCAGTATGTGCAGTGCTTGTCACACGTGTTGCATATGCAGAAACGTAGCACTGACTCAGGATTCCCAACTTTATCCAAATGCCTTTTGATTGATCACATGTTGTAGTAGCATGTAGCACTAAGTGCGAGCAGCTTGTGATGAGTGAAAAGCTGCTTGGAAGTAGTAGCTTTGCTTTATGAATTGCAGATGGCTAAGATACCTTACATTTTGCTAATAATGTGTTTTGCTGCAAAGTATAAGGCTTCTTGAATTCCACTGCTACTGCAGCGTTATGGCCTCACAGTAAGACGTTGTCCTGTTCGATTCTCAGCTAGAGCATCTTTTGTGTGGAGATATGTGTGAATGGGCATACCTTCATTGAAGGTTGTGTGTCAGGGCTGGCAACTCGGCACGTAAAAATCTACTGCCAATCATTAGAGGACTGGAGTTCCGCTGTGGCGACCCCTAACCGGGAAAAGCCGAAAGACACAACATTGTTAAATCTGCTTCGCAGATAGGGAAGTGTAGACATAAATTAAAGTTTTCTGCTGTATTACTACCTCATGCAGTTTCCTGCTCTATGGTCCTTAGTACAAGTAACCATAATACTGAACTTCCTGAGATGTTTGGTGGTCTACCAATGACTGACTGTATTTGGAATCATCTTAAAAGTGGCAGTCTGGACCCATAGTATTAGATGGTGAAGTGACCTAGAAAACCTAAAGGCTGATGGTGGTCAGGTCACAAAAAAGGGGTGCACTAAAAGCAAACAGAAAAAAGCAACAAAATCAGTTTTCATTCACATATCACAGCAGGGGCATTTTTGGAGAAGTACAGAGAAGGTCAGAAGGAGTTTCACCTTGTTTTTGTAGACTTAGAGAAAGCATATGACAGGGTGCCTAGAGAGGAGTTGTGGTATTGTATGAGAAAGTCGGGAGTGTCAGAGAAGTATGTAAGAGTGGTACAGGATATGTAGAGGGTAGTGTGACAGTGGTGAGGTCTGCATTGGGAGTGACGGATGCGTTTAAGATGGAGGTGGGATTACATCAAGGATCAGCTCTGAGCCCTTTCTTATTTGCAATGCTGATCACAGATTGATGGATGAGATCAGACAAAAGTCCCCATGGACTATGATGTTGCAGATGACATTGTGATCTGTAGTGAGAGTAGGGAACAGGTGGAGGAGACCCTGGAGAGGTGGAGATACGCTCTAGAGAGAAGAGGAATTAAAGTCAGCAGGACTAAGACAGAATATAGGTGTGTGAATGAGAGGGAGGATAGAGGAATGGTGAGGATGCAGTGAGTAGAGGTGGTGAAGGTGGATGAGTTTAAGTACTTGGGATCAACAGTTCAGAGTAATGGTAAGTGTGGAAGAGAGGTGAAGAAGAGAGTACAGGCAGGGTGGAACGGGTGGAGAAGAGTGTCAGGAGTGATTTGTGACATACGAGTACCAGTAAGAGTGAAAGGGAAGGTCTACAAGAGGGTAGTGAGACCAGCTATGTTATATGGGTTGGAGACAGTGGCATTGACAAAAAGGCATGAGTCAGAGCCGAACATGGCAGAGTTAAAGATGTTAAGATTTGCACTGGGTGTGACGAGGGTGGACAGGATTAGGAATAAGTATATTAGAGGGTCAGCCCAGGTTGGAAGGTTTAGAGACAAAGCCAGAGAGGCAAGATTACATTGGTTTGGACGTGTGCTGAGGAGGGATGCAGAATATATTGGGAAAAAGATGCTAAGGATGAAGCTGCCAGGTAACAGGAAAAGAGGAAGGCCTAAGATAAGGTTCATGGATGTGGTGAGAGAGAACATGCAGGTGGTTGGTGTGACAGAGCAACATGCAGAGGACAGGAAGAAATGGAAGCAGATGATCTGCGGTGAAGAAGAAGTAGGAGCATTTATTTTATTTTATTTTATTTTATTTTATTTTATTTTACATTTGTTGACCGGGCTAGTCTAACTGGACAAATATCCGTTTTCAGTAGAGGCCCGGGGAGAAAAGCTCCAATTACATGAAGTAAACAAAATCATTAACATTAAAAATATTTAGCAAAATACCATAAGTTCAAGGGTGGACTTATACAAAATTAATGGAAACAAAAAAAATCAAACAGAACAATATTCAGAAAATAGTTGGTTAATAATAGAATTACAAGGTAAGCAACATTCAGCAGTTAGATACAAAAAAAATGTTCAATGCTCATTTAATTTCTAGCATTTGTTTTGAAGCATAATAACAAATGTATGCAAAAATTATTATTCACTGAGAACAACATCTGAAAAAGAATATTTAATAAAGTAATGAACAGTACTGCCACTGTGGCAACTGAGTAACCCTGAACAACATTTATTTAAATGAAAGCTTTCAAAATGTAATAACAGTGTACAGCTGTATAATACCAATTATTGGAACAGTACCTGACTGGTTTTCTTATAAACTGAGAGGAATCTGAGTGTATTTTAGAAATGAAGGAACAATATCAGATATTCAGAAACTCCAGCACTACAATCTTATATTTATAAACAATGACCCTCACAAATGAATATATGCACAGAGGGAAAATAAATCATGAAAACAATTATTTTAAATCTGATGAAATTACAGCAACAGACATTACTAAGGAATAATTCTTTAAGCATACCTTGCAGGAATATTTAATATGTAAAGGCAAAGAACAAACACAGTTATAGATTAAAATGGGCCCAAAAGGATAAGCTGGGGACATGAATTGTTTAGTGTTGGAAGAGATGAAACATGAAAGGATGTGTCTGAGCTATTTTGCATATTATCCTGTAAGAGAGCAGATGAGGGCAGATGAGATGCAGAAAAATCACACATTAACTAGTTTGCAGATGTTTACTTACATATCTGAGTGGTCTGAGTATAGATATTGTTATGTAACCCTTAAGTTATCTCCTGCAAAGGGAACAACTTGTACAGAAGTATAAAACCCCAAACACTGCTTATATCATCAGTGCAAAATTTATCACTCAGGTACTTATGAGACATGTTTTGCAGATATTGTTACATCTAAGATAGTTGTTGTGACCAGTAATTCATTACAAATTTTTTTTTTTTTTTTTTTATGAAGGCAAATTGTCAGATTCAGATTCGGTGCAAACAATATTTATTCACTACATACATACACATTTAAAAAAGCTGCTTTTGATTTATAGTCCGAGTTATATTTAATTATCCATCTGCATCCAAGTTCATCTAAGTTCATGTTAATATGAAGTTATCGTCTGAGTCATTAGTGATGTGCTTTCTTAATGGTGAAGTAAAACATGTATACTGCAGCTGTGGCTAACCTCCATGAGGGCTCAGGAATCACAGACAAGCAGTGGGCTCCTTCATAGCATTAATGTCCAGGGAGGTCACTAAATGAAGTGACACATAGTTAAACAAGTATGTGTTAATGACTCAGAGTTAGGTAGACATGTTTAGACATTGAATACCACTGACATACTAAGCAAGGACTACAAATGAAAATAGAGAATCCGTGATAATGGTGTAAACAGCCCTAGGCTGCTGGACTGCAGGAGCAGCACTGTGGTAGGGCATGTGACCAATATGGCATTAATACAACCCTGTACTAGGGGACTCTTGTTATCATAATATAAGGCACAAGCACCATTTGGAACAACACTGCTTAGAACTGAATAGCCATGAAACAAAGGAATTTCAGTATAGATTCTGTAGATTTGGAGCCTCCCAGGACTAAAGAGTTCTGCAGGGTAAAATACCACAGAAACAGCAACAAACCCTGTGGCAGACATCAGTGACAGTACCTGTGACACAGATATCATGTTGCATGAGTAGCTCAGAATCAGTGACACTAGCAATACGTAATACTATCTGCATATGACTGGTGGTGCAAATCATGATAATCTGAAACCAAGGGAAGGACATGCCACAGGGGATATGAGCTTCCAGGGTCATAGGTTAATTTGTGGCTCCAGTATGCAAATGGGGTGTGGGTGAGAGGAGCCTGTTATACACTGACTGTAGCTGATAACCAGGTTCATAAAGGGGTAGGCTGTGCTACATAAATGGGTGTGAGGTCATGCACAGGACAAAGCAAGAGTCACATAAAGGATAGACCCACCAGAAAGGGTGAACTAACATTAGAGAAGTAGCTGATAGAATTCAAAGAGGTTTTGGCATTTCTGTTTGGATGCCCCATCAGAATGCATGCACTGAGTACCACAGTTCTAATCCTTCCCTGCTGTGGAATGTGTTTATTCTCAACACTGCAAGCTAACACAGTGGGCAATGCCAGTGGTCACATTGTTGAATCTCAGCCACCTCAGGATGTTATCCCTCACTGCCCACAACCATCCAGAGTACATGGCTACCATGTTCTCCTCCCATGATCCTACTTCATATTATAGTGCTGGAGCTGATGATGACTTTGTCCTGCTGACTTCCTAATGTGTGTAGGTATGTTGATATCATATGAGCAGTGTGGCATAGCATGGGTGTGAGACTGCATACATATTTATTGTGTGGTGTCTGTGTAACTGGCTTATTGTTTTTGACCAGACAATGCCTCTTGGGCAGTACTGCATTGTAGTATACTTGTCTCTGCCTCGGCTGTAACACAGTCGCTGCATGCTTCTCCCCTAACTGTCCATTATTCTGCTGCTGCTGTTGCTGGTATAACAAGCCATGTCATTATATTCTCCTGCTGCTATGGCTGGTCTAACAAGCCATGTCATGATATTCCGCTGCTGCTGTGGCTAGTATAACAAGCCATGTCATGATATTATCATGCTGCTATAGCTGGTATGACAAGCCATGTCATGATATTATCCTGCTGCTATGGCTGATATAACAAGCCCTGTCATGATATTCTGCTGCTACAAGTGTTTACTCAAAAACTTCCTACAGATGTCTGGGCTGTACTGTAGTACCTACAGAGGTGTCTGGATATCATATGCATTCCTTCAGTAAAATAAATACATACCACATTCTACTTCATATTTTCACATAGATGGTGTTACAGGTCATTCTTTGTATAGTCTGCTGGCTTTGTATGGGGGTCATCAACAAGAGCTCCTGGGCACATCTAGCATTGCCTGCAACACACAACATACAACACCTTACATGTGGTCTGCTGCCTAGTTGAACTGGTACCAGCAGACACAGACCTGTCTATCTAGCATGTGTGTACATATGCCAATCGGATCACCCCGTTGAGAGTCCTCTTTCAGGATTCTTTGGTATAGTTTAGATGTGTGACAAATGTGTTTGAGTAACCTGAATGTCTCTGGTAACACACAGACACATTACAAATAATGTCCTGGCATTACAAACCACCTTGTAGTTTAATAACGGAAAGCCCAACCCCTTCCTGTTGTTGTATTATAAGCCCTCTGGACATGGTGGGGCCTTAATGTCAACACGTTCAGGACTTCAGGACTTCACAGGTACAAGTTGTGTTGAAAACTACTGCTTGTTCTCTCCTCTGTTGTTTGAGGGAATCAGATATTCTACTATACGTTGTAATATAAAGGTAAAGCACTGCTTTAGGATTCATAAGGCAGACATCTACTGTATCACTAACACATTCTCCAGAAGTTGTCGAAAGGTCCCTTTAACTAACATAGTTAAGGCTACACATACTTAGTATCCACAGGAATAGGAACGCCACACATCCCCTTCATTTTTCATGTGGTAAACACAGTTTTACAAAGCCTCTTACAGCCTCCCTGTCTACTCAGAAACATTCTACAATCTGCTGGTCTGTAAGGTATAAAGGCATTATGCAGGTGCTGTCTTTACCTCCTCAGTTTTTGCAGATAACCAGAACATACAACATGGTGGGTACTGACACCTACTGTGGCCCTGCTATTGTTGATGTTACTCCTAGTATCACTCCCATTATATGTACCACAGATATAATGACATGTCATGGTGCAGCACACCCATTATATACACCTCTGAACTGGTCTCTCATGTTTCAAGTCATTGTTTGCATAACCCATAGTGCTCATTTATATGGGGCTCCTCATGTCTTTAAGCAGTCAGTAACATGTAGTGCCTGCAGCAATGGTTGAGTCTCCATGCTGTCAGCATCTTAGATTCATCCACTCCCTGGGAGTGGCTTTTACCAATTCCTATTCTCCCTGTACAATGAGCTGCATGTCTGTCAGTTCGACTTGAGACTTATATTTAGATGGACTCTCTAGAACAAAGGGAACCACGTGATGTGCAGCTTCCTAAAGACATCACTGACATTAAAAAAAAAAAAAAAAAAAAAAAAAATATATATATATCTATATATATATATATATATATATATATATATATATATATATATATATCATATTCCCCACCCACTAACTTTTAATCATAAAAATCATATACATTACATAAAATCTATGAGGCATGCATTACATTACACTGATAGTTTTAAAATTATCTGTCTGTAATAAAAAAGTAATGGAATTTTTGCACCAAAATAATACATTCTATACATATGTAAAACATTTAAGCTTTTCAGACACTTGAATAATTCTTGACTTTTGAAGAGTTCATATATCTGTCTGATTTTTTTTCAGTGGCCTTGCATACCTGGAGGACTTAACAGGAGTGTTCACTCTGTATATCTGACCTTTCCTTTAGGACTGTGATATTCTCTATTGTTTAGCGACATTCAGGAGTCACTTTCTGTTAATCTTCGCTATCATGGTTCTTGCTGTTTCCATTTTCTTACAATATTATCAGTTGTGACATTTCTAGTTACAGATCCTCCATCACCTTTGCTACATTTGTCATTTCTCTCTCTATATGTCTTATGATTTGCAGCCAACTCCTACAATGACCCCACAGACAGCTACCCTAAGAGTTTTTAAGGCAAAGGATGAAATGGAAATATGTTGCCAAGTCTTTCTTCTGTATGACCCATACATGCTCTCCTACCAGCAGACAACTTAGAGTCCCCCAATCCACCTACTTCATGTCTTTGAAATGTGGCTAGAATCACACCACCCAGAGAAAACTCTGTCAAACACAGAGAGGACAGACAAACTGCAAACAGAAGGCACATCAACTGCAAACTCAGTCAAAGAACCTCTTGCTGTGAGACTGCAGTGCTACCTATTACACTAAAAAAATGTAATTCCTTCTATACAGGTTCTCATCTTCCTTATTTCCAAGATGGTGGACGGTCTTTAGACACATGAGCTGTGCTGCTCCTGACATTACAATATTTATCTGATTGTTTGCCAACCCATCATGCAAGAAAAATGATTTAAAACAAAAGTGATCAAGAAAAGAAAATAAGAGGAACACTTCAGCTCAACTATTTGCCTGGTCAAAAGGCTTTTTATACTCAAAACTATACTTACTGAAACTCAGAAGTCTGTGCTGTGTGGTGTTTACACTACTCTGATACTGTTAAGGAAACAGCAGAACAGAAGGAACTTAAAATCTTGACAAATCCAAATAGTTTTTTTAAACAACAGAAATGTCTAATCAAGTGGATATAATGGAAACTCAAACTTCTAAAACCAAGCTGTCACTAATAGCATCACCAGAAAAATAAAATTACTAAAAGACAGAAAACTAACAAGCTGCAATAGGACACCTTAAAACCTGCCCTTAGGCTGAAGCAAGATCAGGCAATTACTATTGAAGAGCTCAAATTAACCGTGCAATCTCTGCAATCTGAAATTCAATGCTTCTCACAAAAACTTGCCTTCTTTGGCAGTAATTTAGACTAAATAATGCTATGGTTGGAACAGAATAAAGCTAAAACTATGGACAATGAAAAGAAATTTGAAGAATTAAATCATAATCTACAATTAAACACTGCTACCATCAAAGAAATGCAAAAAATGTTACTTGATCTAGAAGCAAGAAGCCGCAGGAACAATATTATAATACGAGAAATTTGAAACCTCACAAATCCCCACAATCATCAAAGAAATCTTTAACTCACTATTAGACAATAAAGAGCACCTAAAGAACCTAATTACAGAAAGAGCCCACATATTGCTTAGATGAGTACAAACAAGAGAAATTCCAAGGCAAATATATGTGAGACTTTTAAATGTGGCACATGTTCACATTATTCTTACAGCCTCCAAATCCAAAAGGAACATTACCTGGAGGGGCCATAAAATCACTCTCTCCCAAGATCTCCCTTTAGCAATCAAGCAACAGTGGCAAAACCTTTCAAAATACTCTGCCTACCTGGTTGAAAATAAAATCAAATGAAATATCCAGCTGTCTTAATTTTTCACCATAATGGAGCCAAGATCCAGACTGAATCCCCTGAAGAGGCAAATCTGCATATCTTCAATTTCAATCCTACAAAATAAATGCCATATATTAAAGTCACTAGGATGAAGAAGCAAAATCAGTGCTAATTTCAACACAATATCTGTTTTATTTACTTCTATTTTGAAGTTTTGTCCTTTTAATTGTCAAAAACAGCTCTAAATGACTGCCGTTGCAACATTCCATTGCTCTGAATGTTCTTACATGACAGATGTGGCATCCTAAAGTAAATCTCTCACCTTTTCCTGCTTCTGTGCGTGCCTGTGCATTTGCCAGTAAAGGGAGAAAGAGCCGTTAAAAATACTGGCACCCTACAATGTAAACTAGTACTAGCATCCTCCATAATGCTCAAAATCCCTCCCGATGCATTTAGAGGTAAGGAATAGCTCCCTTTGGAAACTTTGTTCAGGTTTAAGACATCAGGAAAAGAGCTTGGATCTCTCTCTCTCTCTCTCTCTCTCTCTCTCTCTCTTTTTTAACAGGAAACTCTAAATAAGAGATCTGATTATCCTTAAACTTGAAAGACAGCCTGCTTCATTCTTAAACACTCACAAACTGCGTGATTAAGCTTTGTCTAAGCTCTTTTGGCTTTAATAGGATTTACTAATTTTATGGCTTCTTTGTACTGATTTTGATAAGCCGTTTTGTGTCTTGTTATGATAGCTTTGTCTTTACCAAGAATCAGACCATGGCTATAGTGTTAAAATTGTAATGCTCAGGGCAATATCACAGTGATCATCTTTGCTATGTAAGATACAAGCTGTGGGTTTGGTTTGGCAATGCTCTTCCACCTGTTCTTACTCTCCCCTCAGTGGGAATGTGTTGCAAATATATTGGCTAAGTATAAATATTTCTTTTTTCTTCTTTTTAAAAGGAAAATAAAGGGTAAAAAACTTGTTTGTAAATCCTGTATCAAGATTCTATTGATGTTGTGTCTAAAAATGGAAAGATTGTCCAACTGGCACCTTTTAAATGATCTAAGTAGTTGAAGACTATTAATGCCTTAATACAGGTTGCAAAAACAGGAGCATATGTCATTTATATATATTATTAAAAAAAAAGATCGACTTTTAAACTCAAAACATTTCTCTCCTTATGCCTTGTGATATATAAGCAGTTTACTAACTATTGCATTCAGAGTCTCAACAACCTTTGTCTAGAAATTTTGATGTCTGGTGTAATACTTCTGGTGTTACTTTTTTTTTAGATGTTAAAGTTGCATACGACTATTCATACTGCTGTATAACATAAACTGTATTAGGAGCAAACTTTTGATCTTATATTATATTTCAAATTCTACTGTGGATTAGTTTAGTAAACCTTTTTCAATACTGTTAGTAAATGTCTCATTACCCTATTTGATGTAGTTATGCTGGTAATGGATCAGTTAAAATTATCTTAGTTTTAATATGGAGTAGATACGCACATGTGTAGTGGTGATGATCGTCATCACTTGGAACAAGCAGTGTTTTGTTGTTTTTATCCCTCTGATATACTCTACCTACTTAATGAAAAACTTTCATTGTGTACAAATTGCATTTAAGTTTCATGAAATAGTTCAAAGGGATGGGTGGTTAGGCACCCGTATAGGGATGAGGGGTATAGATGTCACTCTACTTAAAAATTACTCTTTACTTCTCGACGTGAATTGCAACAAGAAGATCCTTTCTGCAAACACAGTTAATATTCATAAGGCAAATCTAAATCACTGTAATGATTACAACTGATTCATGGAATGTAAAAGGTCTTCAGGATAACAAGAAAAGGAATCTAATCATGCACCTTACATACCAAAGTAGAAGTAACATAGCATACCTACAAGAGACGCATATGTTAAATGAGCTTTGGAACACTGCTAGAAATAGAAAATGGGTAAAACATATTATAGCTGCTGGCAATAATTCATCCTCAAAGGGGGTAGCTATCATAATTAATAACTCATTTCAAGAGAAAATCTTTCTTTCAAAAAGTGACCCTAATGGCAGATGGTGTCTTTTTGTTTGTTTGTATACCAAATTAGAGAAAAGTACAGTTTTGTACCTACCATAAATGTAGATGTTCGAGGATCTCCATTGCTGCAGTCCTGACATATGGGTATTCCGCTGTCCACAATCGGCCCGAATACCAAAGGGCTAGAACCGGCGTCGGTCATCGACCCCGAGACTGACATCAGTACGTGCCAGTACAAATGCGCATGACCAACGCCATAACCTTAGTCTTTCTTGCCTCAGACATCAGAATGCAAAAAACACCACCCAAACCCCAACCTAAAAAGAAAAGGGGGGAAGGAGGGAGGGAAAATTGGACTGCAGCAATGGAGATCCTCAAACATCTACATTTATGGTAGGTACAAAACTGTACTATGTTCTTCATCTCCCATTGCTGCAGTCCTGACATATGGGTAGAATCCCAGAGCAACGGAAAAAAGGGAGGCTGTCCAACTAAATAGCAGTAGGAGCTGCTAACATGCCCTGTAAGATTGCAGTGGCAAACCCAGCCCTAGACCTAGAATAAAGAGGTAAATGATAATGCTTTGTAAAGGTATGTACAGAACTCCAAGTAGCTGCCTCTAGAATGTCTTTAGTAGCTACCCCTCTCAAAAAAGCAGTAGAGGTGGCTGTAGCCCTAGTAGAATGAGGCCTGATCCCAACTGGAACCTCCTTTCCATGATGAGAGTAACAAAAAGCAATACAATGGCCAATCCACTTGGAAATAGTTTGTTTGAGACAGCTTTCCCTCGTGAAGTCAAAGCAAAGAAACAAATAATTGTTGAGATCTTCTGAACTCTTTGGTTCTGAACAAATAATACCTTAACTGCCTATTTACATCCAAAGAATGCAAAACTTTTTCCCCTTCATTTTGGGGGTTAGCATAAAAAGTAGGCAAATGTATAGATTGGTTCAATGCCACATTAGAAATCACTTTAGGCAGAAAAGTAGGATTAGTACGTAAGGAAACTCTGTCCTGGTGAAAAATCAGAAAAGGTTCCACTGCCATGAGGGCCTGTAATTCAGATACCCTTCTAGCAGAAGTAACAGCCAACAAAAAAGCAGTCTTCCAAGACAACAACTTCAATTCAGCTGCAGCTGCAGGTTCAAAAGGAGGCAGAGTCAGCTTTTCCAAAACAAAATTAAGATCCCAGGTAGGAGTAGGAGCCCTCCGTGGGGGTCTTATATTCTTTGCCCCTCTAAGAAACTGTTTAACCAATGGATGTGAAAATAAAGGAGGGTCACAATCATAGTGAGCAGAAATAGCTGCAGCATGCACTTTTACAGAAGAGAAGGACAAACCCTTGTCCAATAAAATAGTCAAATATTGCAATGTACAACTCAAATTAGGCAATTTGACATCAAAGCCTTTAGCTGAATTCCAAAGAAAAAATCTCTTCCATTTACCAGCATAAACTTTTCGAGTACTAGGACGCCTGGCTTCCAAAATAACATCCAAAACTTGTTGAGGGATCTGAAAGCCCTCCTTCTCTAAAACAGAATGCGCCAGGCTGTCAGGTGTAGGGATTGCACCCTGACATTGAGAAAATGATTGTTTTCCTGAGACAATAAGTGAGGAATCTGTGGTAATGGCCAAGGTGTTCCCTGAATTAAGCTCCTCAACAGAGGGTACCAATGCTGACGAGGCCAATCCGGTGCTATAAGGATCATGCAAGGTTTGTCCCTCCTGACTTTCAACAGCACCTTTGGAAGAAGAGGCAAAGGAGGAAAAGCATACACGTGAAGGTTGCTCCAACTGAAGGATAGTGCATCTATTTTCCAGGCTTTTGGATGAAACAGCCTTGTGCAAAACAGTGGCAGTTGGAAATTCAGAGGAGAAGAGAACAGATCTATGTCTGGAGTTCCCCAAGCCCTGGTCAACTGAAGAAATACCTGAGGGTCCAATTTCCATTCGTGAGGATCCACAATCTGTCTGCTCAGAACATCTGCTAAAGAATTTTGTGCTCCTGGCAGAAACTGTGCTCGAAGAGTGATGTGCAGATTCAAAGCAGTTTCCCATAACAGCATTGCTTGTCTGCAAAGAGGGTAAGAATGAGTTCCCCCCTACTTGTTGATGTACCACATGAGAGTTGTGTTGTCTGTACGAATCAACACCAGACCTGGTTGAAGTAGGCTCTTGAATCCTTCCAAAGCAAATTGAACTGCCAGCATCTCTTTCATGTTGATATGCAAGTGAAGTAGCTCTGGGGGCCAAAGGTCTTGAATCCATTTTCCTCTGAAATGAGCTCCCCAGGCTGACTCCGAGGTGTCTGTCGTCAATATCTGACTTGCCTCTGGTTGGGTCACAGAGAGCCCCTTGTTTAGGTGACATTCCTGAGCCCACCACAGAAATTCTTTCTGAATGCAAGGTAGAATCTGAATGACAGTGTCCAAATCGTGGCTGTGTTGAGTCCAAACGCTTTTGAGATACCATTGTAGCTTCCTCATATGCAGTTTGGCATTGGGAAGTACTAGAATGCAAGATGCCATGAACCCCAAGGCTTGAAGGACTGTCCTTGCAGTCAGCCTGGACATTACTGATAGCTGTTGGAAGTATAGGTGAAGATTTCTTTGTTTGTCTGGGGTAAGAAATGCCATCTGAGCAGCTGTATTCAGTCTTACACCCAGAAAGCACATCTCTTGTGAGGGTAGTAGACTGGACTTTATTTCGTTCACAGAATACCCTAGGCAACTTAAAACTGTCATTACATACTGCAGATGTTGAAGAAGTTTGTGCTTGCCTTGAGCCAGAATCAAACAGTCATCCAGATAAGGATAAATTTGAATTCCTGTTAGTCTGAGAAAAGCTATTACTGGAGCCAGGACTTTTGTGAATACCCTGGGCGCAGTAGACAAGCCAAAGGGCAATGTAGAGAACTGATAATGCAAATTCCCATTCCGAAATCTCAGGAATTTTCTGCAACTGGGCCTGATAGGAATGTGAAGATAGGCCTCTTTGAGATCCAGAGTCACCATCCAGTGATCTTTGCCCAGCATAGGTAACAGCTGTTGCAGTGTTAACATCTTGAATTTTGGAATTTCCAGAAAGGTGTTTAGAATGGACAAATCCAGAATTGGTCTCCAAGTATTTCCTTTCTTTGGCACTAAGAAAAGATGGGAATAAAACCCTGTGCCTCTTTCTGCAGAGGGTACTTCCTGTATTGCTCCCAACTGAAGCAGAGAAGAAATTTGTGCCTGTGCTTCCAGTCTTTGCTGATGAGGCACATCCGGCATACCTTTGAAAGGAGCGAATGTGTGAAAATAAAATTTGTAGCCTCGATTTATTATGTCCAATACCCATTTGTCTTGGGTAACCAAATGCCAATTCCTTTTGAAAAGTCCCAGTTTTCCTCCTAGAGGAGCTGCCAGCAAGGCAGAGTCCGGCAGCTGAAGACACAGGTCATTGGGTCTGTTTCCAAAAGGACTGACCCCTGCCCTCCCCAGCAGAAGGGGTAGAAGAACTCAAAGACCTAGAAGTAACAGGGCCCTGAGAGGAAGCCCTACCTCTACCTCACCTCAACCTGCCCCTAGATTGATAATCCAAGAGGGAAAGACCATCCCTTAGCAGGCCAATTCCTACTGAACTTAGGGGCTGAACCTGTAAAAGTCCTTAACTGTCTGCATAGACTTAGCTTTTTCCTCCATTTTTTTCAAAACTGATTCTACTGGAGGGCCAAAAAGAACATCAGATTGCAGAAGAGCATCCATAATTCGAGCCTTAACATGCTCTGACAAGGTCTGATCTTTAAGCCAGGCATGCCTGCGAACAACTGAACTAGTAGCAGCCACCCTGGAAGAAGCCTGTAAAGCATCAAAACCACACTGCAAAGAATGCTTACCAACTTGGTCTGAAGCATGCACTAAATCCTGAAGCTCCTCACATTCAATACCTTCAGCTAAAGCATCTACTTTACATTTCAATTGGCCCAGCAAATAATTTTGATACCTGAGCATATGAAACTGACAATTTAAAGCTCTCATAGCCAAAGTAGAAGAGGTATACAGTTTTTACCCCACCTATCCAGGGCCCTAGCATCCTTGTCCAGAGGAACTGGATTCCTAACCACAGAAGCCCTAACACCTTTGGGGCCTTGAGTAATAGTTTTGGATCAGCCCTAGGACTCTTATATAAGTACTTGTGAGCTTCCGAACCCTGTAGTATCTATCTGGTTTAACGTGGCAGGAGGCAGAGAATCTGGGTTAAGGGCAGCCTCAGAAAATACATCCTGAACAACATCCAGTACAGGGGAATAGCCAAGGGCCTATGCTGAGGCAAAAACAAGAATTCTCTTAGCCTTTTTCGAGAATCAGAATAATCCTGGCCCTCCCATTTGAAATGTTCCCTCATGGAATGCAAAGTCTCAGAGAAAGAAAAATCTTCTGGAGGGGACGCAGAGGGAGTAGTGTCCTCAGCCTCCGAATCAGAATAGGGAGGGAAATCCTGAAGATCTTCTACAGAGGAATCTGACTCATTGGAAGACTGAACCAAACCCTCCAACTCTGTCTCTACCCTGGGCCTCTTTGCAGGGGGGGGGGCATAGAACCCCTAATTAAAGTAATCAAATCTTCAGCCATTTTTAACATGTGCTTCCTAGGAGCTGGACCCTGGGGACTAGCACCAGCAGGGGCAGACTTAGACTTAGAATGGGCTTTGCTTTGAGAAGGAGGAGGCCTAACTACCCTATGAGGGGAGGGAACCACTGACATCAGAGAAGCACCCTCAGCCTGGCCTAACACAGGAGAAGCCACTTCCTGTAGTAACAAAGGCTCCCCTTGAGACTCAGGCAAACTTTCAGAAGGAGCCGCTGAAGTAGACAGTGGTTCTACAGAACCGGCGTCCGGAGTGGATGACTCATCCTGTTTGGACCGCAAAGACTTCTCTTTGCGTTTTTTAGCAGAACCAGGCGTCGGCGAATCCGACGGCATGTTGTAATTACAACGTTTACCAAACACCAGCCTAGCACAGTCCAACCGACGTTTAATAGTACGCTTGTTAAAAGTAGCACAAAAGCGTCACCCAACAACGTCGTGCTCAGGCCCCAAACAAGGAATACAGAGTGAATGGTAATCCCTATGAGGAATCTGTTTCCCACAAGAAATACAGTTATTAACGTTTTCTGACATCCGTCAATACTGAGGCAAGAAAAAGACAAAAGTGTCCCCAACGGGGTACTTAGCCCAACTTGGTCTCCGGTCTGAAACCCGAAAACCGACAATTCCAGAATGCCAAACGGCACTTGCAAATGCTGCTTCTGCTTAGGACCACGCGGCAAGAAAGACTAAGGTTATGGCGTCGGTCATGCGCATTTGTACTGGCACGTACTGATGTCAGTCTCGGGCGCCGATGACCGACGCCGGTTCTAGCCCTTTGGTATTCGGGCCGATTGTGGACAGCGGAATACCCATATGTCAGGACTGCAGCAATGGGAGACAAAGAACATCTCATATTATTCTTAAACATTTATGGTCCCTGCTCTAACCAATACCTATTTATCAATGAAATTTTTAATATTTTGTCAAAGTACCAAA
This sequence comes from Protopterus annectens, assembly GCF_019279795.1. Lineage (NCBI taxonomy): Eukaryota > Metazoa > Chordata > Ceratodontiformes > Protopteridae > Protopterus > Protopterus annectens. The sequence continues at coordinate 1,731,913,109 of NC_056728.1, forward strand.
ACCACTATTACATTATAGGGGAAGATTGGAATGCTTTAATAAATCCAGATAAAGACAGATCACATAAGGAAGTCAGACAACCACAGCAAACTACACTAGCATTAGAGGAACTACTAAACATTTTTGACCTGGCTGACCCCTATACAAATTACTAACAAGACAACTCAATAAATAAATTCACCTTTTTCTCAGCAAGACACAAATCCTGGTCAAGAATTGATGCTTTTTTAGTATCACAAACTCTTACCCATTACAAGATTAACTGCAAGGTTTATCCTAGATCTATTTCAGATCATTCTAAAATACATATTACTGTCAATACCTCTAGTATGGACTCAAGATCCACGCATTTTAATAATTGGACTTTAAACTCAAATATTATTCATAAAGAAGATGTGTTGCTAGGAAGAAATAATATTTTAGCCCAGCCTGATAAGGACCTCACACTAAGTAAATTCCATCATGATATACAACGGGCAGCAACAAAGGCTGTTATCAGAGGTTTCATTATTCAAAAATCTTTATGGTATAAGAAATACTACAATAACTCTAAAATCAATCTGGAGAAGCAAATAAAGGAAACGGAAATAAAACTCCAAGAGAATTACTCCAAAGATCTGGAAGAAAGAATGATAGGCTTGCAAAAGCAACTATATAATTTATACCTGAAAAATGTATCACATACAGAACTCACATTGCTTCATAAATATTCAGAATGGGCACAAATGCCCTCCAAAACACTAGCCAGGCTAATAAAAATAAAAAATGGACCCCCAAAGATAAATGAAATAAATTATCAAGGGAAAATAAGACATAGCAAATATGACATCATTAACTCCTTTGAAGAAATATACAAAAATCTATATAATATCCCAAATTATGAATCCAGAGAAGAGTTTTACGATTTTATCCATAATTTAAAATTCCCTCAGTTAAATGACTTCCAAAAAGATTTCCTAAAATCCCCCTTTAAATCAGCAGAAATAAAATTAGCTATACACAATCTTAAAATCAGTAAGGACCCATGCTCTGATAGTTTTACTGCAGAATTTTATAAAAAATCCTCTGAACCAATTTCTAAAATCCTATTAAGAATATTTAATTACATTATCCTGTTTGGTATAACCATTCAGTATTTCAACAATTTGAAAACTATTTTAATTGTTAAATCAAACTCGGATCCTTTAGACTCAAATAGCTATAGACTTTGCTGTGTCTTTCAACTTTTCTTGGTTAGGGTTCGCCACAGCGGAACTCCGGTCCGCTAATGATTGGCAGTAGATTTGTACATGCCAAGTTGCCAGCCTTGACGCACAACCTTCAACGTAGGTACGCCCATTCACACATGTCTCCACACAGAAGATGCTCTAGCTGAGAATCGAACATGACAACATCTATCTGTGAGATAACAATGCTACCGCAGCACTACCACCACAATACCCCAAATAGCTATAGACCTATTGACCTTATTAATACTGATTTTAAAATCCTAGCCCGTGTTATAGCAAATAGACTAAAAAAGATACTTCCTCATATAGTATCACAGAAACAACTTGGTTGTATGCAAAACAGGCAGATGTATGACAACATCCTTCTCTTTGGCTAAAGGCAAACACCCTAAATATGTACTAACTGTAGATGCTTGCAAAGCTTTTGATAGGGTGAACTTAAACTTTTTATCTGATATCTTACCCTGTTTTGGGTTCCCGCAGGAATTTATAAATACTATAAAAGTACTGTATCAGAAAGTCTCTAATATATTATACATAAAAATAAATCTAACCCCATTAAAATATCTAACAGGTTGAGACAAAGATGCCCCCTTTCATCCTACCTTTTTAATCTTTATTTGGAGCCTTTACTTTTATTTATATCCCCAAAAAAGTACCACCACATACCCGAAGTCTTAAATGTAAACTTTATGTACACAGTTTTTGCTGATTACCTCAACTTATGCTTTGAACTCCCAAACAGTGACCTCCAAAAAAGTATTAAATTCAATAAATAAATATTCCACTATATCAAACTATAATTTTAATCCCAATAAATCTTATATATTCCCTATAAACCCTTTAGGCCACAAAGAGTTCTGTTTCTCTGACAGTGAAATAAAAACTAAATATCTCTTAAAATACTTAGGTATACATTTCACTCATACCTACAATGAAATGACAAAAGCAAATCTGCATTGTACATAGTCAAATATAGAACAAGACATTACGAGATGGAGGAACATAAACTTATTTCTACTATCGAATGTTAACATCATCAAAATGAATATCCTACCCAGATTTCTTTTTCAACTAAATGCCCTTTTCCTAACCATCCTCCCAAAATTCTTTATAATGGTCGAAAAGGCTCTTGCAAAGTTTATCTGGTACCCCAAATTGGTAAGAATTAGGTATGACAAACTCACATTATCAATAGACAAGGGAGGCCTGAGACTCCCAGATTTAAAACTTTACTATAGTATGATAAGTTCAAGTAGATTGATCCAGATAGCCAATTATGATCCAAATTTATAAAGTTGGTCCCCTCAATGGATCAAAGCTTGGTTCAATCTCACCAACTCACTTAATATTAATCCTAAATCCCTCCTTTTTCTAAACTTGAAAAACTGCAACTTTTTTAAATTCCATCCTTTAATCAAACATAAAATTTGCATATTTCAGAAATTAATAACATCGGTCCAGCTGTCTAACACTCTTGAATTTATACAACCCATACACCTAAATCCCAATTTAAAACTTAATAATCAACCAATAAACTTAGCAAGCTATCCTTTAATAAAATACACCACGGTCTGGGACTTATATAAAGTGGACAATTGTAATCTAACTGAAATAAGAGGAAAGCTGGGTACTCCAAAAATATGATATTATTATTATTAGGCCTCTAATGAGGCTTATAAAAGCCAGAGTCTCTACTGCAAAGGTCAAACAGCAAGACATAAAAGTAGCTTACTTGATAATAAAAACACTATCCTGTAAGAATAAAATTATCTCTAAGGCATACAAGTTAATCACAGTAATGAAAACCCAAAATGACTTCTTATTTTCAGCCTACTGGTAAGAGCAAAATCAAACTATATCAACAGGGGATAAAATAGTAGCTATCAAAAACACGCTCAAGCTAACCACTTTCAAAAGTTTAATTTTTACCCAGATTATGATAAACAATAATGCATACTATACACTATCTGTTTTAAGCAAATTTAACAATACATACTCATCAATCTGCTCTTTCTGCCCAAATAGAAAAGTGGACATACTACAAATATTTTGGAGCTGTAAGAAAGTATACAAATTATGGTGCTCCCTAAGGGTCAGACTAAAAAAAATGGGGTAACAAAAGTGTATTTCTTAGTGGGGAAACAGCAATCCTACATATCAAGCCAGGCAAAATACCAAATATAATCAAGCACATTCTTATAACAATGTGTGTCCTTATCAAGTATTACATAGCCAAAAATTGGATGGACAAATTTAAGAGCACATGGAAAGACTTCCAAAAACTACCTGTCAAATTCATATCCTCACATAAATTAGCAAATAATTCTACAAAAAAATGCTTATTTTCAAAAATATTGGGGACAGCTACTTGATACAATATTAAAAAACTAAAAGAAATCTCCTTGCTCTGATGATACTTCCAAATTGTCGTATACTAAATTATACAGTGACACCTTACTTTGACCTCCCTGGCCATCACCCCAGACTACTCTAACATAAATGTCAGTACTTATCTATGGAGACCTCAAGCAATTGTTATGTATTTTACTTATCCCATCTCATTCCCTTTTCATAGGTTCATAGGTTCATAGGTAAATACTAGGCTATCTGCCCTAGGGCATTTATAAGCCTAGCCTGAGTATGTTTGGCTTTCGCCACCCATTTTAAATTAATTTTGCTCTGCCCTTTTTCGAGGTTAGTATACTGTGCCTCTGTCTAACAGTGACACAGAAGTGATACTCAGGGTAAACCTATGATCTCCCATCCACTCATCAAGATTCCTCTTGAAGAGAGTCAATGAGGGACTCTGCCTAATCTGGACTGGGATTTTATTCCATAGTGAAGGGAGCCTCTGGGTTATGAATCTGTCCCTCCAGCATGTCCTATTTATTTCAGTGCTGAGGTTCAAGTCTCTCGAGCATGTAGCTCGATGGGATTTGGATTTTTTGAGGTGCAGCATGTCCCTTAATTCCGGGTTGGACATGGCCTTATACGTCAGGCACAGGTCACCTCTGTGCAGGCGATATGCCACTGAGTAGAGCTGGAGTTTCTTTAACCGGGCAGCATATGGCATCTGTTTGAGCCCTTTGATCCTCTTGGTGAGGTACTTTTGGGGTCTTTCCAGTTGCTGCATGTGTTTGGTAAGGTACATCCCAAAAGGGGCATTGTACTCGATTATGGGCCTGATGAGGGATGAGTAAAGAGGCACGATGACCTCCCCTAATCTAGATGTGAATCCCTTCATGATTAGGTGGGCTATATAAAATGTTTTTCTAACCACTTTGGCCACGTGGTTGTCAAATGAGAGATTGCTATCAACTTGGGTCCCCAGGTCCCTAATTACTTCTTCTGTACTTAATGGATTACCACCTATGTGGTAATTTGTGGGCACTTTGTTTTTGCCAAAGGGGATGACTATACACTTTTTGGCGTTTAGCTTGAGGCCATGGCTCTGGCACCAGATGTCTGTTTCTATGAGGCCCTTTTGGAGGATGCTTGTGTCGGCTGGAGAGTCGATTATGGCACCCAGTTTGCAGTCATCTGTGAACTAGGTCAGCCACAGTCCTTCTGTGTTGGCCTGTACCTCCGAGAAATATATACCAATCAAGAGAGGTCCCAGGACTGAGCCTTGTGGGACACCACTTGTAACTGGTTTGGAGTCTGACATGGCTCCAGCAATTCTAACCATGTGGGTTCTGTCCTTGAGCCAGTTTGCAACCCATCTAGTGACATAGGGGTTTATATTTAAGCTGGTGAGCTTATCTAAAATGCCCGAGTGGGGTATTGTATCAAAGGCTTTTGCGAGGTCCAGATAGGCTGTGTGGACCACCTTCCCTTCGTTAATGGCCTTGGTGACTGTTTCAAAGAAGTCAACCAGGTTTAAGAGGCAGGATCTACCCTTAACAAAGCCGAACTGGGTAGGATCCAGTGTCTGTAGGTCCCCAATATCTTTATTTATAAGGTCCATGATGATCCTTTCTATAGCTTTGCAGACCAAGCTAGTCAGGCTTATGGGGCAATAGTTTCCAGGGTCCGTTGTGGCACCACCTTTGTGGAGAGGGACCACTGTTGCTGTACGCCACTCTTTGGGTACATATCCTGTAGTAAGGCTGAGATTAAACAGTAGTTTTATGTTTGGGTTTAGCTCTTCTTGGAGTTCATGTAAGATGCAGCCTGGGACACCGTCTGGTCCCACTGATGCTGCGTTTTTTGCTTTGGAGAGGGCGGCTCCCACCTGAGCATCTGAGATGTCAGGGGGGCAGCACTCTGCTGGGATAGATATTTGCCCTTTTGGTGGGGAGGGGGGGGGGAGTTTGCGCTGAACCTGTCAGCTAGGATGTTGGCAATGTCTGTGGGATCAGTGTATTTTTTGTCATTTTGGACTAATTCTGAGCATATCTGGGAATTCCCACCCAGGTTCCTAACATAACTAAAGAAAGCCTTGTGATTATCCTTAGTGTCCTGTGCAATTTTTCTCTCAAAGCTGGCCTTTGACGATTTTATGAGTGCCCTTAGTTTTTTGCTAATACTGATCAGAGATGCCTTCCCTTTTTGGGATTTTGCTCTATCATGTAGTAGCTTCCTCCTTCTATTGTATAGTTTGTTTATGGCTGGGGTCCACCAGACAGGTCGTCTGCCTTTGGAGGATTGGGTCTTGGTTTTATCTGGGATTGCATGATCCATGCATTCCTGAAGGTGTTCATAGAATGCATTTATAAAGGATTCTGCGGTCTGGGCCGTATTTTCCACAGGCCCGGGGGCTTTGAAGGATTCCACCTCAGTTTTGAGGAGTGTGAAATTTGCTTTAGAGAAGTTTTTCACTGTGGATATCTGGGCAGGGGGTGGGGTCGGGATGTGAATATCCAGTGAGATCAGTTTATGGTCTGATCTTACCAGTGAGGGATACACTTCTGGTCTGGAGCATAGAGTCCCCATGTTGGTGATGATCAGGTCCAGTATGTTTTCCCCTCTTGTGGGAGTGGTAACAAGTTGTTCCATAGCATTTGAGTTTATGAATTCTAGGAACCTTTGGGCAAGGGTGTTGGAGCTAGAGTAATGCTCCCAATCTATGTTTGGGTAGTTGAAGTCGCCCAATATAATGGTGTTCGGAGTGACCTTCATATTTTCCAGTGTTCTCAGGAAGGCCGAGTGGGGTTCCTGGGTTTGGGAGGGTGGTCTATAGCAGGCTATAAACTGGAAGGCAGTTTTACCCACTATTAGTTGCACATGGATAGTCTCTGATGCTTCGTGCTTTGCCACCAACCTGGAGGTGTGGGTATCTTTGATGAATATTGATACTCCCCTTCCTTTTGTGGTTCGGTCCAAGTTTTGGGGCCGAAAAGCATGGTATGAGGTATAACCTGGTAGTGCTGGGGTGCTCTCGGGAGTCCTGAACCAGGTTTCTGTTACTGCACAGATATCGATGTTCTCCATGCTAAGGAGAGTTTCGAGTGTGCATCTTGAGGTTTAGACTTCTGGCATTGAGTAGCATTACTCTTAGTTTCTTATCCCTTGTGATACCTATGGAGGTGGGTTTGTCTTTTGAGCCTTGCCTAAAAAGGCACTATGGGGTAGCAAGAACCTTTGCCAATATCCGAAAGCCTAGGGTGACAGGTGCAAGCCGTCCCTAGCAAAGCATCGTGGCTTGTCGTGCATATCATCCCAAGCTGACAGGCATTGGATCCCCTTTGAATGACACCAATACTTAAGCCAATTGTTGAAATTGATCATCTTGTCTTCATATTGTGGCATAATTCTTGGTGAGGGTAAGATGCTACTCAAGGTCAGGGTCATACCAGCCTGAGCTACATGCTCAGAGAGCTCCTCTATGTCTCTTTTCATGGAGTCCAGGGTGGTACGTCTCATGTCATTCACACCAGCATGGGCAATGACTGAGTCATATTTGTACTTGCCTTGGAGTGACCTGAGTGCTTGTGTTATGTGGCGGATCCTAGCGCCAGACAGGCTGCTCACCGTGACCTTCTCCTTGTTCAGCCTGGTGAGCAGGACGTCAGTGTGCCTGACAATAGAGTCACCTATTACAAGTGTATCAGGTGTGTTGTTTAGCCTTAAGGGCTGTGACTGTTCGGCACACTGGCTTTGTGAGATATGTGTTGCACGTGTTTTGTTTTGGGGTAGCGGTTGCTTGGGTGTCTGCTTTGGAGGTCTCTGCTGCTTAGACAGATCTTTATTTAGAGCCTCCGAGTATGTTTTTGTGTTATTATGTGTTTGGTTTGCTGTTGTGGTAGGTCTATGTGAGACTGGAATTGTAGTGAGTGTGGTTTCCTTCTCCTCCTGACTGGTTATGCCAGTACTGAGTTGAGAGAGCTTAGCCTCCAGTTTGGCTATATGGTTGCATCTCTCACATGTGTTGGAATTTGTTGGGAGGAGGAGAGGGTTGTCTCTGTACATGAGGCAGTTGTAACATTGCCTCAAGATTCCCATATTCACTAGCTGGACCGGAGAGGAGATTGACAACTGACCTTTGGACATGCTAGAATAATATTGGGAATTCCTTTATAATTGAAAACAAGGGCCAATGGGGAGCGAGGGTGTAGTGCTTTTAATTTTTAGTGCTGACTTATAATTGCTTTAGTGAGCAAGTGCCAGGTAACAAGTGCAATGTGTTACAGGTAACTTAAATGCAAAAACGACAAACAGTAACTTTCTTTCAAGCAAAGCAAGGAAATAAGTACAGTAAGCAATGCAGATATCACTAGGGATCCACAGAAGCGCTGAGAAGCCGCGTTTTAGGTGGAATTAGCGTTCCAGGGAAATAACAAGCATACAAACAAAGCTAGATTCAGCAGGCCTGGATCTAGTCTATGCTACAGCAAACAAGTTGTACCAATTTCAGTAAGATACAGTTCCAATATTCAGGCACTATAAACCTTTAAACAGAAATTCCCAGCTCAGAAGGGCAGAGTCCAGCCTCTCCTCCCACAAGAGTGCAGACCACGAACCTTCTTAATGTAAAATAACTGGCCTGAAGCCCAAGTGCTTAAACCAGAGCTAATACACTTTAAGAATAACAGACACTGAGCTCTCAATCAGCAGTTCCCAACTTAAAAGGATGAAAGCTACCTGTCCTGCCACCACAGTGCATGCCACAAACCTTCCTAATGTAGAACAACTGGTCTGAAGCCCAAGTGCTTAATCCAAAAGACTTAGAATGATAGCTACACTTTAACCAAGTTACTACCAAGCAGAAATAAATACAACTGAATACTTTAAATAATGCCTGGATTAGTGCTCAAGTTATACAAACAAAGCTAGATTCAGCAGGCCTGGATCTAGTCTATGCTATAGCAAACAAGGTGTACCAATTTCAGTAAGAAGAAATTCAGATATGCATGCACTATAAGCCTTCAACCAGAAATTCCCAGCTCAGAAGGGCAGAGTCCAGCCTCTCCTCCCACAAGAGTGCAGACCACGAACCCTCTTAATGTAAAATAACTGGCCTGAAAGCCCAAGTGCTTAAACCAGAATTAATATACTTTTAGAATAGCAGACACTGAGCCCTCAATCAGCAGTTCCCAACTTAGAAGGATATAAGCTACCTGTTCTGCCATTACAGTGCAGACCACAAACCCTCTCAATGTAAAGCAACTGGTCTGAAGCCCAAGTGTTTAAACTAAAAGGCTTAGAATGAGTTACACCAAGCAGTAATAAATACAATTGAGAACTTTTAAGATGACGCAAAAGCAAAATAAAGTAGGAAGAAACACAAGTACAGTAAAAGCAGAATTTTTTTTTTTTTTTTTTTTTTTTTTTAAAAAAAGTAGCGAAAGCAGTAGTAAATACAATTCTCATGCAGTGCAAGCTGGCACACTTGAATATGTGGCAATATTAGTCTACACACAGTTTGAAAAAATGTAATTAAATTAAATTTGAATTAACATTTTACTTCACGTGCTTAGACAGAAGTTTTATTAGTGTTTTTCTCTTTCAGCATAAGGGCCTAACTCTATATCAGTTGAGAAGCTTTGACTTTTAAGTGAATGTCTTCTATTGTACACAGTTGTATATGGGTTTTCTGTTTTTTTGAGACCTAGTTGTTGTAGTTAAGTAGATAGACTTTTATTTCACACCTACGTGCCATAAACAACTTCATGGATGGCCATGCCCAAGACACTTATATGCGGAAATGAAATAGTTGTTTCACTTAAAGTTTGTGAAAACCACTGTTTCACCAGTAGTTTTTTTATTTCTGCATACCTATATTATGGAAAATGCTTTATGTTTTATTCAAAGAATACTTCCAGTCTTCTTCTTCTTTCTCTTTTTGTTCTTAGCTAATGTGTTCCTTTAACTAGTTCAGCAGAACAATTTGTTAGAATATAATTGTGGTACAACTGTTTTGATATGAATCCATATCATATTAAGTTTTGTCTTTTATCTTCTGTTGTAAATGTAGTTTTATGTATTCAAAACTCAATAAAAAGTTTTTTGAAAAATAAAAAAAAGGTTCTCATCTTCTTTACCACTTAGTTTAACTTCAGTATGCAAGCTTTCCTATGGCATGTGCACTTTGCCAACCTGTAAACCTGGTAGTCATCTATGTTTTTATTTATTTATTTATTTATTTCTGTTTTATGCACAAATCCACCTGGGACTTCCAATACATAATATGATGGAAATAAGAAGATGCAATGCAATTCAGGCATGTTTTCAGTTAGGAAACATATAAACAGGGCTTACTGCCTTGCAAAGAGTGTTTGGTTGCACTTTCAGGGACACCTGTAGTAAACATATTACAACTAGGCATTCTTTCTCAGCTTTTTTACCTCTAAGACATTTCAGCAATGGAAAAGTGTATGCTCTTTTTTGCCCTAGCAAAAAATGTTGTATAGGGCAGTCAGTATAGGTTAGAATATGTTTTGGAGAGCATATTAGGAACATCAGGAATACTTCATCAACCATAGAGGTGGCAACGCACTTCAGTCAAGCATGTTCAAAGAATTTTAACCTGTTAACATTTTTTATTAGGTACAACTGTTCCACACAAGAAATATATTCCATTTGTTACAGATCTTGTTAGAGAAAAGAAGCACAGTTTATTTTTAACTTTGACATGTCACCTGAAAAAGATATAAACAATTGTCTTAATATGAGATGTTTATTATTATAATTGTTATTATTATTATTATTATTATTATTATTATTATTATTATTATTATTATTATTATTATAGGATTAATTTAATAACTGTTCCATGTTTCCTGGATTTTCATAGCATATTTATACTTGCATTTGTTGTTTATGCTTTAAATCAGTTATTTTAATGTATACTTAACATCCTATATGTTTGACATCTGTGATTGGTCATCTTACTTCGGTGTTATAATTTCATTGACTATGCTTTTTCTGTTTTGTGGTTTAAAATCTCACAATTTTGTTCAACAATTTTGCCTTGAAGATCAAGAGTTTATGCACTACATTTTATCACATTGTTCATGAATTAGTTTGAATTTTTAGCAGCTATCAGATTTGCACTTGAGTTTTGGACCTGGTACTGCTAGTGTTTACCTGTAAGTTTCCAGACTCATTCGAGAGGACAATTGCTTTGCTGTTTATCCCTCACCTTAACTTTTTTGACTTTCTCATTTTGCAAATTGCACGGCTTCAGAGATGCACACAATATTCTTTCTGTATCCCTTTGCATAATAAACCACATATTCCAAAATATGGACAAGAACAAACCCAGTGTCTCAGTATTTTGTGACATGACAAAGATGGTTTAATTTGTTCAGTATCTGACACTCAGACAGAAGCTTACTCACTGCACCTCCTTCATCATTGCCCTGTATTGTCAACTACCTTCAGCTACATAGCTGAATGAGTTTTCACAGGTAGGATAGGAAAGTTATTGTCCCACTCAGAACAGATTAACCCAGGTGTTTTTCAAAGCTCTATCTTTTGGACATGCTTTTAGGCTTAACCTGTCTGTCATTCTTCATATTTTTTAAGCTGATGATTTAGTCATCAGGACATCTCATACTTCATTCACCAATATATCTACATAAACTTCTCAAACACATTTATACAAGGCTACCTTACAAATGACTATAAATGCAAAATAAATAAATACATACATACATGCAGACATAGATACAGACATCTATAAAAGATTTTTAATGCAGACACATACATTATCTTTGGTTCCAGATACTTGGTCAATAATGGCTTTATTAGACTGACAACTTAATTCTTTCCACCAGTATAAGTACACACAGAAGCCGCAGTGGTACAGCAGTGCGTTGTTGCCTCACAGCAGGAGTTTCTCCTGCTCGATTCTTGGCTGGAGTTCCTTCTGTGTGGAATCTGCATGTCCTCCCCGCGGTTGAGTGGCCTCCGAAAGACATGCGTGAATGAGCGAGCCTTCGCTGAAGGTTGGGCATTGGGCTGTCAACTCAGCACCATAAAAATCTACTGCCAATCATTAGCGGACTGGAGTTCCGTTGTGGCGACCCCTAACCGAGAAAAGCCGAAAAGACAAACCAGTATACGTACACTATTTTTTTCTAAAATCAGCAACTGATGTTCTCAAAATACAGAAGGATAGTCTTTTCTAAACATAATGCCATATCAATGACTTAACACAAAGTATCCCAACTATTCATTCCTTAGGCCACATAAGACAATGGAAAATGAGGCCCTATTTTTGGCACTTATAGCGTTCTGTTGTTACCAACTGGATCTGTTATTAATTGTAAGAAACTGGAAGTTTTAGTGAACAAGACCTGCAGATTTATGGAACAGTGGCCATATCTGGAACACAACTTCATCACTTTTCCTGAAGGTAATGAGCCACTAATTTCACACTAAACTAGCCCTGCCACATGTTCGTTAAGATACACAACTCATTTATTAAACTACTGCTCCCCTCTTGACTCACTAAGGACTAAAGCCTTCATCCACAGACTCCAGGCAGTAAATTCAAACTCATGATACATACAATGCACCCACTTCCTACTGTCTTAAATGCCTCACTAAAGGTTTTTCTCCTTCTGGACCCTAAAGTTTGGAACTCACTTATATTGCTTATCACAAATTTGCCAGCATTTCATCAGCTTAAAGTTTTGCCGTCACCATCTCCTGAACATTGTGTGATGCTGCATGAAATAATGACAAAAATTAGTAAAAATTATCTAGCTATATATGTGTATGTATATTTTTATTTATATCTATCTACACACATTTCATATATATATATATATATATATATATATATATATATATATATATATATACATACACACATGCATCTATCAGATAGCAAATGCTTACATTATCAAATTTTATGTAGATGCGTGGACCTCTATTGGAAGAATGTTATTGGATTTCACATGATCAAGAGGACAAGCTCAAACCACAGAATATCAGTGTGGAGAAACACCTATTTTTTCAGGGTGGCAAGTCCCCTTGCAGCCCCCACACCCCTTGCTAATTATATGTATACCAAATTCATGATCACAGCACTGTGGGGAAAGAACTAATATCCCATTCCCCACTGTGACATGATCCCACACAATACAAGTCCCAGCAAAGAACAGGTATTTGCAATGTTCCTTCACATTTATATTCTGTGGTTTGAACTTGTCAGCCTAATCATGTGAAATCTGATAATGTGAGTATTCACTCTTGTGAAAGGGATCCATATGTGTATACATACACACACATATAAATATATATATATATATATATATATATATATATATATATATATATATATATATATATATATATATATACATGCAGTCCCTGGGTTACAGACATCTGACATAAGGACAACCCATATATAAGAATGGGCTGCCGCAATGTCGGAAATAACGTTAAAATAAATAAAAATCCTTAAAGTTGGCCAAATCTTACACTGAAAATGAAGAATTACATTGTACTTTCCCTTTCCCCATTTTCCCAGTGTGTGAAGTTTCTCACACATCTT
>NC_056728.1:1731931287-1732171287 GCF_019279795.1 Protopterus annectens
CTTTGCTTGGTCTTCCCCATTTCTAACTTTACTATCTCCCGCCTTCCTCCTCACTTATACAATGACATGACTTAGTAGTCTGACTTTATATGGGCTGATCTTGGTGCCTCTGTTTCAACTATGAGGCACTTCATTGCATGTCTCCTCCCTGAGGCTCTCAATTTGTTCACATGGACACTTATATCATGGTCACTCCAGCAGTGTTAATACTGCTGATATCATAGCAGCAGTGATAGAGTTTTTGTATTGCTTTCCCTAGCACAATGTTGCTATGTCAGTGATCATACATGTACAAACAGCACTGAGCATTGTCATACTATATTGTCTGAACTTTGTAGCACAGTGTTGTGATGTTACATATCTTTTCTCCAACTAAAAATTATTTTCATGAAACAACACCCTCCACAGGATGTAAAGACAATAAAATACATCTTGAAGCACAACACAAAGTGCTAAAGACAGGGAAACATTTATACAAAAGGCTTAAGCTTCTCCAATGTAACAGCTAGTAAACAGTAAACATTAAAGGAATAGAAAGCACACTTGGAATGCAGTAAAGGTAAATGATAAGAGAACATTATGTTATGCTGAACACGTTTTATAAAAATGATAATTTTGAAAACTTCATGGGAGGAATTCAGTAAAGCCTACATGGAGTGATTTTCCATATAGGCGCAGTGGCCCAGCCCCAACACAGAAACCGGCGGCCATGCAATCCAATAAACAGAACAGAGGGGCTTGCATGAGCGTGCAGACACAGATGTGTCCGTAGAATGCAAACCACCTCATAAGGAGGTGAATTTCATGCAAATGAGGTCAAATGAGGGTGCTGGAGTGATTCAGCAACCAGGTAGGTAGTCGTGCAGACCCCATGTATGTGTCTGAAGTGTACACGGAAAATAACAGTGTACAAGAAATCAAAAATTGAACAGGGGCTGTAAAAGGCCTTTTAGAAGGTCAGGGATTGCATATTACAGACAGATATGTTCAAAACTGTGCCCTGTATGTGTAAAATGAATGCAAAATAATCACATTTGCATGGTGCACGGTGGCGCGCAAACATGCCATTATGCAAAAAAAAAAAAAAAAAAGGAAAAAAAAGAAAAACTGTAAAATCCAAAAACAAGACATATGTAAGAATAATGCATTATAGGGCCCTGCAAGCAGTATGTGCAATGATAGATTTCAGTGGTTGCTAAGGAGGCAGGTCATGGAATAGTGAAGTATCCAGTTTGTGTGCACAGATCCATATGCAAATGAGCTGGGATTCTGAATAGCAAAAATGGGCTACTATGTCCACAGATAAAATTGGTGTAAACCCTGAATCATGTTGGTATCCACAGAAGAAGTAGCTGACATCAAAAGGGGGTGTGTCACATTATGTTCAAGCTGATTGGAGCTCAGTGGTGCCCATTTGCACAGCACACCTCTCAGCTAAGCAGGGGTGTGTGTCTAGTGCTGCTAAGCTTTGTTTAGCTGCAGGGCACATGTTTTAGCTGGTTTAAGCTACGCTGAGCATGCCTGTGCATGGGTGTGTGTCCAGACTGCTGAGCACTGTCTACACCAGCGCTGAGTGTTTGGGTGCAATGCTGCAGTGCTTAACAGGGAAGGTATTTAAAAAATATATATATATATATAATAGCCTGGGAAAACCAGTCATGTATAAAGTGCTATTAAGCCCTGTTCCACAGACACTGGAAGATTAAAACCCCTCAATGATATTCCTGACAGGTGGAATGCATCATAATTAGCCAATCACACAGGCTGCATCTGTAGCACACTGCTATAAAGTATACATACACCCTACAATCTGATTTTTCCCACATACTCTGCACCATTGGAGTACACACTTGGGAATTTTAACTGACAGAATGCTGGGGGGCTGCTGCTGCTCTGCTACATCTGTATGTGCTAGAGGCTGAGGGCAGTGCTTATGGTGCTACTGACAATAGGTCTAGACTGAGAAGGAAAAGTGTGTTCAGGCCCAGGATAACCATCCAGGGGCTACATGAGCTGGAGATTGTAGAGTGCTACAGGTTGGACAGGGACATACTACAAGAACTCACCAAGCTTTGCCAACCACAATTCAGACACAGAGCTAATAGAGGGGGGACTCATCCCAGTGGAAACAAAGGTATTTGTAGCTCTTAGAATATTAGCTACAGGTACTTTTCAAAGACCAATTGGGGACATAATGGAGGTCTCACAGGCATCTGCATCCAAACTACTCAACCAGTTCCTGGATGCCATGCAAACACATGCCAGTGAGCACATTTATTTACCCCCCCACCCCTGAGGAGAGGGGCAGCAGTATGCATCCCTTCCACCATCTAGCACACTACCCTGTGGTACTAGGTGACATAGACTGCACTTATGTACACATCAAAGTACCACCCGGTGAGAAGGGTAGAGTCTATGTCAACCGCAAGGGGTATCACTCCTCCAACTGCCAGGTCATGTGCAATGCCGAGGGCATTATCATGAGTGTATGAGCTGGCAGCCCTGGCAGTTATCACGACTTCCATATCTGGCATGTATCACAGCTGTACCAGACGTTTGCCAGGGGGGACATCCCATATGATCATCTACTGGGAGATGCTGGCTATGCACTGGAACTATGGATGATGACACCCATCAAAAATGTGCACACACCTACCAAAGAACACCATAATGAGGCAGATGCACAGACTAGGAACATCATAGAGCATGTGTTTGGGCTGTTTAAGTCACAGTTCTGCTGCCTTGATATAGCAGTTGGAGCCATGCAGTAGTCTCCTGCATCATGTGCACAGATGTCCACAGTTTGTGCCATGTTACACAATATGATCCTGTGGAAACAGCTGCTGCAGGACCATCAGAGAGAAGTGAAATACAGCCCCCCACCAGAGCCTAAGTCTGACAGCCACAGGCACAGGGGGACTCAGAGGAGGAACCCTCTAAGCCTATCCATGTAGGCAGATATAGGAGTGCCCAGTATGCCCTGGCCTTGGCAAAGAGGCAACACATAGCACATGCACTGACAACCTAGTGCCCTAGGGACTGACACCTTAATCCAACTTGCATACATAGTAAAAAGGATGCCAGCCACACCACACAACCTTTAACTTATCATGTATTGGCTGTGTACTGTGTGCATCAGAGTTAGGCCTAAAACACAGGTGTCTCAACTGCTGTGTCCACAAGGTAAGTCACTCTCCTTAATTACAAATGTATGGGGTACTACACTATGGTAGCATATGTATGGACCAGCTGCATGTATGTAAGGGAATAGAGTGGGTTGCTGGGCTACTTGTAGAAAACTAACAGCTACTTGGGACAACAGGTACTCTGTCCAATACGGGGTACCCCATAATATGCATGAGGTCACAGGTCTGGAAAACCCAAAGCAGTATGCAAGGGAAATGCCAAATAGCAGGGTCATAGGACAGACACAACACTGCCAATGACAGAGTCCACTACCCCCAACACAACAGTGTTCCCGTACAACTGTAGTAACAGTATATGTTTCCAAGGATATATCTGCAGATCACACAATCCTAGAGCGGTCACAAAGAACCTGCCCAAATGTCCTATTTTACACAAAATGCAGGGGTAACAGTAGGGCTCGCACAGTGTATGTCTGTCTGTCTGCTGTTGATAGTGTGTGGAATTAAACCTCACCTTCTGGTGGCTCACTGGGCTAAGTACATTAGCATGATTAATGGTGTTGATAGTGTGTGGAATTAAACCTCACCTTCTGGTGGCTCACTGGGCTAAGTACATTAGCATGATTAACGGTGTTGATGGTTCGAAGCTGGCTGCACCTATAACTTTTGCATGTGAGGTACTCCTATGGTAGCAGTCCTACAGACTGTCAATATGTCTCAATCTGTTTATGCTAGAAAGCTGGACAAAGGCAAAAACAATGGGTGGCAGAGGGCCAAGCAAACAGGCATTATACATATGCTCTGATTAACCTAGTAAGTGGCTAGTATAACAGCAGGTTGTAACAGGTCAGATTAGCAGCAGGATGTAAAGGCCATCACTTATCTGTGTCAGTACTTGCAACTATTCAGTGGACTGCATTTAATAGTATATTACTGGATAAATACACCTGTATGAGGAACAGAGCAGATATATGGGGCGGAATGTGTAGCACACAAAATCCCGGACTTTAGTACAGGTAGGTCTGGCCTGGAGTCACTTTGTAAGTACTTACAGTCACACTGGGCATGTTCCTACACTTAGCTAACTTGAGCCCATGTCTGATGCCTCATTTGCCTGAGGCACTGATATATGAAAATACGTGTGTGCATACAGGCAGCTGTGTATACGTATCTGTCTTTCCCTGTCCCTCTCACACTTGATTACCCAGTCTATCAGTTTGTGACACAGATATTATATACAAAGCTACATAAAGGTCTAGAGTGATTTAGACCCTCCACATATATCTATATAACACACACACAGACAGCTACAGTTACATCCTATATATATATATATATATATATATATATATATATATATATAGACCCACCACATATATCTATATAACACACACAGCTACAGTTACATCCTATATATATATATATATATATATATATATATATATATATATATATTTATATGCATACACACACACACACACACACACACACACACACACACACACACACACACTTATATGTGTATGGAGATGTACGAACGTCCACACATACATGCAGGATGTTGGGGTTATCTGCACCTACACACACAGCAGTTGCTTGATGGTAACCCTGTAGACAGACAACGATGAGCAGGTGTGTAATGTGCAATGGAGTCAATGGAGGACTTGGACAGGCCATATTGTCAATGGCCAATTGTCCACCTAGCAAATTGCAACTGGGCAGACATGGTGAAACTGGTACCTGTACACACATAGCAGGGATATTAACATGTACCCCATTGCTAGGACACTAGATACACTAACAGCATAATGCAGGTTCACTCTGCAGGCCACACATGCTGTTTAATACAAGGCCACTTTGCATAGTCCACAAGTACTGTGGCTGCAGCCATGTGTACAACAGATTTAACCAGTGGTGAGTGCAATACATACTGTGAGCTATAGCATGCAATAGTAGGTAGGTTGGGGTTCTAATCTCACTGCAGCCAGCTTGTGTGTGTGTGTGTGTGTGTGTGTGTGTGTGTGTGTGTGCGTGTGTGTGTGTGTGTGTGTGTGTGTGTGTGTGTGTGTGTGTATGTGTGTGGATGTTTCCCTAACAGCGGTACAGACATGGCCATCTGGCATTTGTCAGTGCCATAGTGAATCATTTTTGGCCCTATGAGTAGTGTACTCCTGCACATTGTCCTCCCTGTCAACACCTGCTGATGTCACGCTCCTTAACAGCACTGACTAGCATGCTAAAAACAGATAAACACTGTGGCACAAGCGATAAGCACATAGTGCTGTAGTGTATACTACTAGATAGGTAGAGGTTCTAATCTCACAACAGGCAGCAGTGTGTCTTGTGTGTGTGTGTGTGTGTGTGTGTGTGTGTGTGTGTGTGTGTGTGTGTGTGTGTGTGTGTGTGTGTTTGTGTGTGTGTGTGTGTGTGTGTGTGCGCGTGTTTGTGTATAAATATATCACCTTGCAGCAGTGAACCTGTCTAACCTATCTCTGTGCAATGGCCATATGCTTTAAAGCCTTATGCCTACCTGCCAGCCACCCCATTGTCCTCCTTTACAGGGCCTTCCAATGTCATCCACTTTAACAGCACTAGCTGACAATCTCAAAACAGTATACTATTGCATAGGTAGGGATTCTAATCTCAAAACAGACAACTGTGTGTGTCCTCATTGGCCTCCTTTACAAGGGCTTCTGATGTAATTCACCTTAGCAGCACTGGCTGACCCTCTTGAAATAGGTAAGCTGCATGGCTCATGCCATAAGTGTGTAGTGTTATAGTATACATAACAAGATAGATAGGGCTTCTATTCTCAGGAAGGGCAAGATAGGTAGCATGTGTGTGTGTGTGTGTGTGTGTGTGTGTGTGTGTGTGTGTGTGTGTGTGTGTGCGTTTGTGTGTGTGTGTTTGTGTGTATGTGTAAATATATCACCTGTAGTAGTGTACCATTCTTGCCCATCTGCATGCAATGGTGTAACATTTTAAGGCCTTGTGCCTACCTGTTGACCTCCCAATTGGCCTCCATTGCAAGGACTGCTGATGTAATTCACCTTAACAGCACTCACTGACACTCTCAAAACAGATAAGCTGCGTGGCATATGCGATAAGTACGTAGTGTTACAGTGTGTATAAATAGATAGGTAGGGGTTCTATCCCCTGTAGCAGTGTGCCTCTCTGGTGCAATAGTGTAACATTTTAAGACCCTATGCCTACCTGTTGATCTTCCAATCAGTCTCCTTTACAAGGGATGCTGATATAATTCACCTTGAAAGCACTGGATGACACTCTCAAAACAGATAAGTTGTGTGGCGCATGCAATAAGTACATAGTGCTATAGTATATACAAACAGATAGGTAGGGGTCCTACTGTCAGTAAGAACAACTCAGTCAGTGTGAGTGCGTGTGTGTGCAGATATATCCTCTTGCAACAGTGGGTCTGTTTCACCTATCTGTGTGCAATGGTTATACATTTTCAGGGCCTGTCAATCCCCACATTGGCCACCTTTGCATGCCCTGCTGATGTCATCCACCTTAACAGGGGTCTATATTATGTGATCAAATGCTTTAGTGAGTGAACACCTAAACACAGACCACATAATATCGAAGGCAAAAAGCAGTGAACAGCCAAATTAATGCAAGGAAATATTTCCCTTGGCCATTCACCGTGTTTTGCCATTTTCTCCACTGTAGAGTGATCTCGGAGTTGGGGGTGTGGGGGGGCACAGCCCCCATGTCAGTGTGTGTGGGGGTGAAGCCCCCCAATTAGTTTGGCTGTAAACGTTCTTTTTTTTGGTGTCCAACAGTTCCATTTCCTGGCACATTTCACTGTTGTGGGATTCGATATTATGTGGTCGATGGTTAGGTGTTCGCTCACCTAAGCATTCCATCACATAATATAGACCTCCTTAACAGCACTGGCAGACACTAACACAACACATAATCTTCATGGTGCATTCAATTAGTACATAGTACTATAGTAACTATAACTAGATAGGTAGAGGTTATAATCTTGAGAAGATCAGCTGTGTGCATGTGTATGTATGTAAATCTACCCCCTTGCAGCAGTGTGTCAGTCTTGCCTATGTGTGTGCCATGGTTAAACATTTTAAGGCCCTGTGAGGACCTGCTGGCCCTAAATAGCCCACATCTACTTAGGCATAAATGCTATCTGCCACCACCTATATTTGTAGGTACACAACACTCAGATGACACATATCAAGGGTGGCATGCCTTGTCATGGGGTATGCATGCAGGAGTACGCTGTCTGCCCCATTGCCCCTGACACACTGCTCTTCACAGATGCACCTAGGTAGCCATGCACATATAAAGCCTTACCTTTTGATGTCATATGTCTGCTTTGCTACCATGCCATCCTGAGCTGCTGTATCACCACCAAGTCTCCACAGTGTAGTCACTCAGACTCCTGCAACAGAAACATACAAAGTTCTGAGGGACACCTGTCATTCTGTGACACCTCCACCAATCTAACATCATTCAGCAAAAAAAAAACAAAAAAAAAACAACATGTTAATATGTACTCATGACACGTGCCAGCAGACAACACCTGTTATGGCATAACAGAACCACAGTAAACAATGTCATGTAATGTACCATAGTCACCCAGTGCATCAGACACGTATTTGCATGTCCCTGCATTGATGTTATGGATGGCAAGGATGTGGCACAGGTATCATCACATGCACAGGGTGTGGTGTGGGGCTACTAGAGGCCTAGGCTGTGCCAAACAGTTGACATCATGTCTGGGGGTCAGGAAGGGGTAGTGGTCAGCTGGGCCACGAAGAGGTGTTGTGTGTGTCTGTTGGAGACCTGCATTTGACACTGATGCATGAGTGTGTGCGTGTATACTCAAACCGTGTGCTAGCCCTGCACATGAGTATGTTGGAGAGCAGTGGACCATACATAGCAGACTGAACAGTTCACCATCTCTGGCCATAAACATGGGAATTGGCTGTGCCAGGAGTGGCACTGGCATCATCATGCCCAGAGTCAGATGTGGTACTGGTCGCTGATGGTGACTGGTGTCTGCTGGAATTGTGTCCCTCACAGGACCACCCAGGACCACGTGCCCATGGCCTCCACATTGTGGTGTGGACAGCACCCCCTTCTGTAGTGCAGGAAGTGCTGCCACTACAGGAGCATGAGTGTGCATGGTCACGTGGACTCTCAGCAGATGTTGCTGACCTATGGTCACGTGTCCATTGCCCTACTCCCACCACATGTTCTAGCACAGACAATGAGCAGTCAAGGACTGACAATGTCTCACCCCACTGTCTGTCCACTACATCACGAAGCGATGCATGGTGTTACCAATGTTGTGATTGGAGCCACAGATGCCAGACAGTGATGCATCCATGATCCTGAGCACCCATCTGGTGTTGCATTCAGAACAAGCCTGTGCCTCCATGATGGCCCAAAACATGCATCAAGTGACACATGATGTGACACTTGTGACAGCTGGTGTATGGGCAGCAGTCCTCCTTTGAGCACCTCTGTCAATCTGCCTGTGTGGGACCACACCAACTGTATGGCTATGGCTAGTGTCTACATTCACTGATGCAATAGTTGCCACACTCTCTTGTTCGATGCTGCCAAACTCTGACTGTCCAATATCTGTGACTGCAGGGGACTGGGTATATGTGGGCATACTGACTGTGTGCGAGGACATTTGGGGGAAAGTGGAATGTCAACCCATTGGCAGATTCAGCCCTCAACAACCCCACCTGTGCATCACTATGGCCACCATCATCATCAGAGTCCGATGAGACACTGACATCAGGTTGTGAGGGGGACACAATTCAACCCCCATGATCACCTGTGAGGAGGAAGGCAACATACCTACATTAATACCTGCAGCATTATGTCTGCTGATCCACACACACACACACACACACACACACACACACACACACACACACACACACACACACACACACACACACACACACACACACACACATACAGATGAGGTGCCACAACTGAATTATACATACCACATTTTATTTCTGATCTCATGCACAACACACAAGCAGACTATAACATACACATACAAGATAGGCCCTTCATAACATGCACTGCAGCCATGTCCCATTGATGTTGGCAGTGCTATGCACCTGTGAGATAAGCAATATGTCAATGTATGTGATTGACTTACACCGACAACACAGTGCACCTGTCGTTACCATACTATTGCCCCTATATAGCAGACTGCATAGACCTTCGCAAAAATAAGTGCAAATATGTAACAGCTCCTGCAAATACACTACTGTGATCACCAATTCAATGCACTGCAGTGAACCCCTCTAAAACTGAATATACAAGTATTGTACCCTGGCTAAGCATAACAGTTGTGTTTATGGCAAACTGGCTGCCTTTAATATTCTTAGGGTGTATGTGAGCCATAACAAAACAGTTTCACACTCACCGGCTACAGGATGTTGGACTCTGGCCACACCAGATTTACCTATGGAAATGTGAGGGAGAGATATTGTCAGCAAACACAAATGTGGCATTGTTACAGGATAATATGTGCGTATAACAACATGTACAGTAGGAACTCTGATACTGCCCACATTGCTGACATTCTGAGTAATTGTATGCAAGTGTGCAGATAGGGAATTCCGGTTGAATTGTACCAATTTTATTACAAGTCCAGAACACGAAGACACACAATATCACACCAACATGAATGCCAATTGATATCCACAAGCGTTTTCATCTTGTATTATAGACTACTGGTTGGTTTTTGTGCAGAAGCTTGCAGTACTTCTTTCTTTAATTGTATGCAAGTGTGCATTATAAACAACCCCCCCAAATGCAGATTGACCTGGCATCTGTGTACTGGTATGCAGAGGCTGCCACAATGACTGCTACAGTATTACAGTGATGAACTCAGGAGACTTACCTGGACGCTCTTCTGCTGTGGAAGCTGTGCCACTCACCTCCATGACATATGGGGTAATGGATGCTTGAGAGCTGGTGGTTGATGCCAGGTTTGCCAGGAACTCCTCCATGGCTGAGAGTAGTTGTTTTGCAGCAGGACCTCCACCGGTGGCAGCACTGTCCCTGGCTATAGCAGTGGCCCTTTGCCATGCAGCATTTATCATATTTGTTGCCTGGTGTTGGACCAGCTTGTAGCTTCTTTCCTGTAGCCCTACTTGGTTCACCGAAGTGATGCTGTTAATCCACCTTGCAGCATGTTGCTCCTGATTCTGGCAACTCCTAGAAAGCAGGATGTTGTGGTTGAGTTTGAGGCCATCTATGATCACTTTGTTTTTGACAGCAGAAAAAGGTGAGTGTCTCTGTTTGTACATGTTTTCTGAAAGACAAGAAGAGGGAAACATGTCACAGGACCATATACATTGCTCTCCACTGTGTACACACCCTGCACACCCAAACTGTCCAGCACTATTCTTTGCTAACTACCACAATACCCCGTCATCTATCAACACAGTATGTATGTCCTATCAGCAACATAGAGGCAATACAGCTTGCATTTTCCTGCTCATCTTGCTTTTTCCTGATACTTGCTGCTTGTTCTCTACAGTGTTCAACTGTTTCTTTTCTGTTGCATTTATTACTGCTTGTTTATACCCTGTTTAAATTGTAAGTGTTATTGCAAGCCTCGTACTTTTGGTTTAAGCACTTGGGCTTTAGGCCCACCCCTTAGGTCTCCCTGGCCTTTCTCCCTCAGATTCTGACAAATATGGATGGACAATGTCTTACAGTTTCTCCTGCCAGTCTGATTGATATGGGCATTCTGACACAGTGTAGCAACTGCCTCATGTACATGGACAACCATCTACTACCACTACCTAAGAACATACTTTGTGTGAGATGCAATTACATTAGGAACCTAGACTCCATGCTCTCTCCCTCTCAAGACAGTACATCTGGCACCAAAAAGGTTGTCAACACAATCACTACACCTCACTCACTACCCACACCTACACAACACACACTCACATATGCAGAGGTCCTCAACATAAACATACCCAAACAAAGGAGACCTCCAAGGCAAAAACACGCAATCTCCACAGCCCTCCATACCACATACCATGCATAGTCCACACACCTGTGTCTCACAGTCAGTAAGGCTTCACCATAAATCCAGCATATTAGTCATAGGAGACTCCACTGTGAGACACACAGATGTGCCTTTCAGCAGGGATGATAAGGAAAAAGTCATGGTTAGTTGTCTGTTAGGTGCCAGAATCTGCCATATCACATATCCACTGCAGCCTCTCAACAACATGTACTGCTATGACTCTGTCATAGTCCATGTTGGCATGAATGACATGAGACATACCTTCCTGGACTATATGAAGAGACATGTTATTGAGCTCACTGATTATGTGTCCGAGGCAGGTATGTCCCTAGCCTTAAGCAGCATTCTGCCATCACCCAGAATGATGCCTCAATACACACAGGAAATGATTGACTTTAACAACTGGCTGTTTTTCTGGTGCCATTCCAGGGTGATCCCGTACCTGACAGCCTGGGAGGATATGATCGACAGGCCACAATGCTTTGCCAGAAAGAGCCTGCATCTGTCTCACCTGGGTTTCAGGCTGCTGGCAAAGGTTCTTGCCTCCCCCATAGTGCCTTTTTAGGAGAACTGATGAGGTGAAGACTGCCAACATAAACATGTCAACAAAACACAGCATAAGGGTCATGCTGCTGAACAGTAAGAGTCTGAACATGAAACTGTACTCATTGCAAGCATTCTTAACCCTGGAAAATGTTGACATCTGTACAGTCACAGAAAACTAGTTCACAGCTACAGAGAACACCCCAGCCTTACCTGGTTACCCATTCTATCATCCATTCAGACACCAAACTGAGGCCAGTAAAGCCAAAGGAGGTGAAGTTTCAATATATATCAAAGACATGCACACATCCAGGCTGGTCAAACAGTATGATGCACAGGAGACACTCAAGGTGCAGTTAACCATTGGCAAGACCCCAACTTGAAATCATAGCTAGCTACCGACCCCCACATCTGACTCAAGATGCCCATTCCACCTATATTTCCTGTTCAACTCTATCAGAATGCAGCCCTCCACCCTTATTCTGGGTGACTTTAACTACCTAAACATAGATTGGAAGAACTACTCATGCCAGAACAGAAATGCCCAGAGATTTAGAGATTTTTCAATGCAAACTCCTTTGAACTGCTAGATGATACCCCCACAAGAGGTGAACATATCTTGGACCTGGTATTAAATAACATGAATAACCACTGCAGCATCCCTACAGTCTTATCCTCCCTGGTAAGATCTGACCATAAATAGGTCACTTGAACTCACCATCTCCCACAATACCCATCTAGCTAGGGTCAGACATAACAATGTCTCCAAAGTTGAGGGATGGTATAAACAGTTTCACAGCCACCTACCCCTCTGTAGGAACTGGCACCAATATCCAAACCTGCACCAAAGCAGTATATGAGCAGTTATATAGATGCATGGGATCAAGACTACCCAACAGGACTGCATCATCCTCTGCAAGGATAAGTAAACCTGTGTGGTGGACATCTGCAATAAATAAACTGTATAACAACAGGGAAACATCACTGTCCAAGACCAGGCAGGAGCAGGTGGCCAATTGGAAGTAATGTCTCCTTAGCCTGAGCAAGCAAATAAGAGCACTACTGACATCCTCCAAAGCAAACTTTGAGTCCAAATTGGTGACATCTACTACAGACAATCAAATGTCCTTCTGCACATATGTCCGCAACCTCAAAGGAAGCACCCAGATATGTTCAGAAGTGATGGTCAAGGACATGACATATACAAATGCCATAGGTATAGCATACTTGTGGGCTGACAGATTCATTTAAAATGTTACCCCTCTGTCCTCCCATCAATAGATCAGGACATACTCAGTAACTGACCCCTTCCCCTAATATCTAGGGAACAGGTCATCACTGCTCTCTCAAAGGCAGAACATACAGCCTCCATGGGACCCAACAACATCCCAGGCTGCATTCTAGATGAACTCAGGCAGGAACTTGTAGCACCATTAGGCACCCTATTCAACAAAAGACTGAGTACTAGCCTTGTCCCAACTGAGTGGAGGACAGTTACTGTCATCCCTTTGCACAAAGGAGGAGCCTCCACTGATCTGGAAAATTATAGACCCATCAGCCTAAGTAGCCTGATCTGCAAGGCCACAGAATGGATTATCATGGACCTCATTAACAAGGACATTGGCAATCTCTACACACTTGAGCCCACACAGTTTGTCATTGTCAAGGGGAGGTCATGTCTGTTAAATTTGGTTGATGTCTTTGAGACAGTCACCAAGGCCATGGATGAGGGGAAGACAATGCACACTGCCTACCTTGACCTGGCAAAAGCCTTCAGCACTATTTCACAGTCGGCCATAATAGACTAACTCTCTGAACTAGGCAGCAATCAGTATGTTACCAGATGGGTAGCAAACTGACGCAGTGATAGAACCCACCTAATTCAAATACACCTAAAGCAGGAGAACTATAACAAGCATGGGTTTTATTTTGGGGCCTCTGTCATTTGGGTTATACATTTCTGAGGTGCAGGGAAAATACAGTGGGCTAGGGCTGACCAAGTTTGCAGATGACAGTATGCTGGGTGCTGTCATCAAATCCACTAGTGATGTGGACATCCTCCAAGAGAGTCTTATTCAGACAAATGACTGGTGCTAGAAACATGGCCTCAAGCTCAATACCATAAAATGCTTCATCATCCCCTTTGGGGAGAGTGATGTCTCCACAAATTATCACATTAATAACCTAGGCGCACAAGCAGTTGTGAGGGATTTGAGCACACAGGTTGATAGCAACCTGATATTTGACCCCCATGTTGCTCCTGTTGTATGGAAAGCCTTCTACATGGCCCACCACATAAGTAAGGGTATCTCATCCAGGGACAAGGAGGTCATAACTTCCCTGTATTCTTCCCTTATAAGGCCCATTATTGAGTACAATGCCCCTTTTGGCAGGTACCTCACAAAGCACATGCAGCAGTTGGAGAGACCACAGAGGTTCCTCACCAGGAGAATCCAGGGCCTCAAACATCTACCATACACCAATAAGCTAAAAGCCATTACCTTCTACTCAGTTTCATACAGACTCCTCAGAACTGACCTCTGCCTGGCATACAAGGTGATCATGGACCCCAACGTGATGGGACTGCTGCATATCCACAAGTCAAGCTCCACTCGAGTAACCCACATGCATGCCCTCAACCTGGTCTGTGACATCAACAGGACTTGGTGGGACAGATTTGTGTTTCAGAGACCCCCCATCCATGGAATTGATTCCCTCTCCATGCCAAGCTGAGTACATCTTACCCCTTTTCAAAGGCAACCTGGATAACTGGATGTGAAACAGGAAATACACCCTTGGGATTCTACCCATGTCCCTGTTAGACTGAGGCATCAGATGCTGACTTCTATACACATGGGCTAAACCCCTGGCTAGGCTTATAAGGGCCTCAGGGCCAATAGGCTAGTAACCTGCTATGATCTTATGATCCTATGAATACCAGTTATGGCTCTGTGTGCTGTATCGGTGTGTGCTGTTATGTCTCTACTCCCATCAATGCCGTTTACTGTGGTGTGTCCCCTGTGGGCGATGTCCCAGTACCATGTCATACAGCCACCATCTGACAAATAGGTGAGTGTTACTACAAGTATATGGGGACAGTACAGCAACATCCATATGACGCAATGACAGAGAGCACTGCAAACATGCTGTAGGTTATCTTCCCTGTATGTGTCCGATGTCTGTAGTAGACAGATGTTTGCGGAATGTGTACATGTGCTTGATATATGTGGACCCTCTGCCAGAAAAATGTGGATGGCTGGCAAATGTTTGGACAATATGTAATGGTTGTCCTCAGACTATGGGAATCTGGCGGTCACATGCCAGAACCCTCAAAAAACAGTTATGGCACTGTAATATCTGTCACTGTTTGCATTCTCTTACTTTGTATGCTTAATAGGTACACTCTATCACTGAGCTTAGGCCTGTGTCCCCCTAGTACAACTGTCTATGACCTGAAGTCCTGCTGTAGGGGGTCACCAGGTATGCTAGCATAGTTCTCAAGTGATGAGATACAGATGTTGAGTATACAGTGACCTAGCCAGAGTACCTCAGGGACAGTCAGGGATACCTGTACAATGTTTGAACTATTCCTGTGTGACATTCACAGACTGAGAGGAGCTGAATGACAGTACATCATGTGATAAGCCAGCTGTGTCCACCATTACTTAATGTCACTACTGTGTAACCCACAATCCAGTAGCATTCGTACATGAGCCAACCATTGTAGGAGGGGCTCAGAGGGTCAGATCTGTGATCTACTTCACAGCAGGCAGAGTTGACAGGGAAGCCTGTAGGTGCTGGAGAGCTGACTATCAGCAACATGTAATTCCAAGATATGCACTACTGGCCTACTGTTGTAATCCCTATTCCCCATAACTGCATCCTCCCATCTTTGTGCCATAACATGGGAACTTCCATTACATACCTGGTAGAGTGCTGTACTCCTTTGTGTAGAAATCCTGAAGAATATTGATTGTGATATTGCAGTCTGTCATTGTAAAGAAAGTCACATACCTGTTTACCATATGCAGCTGTTTGCCTTTTCTAGGTAATACTCACAAACTGGTGATTGCTTGTGCACAAATCTGTGGCTCAGACTTGCTAATTGCATCCAGAATAGCTGGGTTGCACTTTCTTTAGCCAATGGCATGACACAAAAGTGCTATATTTAAGGCCTTCATGTAGGCCTTGGCCCCTTTCCTAGTCTGTGAAATGGACATTATGGAAGTGTGAAGACTACAGCATCACAGAGGGTAGGTAGAAATGCTGCTCACTGTCCGGATTTATGTGGTATGTCCACAGTTTTGCATGTTATGTTTGGTCATTGTGAACAGACTTTCTGATTATGTGGCAATTTAGTGTTAAACAATGTGGGTAGAGTTCAGTAAGGGGAAAGACAGATGTGAGTGTCATACCTTATAGGCACCAGAAAATGCATGCTACTGCAGTAGCTGCTGGTCTATCAGCTATGTATGTTTGTAGGGCAAGACTGTGGCACATGTCCCCATCCCTTGACCTTTGCCCCCACCCCTTTATGTATAGGTGTTGTGTGGATCCATTGTTCTAGGTGGTTGTGAGGTATGGTAGGTCTGTAGCAGGTAGCTGACATACTGTTGCATATGTTGCAGGCTGCAGCTGCTGCTTTTTGCCCAGGGGTCCTACTGGGGAGTGTGAACACATTGGAGGACAGCAAGCTGTATGTGTCAGTGAGGGAGCAGTGTCAGCTCTGTTGTTACAGCATAGCCAGGATGAGGGTACCCATAACAATCCAGGCGAGGCATGTGCTTAAGGTACATATGTCATGTAATAGTGCCATTCAGACAGTGGTAGGCAAGATATAAGCAGCCAATACATATTTGTGCAGTGTGTCACTACCTACAGGCCTTTAATGTGCTAAGATGGCTATCAGTGAATTCAGTAGCAGCAACCAGTTTCAGTTAAAATTGCAGGACTTAGTCATTATTTATTGTATCCACAAGCATGTAATTAAAGTGCAACACACTGGATTCAAACCCAGGACTGTGAGTGACAAAATGTCCAACATGCAAGGAATTTAACAGA
Organism: Protopterus annectens; assembly: GCF_019279795.1. Lineage (NCBI taxonomy): Eukaryota > Metazoa > Chordata > Ceratodontiformes > Protopteridae > Protopterus > Protopterus annectens. The sequence goes on from NC_056728.1 coordinate 1,731,948,103, forward strand.
CTGAGCCACTAGTGCAGCAGCTGTGTTTGCAAGATATATGTACATGCATATAGTGATTAAGGAAGTTTTAAGTGGGTTTGCACAGGTTTGCACAGTGTGGCACGTCGCTTAGCCCCACCTAAACCCACACTAATTCCAAAAAAAGAAAAGAAAAAAAGGGTGATAGAAAAGTGGTGAAATGAGGGCAAACAGGGGGAAAAAACAATGTGAAAGGCAGGTGGGGATGTGCAGGACAGGTGTGGGAAAGGACCATAGCTCTCCATTTCTTGTACAGCAACAGTCACGCAGGTTGTGGACAATTGTGGAATTTGGAGCCTCACATCCCAGACAGAGGGGTGTGGGTGACATAACTGTGTTGATTAATTGAGGTAATGATTGATTGTATGCCATGTTTGTGAGGGCAAAATGGAGAGCTATGTATGGGGTGATTTTTTTTTTTTTGTGGTACAGATGCCTTTTTTTTAAATGTGAGAGTGGAATGTTGGGCAAGGGATACAGGTACATGTGGGGAGGTAAGTTGGGTAGGAGAGGCTGCATTTGCAAATAGACAAGACAGACAAGACAGCATACAGGGGTGGTGTATGTATGACACATGAGGGGGGTAAACACTTTGGACAAGGAGGGTGTTGTGGAATCAGAGAGCCATGTGCCCCAGACAGCTGGAGTGAAACTGAGCTCCCCACCCATGAGCAGTCAACACTGCTCCTTCACTGCCCCAAAGGTGGCTGTGTTGGGGGCTGGGTGCCAGAGCCACTCTGCCCCTCCAGGTTGGCCAGTCTGCCTTCAATCTGATGTAGGCAATCATCAAACCCATGGTGCATGATCCTGTGCATCATCCTTAGTAGCTGTCACTGGGTGACAACTCCCTCTCCATGGCTGCTCCCAATAGGGATGGGTCCTGTCCCCTGAGGCGGGTTCACCCAAAGGTGGTACAGGACCAGCAGAGGGGGGAGCTCCAGGTTGGGTCTCAGATGTGCAGGGACTAAGTGGATTGACAGTAACTGGCATACCCAGTCAAGCTCTGGTATTGAGGTTTTATAAAGTGCATAGGTTAGTAATGAACAGAACATTTAAACGTTAGCTATAACAGCATGCCTGGATGTTGCAAATAACCCAGTAACATACCAGTTCATAGCATATGGAACACAACAATAAGTGGGATAACAGTCAGTAGAGTAGTAGCATGCCAGTAGCAGTTACACCATAAGGCCAATAACATAGGTAATTCAACAAGGTATGTTAGTTTGTAATATATAACAATAATAAAACACAAGGCCCAACATAATGTTTTGAGAACAATATATGTTGAAAGTAAACCATACCTGATGTATAACAATAATAAATTATGATGCAGATACAGGATGGGGGAGAGAGAGAAAAAGACATTCCATTATTACCAGTATAAGCTATGTTGTTTGCAACAGTACTCTTATATACTGTACAGGTGTGTCCTACCTTATGTATACATGTGGACTATAGCTTCTGTAGCATGTACTTACCTCTCAAGGTATCTGCATAGGACAGTATGGGCCAAGTCATAACACCTACAGGTACACAACTACAGTCAGGGGAACATATATGACTACCAAGGTGTACTGTGGACTGATCTAGTGTGACTGTTCTATTGACATAAATCAAGTAGATGTTAAATCTGTGTCCAAGGGATTTGGCAACAGTGATCACAGTCTGTGACAGTGTAACACTTGAGAGACATGTATCATGCACAGTGCAGATAGTTTATGCCTATGATGCCGTCCTTCACAGTCATGGGGTTAGACTATTAGCAGACATTCACAGAAACACCAGGCATACAGCTGTACCAAGATTAAACAGTTTTATTTGTTTTATTAAGTTGTATTAGTATTGTACTTATTGATTTTTATTTACTAATATCTTATCACCTTGCTGAGCAATGCTGTTAACACTCTGGTACATCTGAACACACAAATTAGTAACTCATTGGAACAGCTACTACAGCCATTTATTTACCTGTAATTCCTGTGGGGAAAATCTGTTAACAATACATAACCATTTCTGTAAATATTTAGTAGTACTTGTTCCTGGATTTGAACTCCGGTCTGTGTGTGACAAAAATATACATCACACCTAGGGTTTATCAAACTGCACTACTGAGCCACTGTTGAATATTAGCTGACTGATATAAGCCTAGAGCTGACCTGGTAACAAACTGTGATCTGGTAATAGAGGCAGAGTGTTATACAAGACTGCAGTGACACTTGAACACACATGCATGAGATTCATGCATGACAGAGACAGTAGGTGAACTATGCATTAATACATGGAATGCAGGTGTATACAATTAACCCCTAATGGATGGGAATATGTCTGATGTGTATAAACTATATTGGAGTGCTGGGTTGGCTATCTAACGCATATACAGTTGCAGATGGTATATTTGCAGTCCACAGGTATTACAGTTTCATACTTGCCTGCAGCAGCATGACTAATATCAGGAATGCATACAGCTGAATGCAGTGTTAACACAAGACTATAGATTCAGATCTTACTGCAGAACAAATATCATAATGCATTATATGTTGTAGTACAGCTCCACATCTACAGTTTAGCAAAACACTCTTTATTAGCCAACCTTCAGTCACTTAGTGATATTATTCCCATTTGTACTTCAAAGCAGTTGTCATACTCGATTTTATGGCCAAAAGCCCAAAATCCACACATATTGCACAACACAGTTTTATTAGGGGTGACTTCATGCAGTGATTGGTACATATGTACAGTCTTTTTTAATGAACAGTTGAAATAATTCAGGTGTTGCAATACAACTGTAATTCCACAATTAATGCAGTAGACACTTTTTTTTATTTCCTTAACATTATTAATGCAGTAGAATATTATTACCTTAATATTCTTAATGCAGTTGAAACTGTATTTCATTAACATTATCAAGTTTCATGCTTTCATCTTTATTGAACTGCACCTGGCATTACTCAAGTTATATCAGTCCAGGTCTATGACCACATTCATTGCAGTACAATCAAAACTGAAAATATCTACTGGCAGTTACTAATTTACTTCTTGGTTATATGACTATATATTGCAAGATACATCTGTACTCACCGCACTCTTGGCACAACCTGGCCAAGCACCCTGCATGGGCCTCCAGGTTGCGAGCTCTCTCCTCTGCAGCTGTGGGGAGATAAACACACCATTATGCATACCTGGCTATCACACATTCAGAGTGCAATTTGGTAAAGCAATAATAACAATACTTACAAACTGGTGGGACATTCCCATGTCTTGCATCTTGGACCCAGGTGGCCAAGAGATCCCACTTACAATGCTTCAGGTCATCATAATGATGATGCACATGCTCACCTGTGTGGTGGATACCAGTTACACTGGTGAGATCGTGTGTCAGCCAGTACCAGGTCTCCGATTTGTATTCTGACCCCTGATACTGGCCCTTCAGCAGCCGGGCATCATGGTATTCTACAAGGCCACAGTACCTTCCGTGTAGGTCTTCCACTATTCCTATATGGATTTTTATTAAATCCCAAGGCATGTTTTTCAAAATACTTGTTAAAGCCAAAAGGGTATATTAAGAATAATTCTCAAAGGGTAAATAAAAAAAAAAAAAAACAGAAATATCATCAATTAAAGAAAAAAGCTCACACTGCTTCATAAATGTAACAGATCATTTCTGCTAGAACCAGAATGTCTTCTGGTCATAGAATTGTTCCATGGACTATACTGTGCAGATGATGAGAAAAAAAATTAGCTCTGTTTTATAAATATCAGCAAATAAGTACTTTTGAATCCAAAGGGCCTTCCTTTTATAGAACTTTACCACACACCATACCATTCAGAGTATGAACAGAAAATTTGCTCTACATCATAAATGTTAACAGAAAACTATTGATGTAACTGCAATGTCTTTAGTTCATAGAACTGACTCATTGACTAGAATATGTACAGGTGATTAGGTCTGCACAGATCAAAGTCTCTTCTTTCTATTAGTGTCCTGTGATTACCTGATCTTTTCAGTTTCATTCATGGGGTCTGGGTAATCAAGGGACGTCTTTCTACTAGAAGAACACTAATTGCACTATTTTAATAATACTAATTGCCATTGTTGAAAACCGGAAGACTGAAAGAGCCCCTTAAACCTTCATAGCTCCTGTCAAAATGTTGAGTTGCATTACAACTTCTGAGGCTTCTGAATTGCTGCTGAGCAGTGGGGAAATGGTTGTGGTTAATTTAAAGGCTGCAGCATTTATGCGGTAAATTATGGATGCCCGTTTACTAAAAGAAAGAGCTTAAACTACTTTTAAATATCTTACATCCTATTTCTTCAAACCAAGAGCTTGTTAAGCAAAATCTTGTAACCCTACTTTGCTCTTTGTGTGATTAGTTGGACTGTGATTTATGGGGCTATGTATGTATATGTGTGGTGTGTGTGTGTGTGTGTGTGTGTGTGTGTGTGTGTGTGTGTGTGTGTGTGTGTGTGTGTGTGTGTGTGTGTGTGTGTGTGTGTGTGTGTGTGTGTCTGTGTGTGTCTGTGTGTGTATGTATTTATTTATCTAACATTGTTAAGTAAGTAACTTAATTGATCCAATGACCATTTGCCACAACCTGGACCCAAAGCAAAAAAAAGCAAGATTATCCAAAATGCATGTACAGAAAAAACAAGAATATGACTGACAGGGTACCTATTACTTGATCAACAAGTCAAAACAGCGACACATCATCGACATTTCATAACATGGACCCATGGTAGCACTCGTTTCTGTCTTTTAACATGTAAGGTTTACGTCATTCTTCAAAATGTACCGTGACAGCGTTGTCCTTACCTTCTTAATAGTGACTGACAATACTACAAAGAAACAGCAGTACAAGCAAACCGCATAGTTGTAGGCAAAGACATTATTAGGTGCATTTTGATTAATAAGATAAATAAAATAATGGTACAAACAGAATCTTTCAGCATTCATGACGAGCTGATAAGGTCTGACTTTTTCACAAGTGTCATGGTCCGAACTATATTTAAGCATTGAGTACCTTTTTTTACAATTCTTATAAAGAATGAATTCTACCAACAGTGGTAGCCTGTGTATACATTATAAATATTCAACAGCTAGAACTGTATGTAGGTGGGAAGTAATGGCTGAGTTACCAGGTTGGTTAGAGCACTTGTATTATGTAACCTTAACAAAATGTAACTTCAAATAATTTTGAAATGAAAGTAGAATTTCAATCTTAACTATCTTCTGAGGTAATACATCCTAATTTAAAATAGCATTTTAGAGAATGCTTCTGCACTGATGACAATGGTGTATGTGAGTCAATCACTGCAAGCTATTATTATTCATTAGGTGATAACTTCTGTTCCTGAAGAGGTTCTCCGGTTTGATTCTTGGCTGGGGTGCCTTCTGTGCGGAGTCTGCATGTCCTCCCTGTGGTCGCGTGAGTTTCCTCTGGGTGCTCCGGTTTCCTCCCACATCCCAAAGACATGCTGTAGGTGGATTGGATACTCTAAATTGGCCCTAGGTGTGAGTGTGTGCATGTGTGTGCCTTCTGTGGAAGGTTGGGTGCTAAGCTGGCAACTCAACACTGTAAAATTCTACTGCCAATCATGAGCGGACAGATGATCCGCTGTGGCGACCCCTAACCGGGAAAAGCCAGAAGAAGAAGGTGATAACTACTGTTCCTAACGAAGATAGATTTTTAGAGCGGGGGCAATATCTGCCATTAAGTAATGCATATGTCAAGACATTCAGCAGAAACATTAAAGTAATGTGTATGTCAAGATATTCAGCAGAAACATTACTCTGTCTTCAACAGGCAGCCAGTAAGAATCACAGAGAGCTAAAAGTGATATTCCCTGCAGTATGATATGTGAATAAGCCTTAGAATTTTATTCTCTTTGTTGTCTGTAGTTGGTTATTATTTACATGTGAATTTAGTACATTAAAGTGGGAGTGTATATTTAACCCTGCTAGCATTACACTAATGTCAGTCAATGTTCTAGCTTCTGTGGTTAAAAGATGTGAAATATTGTATGAAACCTTTAGGTGAGAGATAGTTTTATCTACCTGTACTTATGTGTGGTTATTAAAAGTTAAGATTTGATTTATTAGTCTCCACAGATGCTTTTGTATTGCAGTGAGGGGAACATACATACAGTTAGCCAATTCCACATAAAAGAAATCTTGTAGAGATGTTTGCAGTTTTGTAGTGGTTTTCTTTGAGGTTGTAACAGCACCATCTACATAAGTGATACAATTAATATTATATACAGCAAAATGGAGGTCATTCATGCATTCATGAATAGGGAAAATAACAGATGAGCCATTACTGATCCTAAGGATCAAATGGAATAGTAATGTTTGGCAAATGCTGTAAAAGTCCTATTGGAGGGGAAGTTTTCAATCCAAAAGATAACCTTGTTGTTTGTCTTTCGGCTTTTCCCAGTTAGGGGTTGCCACAGCGGAACTCCAATCCGCTAATGATTGGCAGTTGTTTTTTATGGTGTCAAATTGCCAGCTCGACGCCCAGCCTTCAACGAAGGCACGCCCATTCAATGCATGTCTTTCGAACGCCCACTCAACCACGGGGAGGACATGCAGACTCCACACAAAAGGCACTCCCAACCCAAGCCGAGAATCGAATGGGAGAACCTCTTGCTGTGAGGCAACAATGCTACAGCTGCACCAACGTGGAAGTTCCAAAAGATAACCTTGTAAGAAAGAAAAAAATATATATTTTATGCATTTTATGAGCAAGTAATAAATGGTTGACATTTTCAAACCATTTTTTAGGAGATCAAGAAAATCACTACCAGTAATCATATCCTCTGTCATATTATTACAAATTTGATTTATTAAGGAGTGAAGTGTTGTTATGATTCAGTACATTGGCCAAAATTCACAGTATTTGTCACATAGTAAAAGCCTGATTTAAATGATTTTCTCAAGAATTTTGATCAGTGGGCACCTGCTAGCTCTAGGCTAGCAGTCATTAGAAGAAGGTGGATTGGAAACTTTGGGAAGTGTAAAAATGAGTGAATGTTTAAAACTGGAGAGGATAATTTTTGTGGCAAGAGTAAGGTTAAACATAAAAGAGGGAGCTGCTTAATCGGGTCTATATCATAACATCGAAGTTCTCTAACATCAAATGTTATTATATCGAACCCTAAATACCGAAGTGTGAAAACATCGAACAGTCAAAATAGCAAATTTTTTTTCCCAGGGAAAAAATTTGCTATTCCGAAAAACATACACACAGCACAAATACACACAAAAAACAGCCATCCACACACATACATTTAAAATCCTACACCTAAACTAAACTTTACATACAGTACTAGCTATCCACTTACCTTAACCCAACCCTAACCCCAAGGTCCGTCACTATCGCACACTCACCTCACCCGCGCCCTAATCCTAACTCACCTAACCTGCCCCCTAACCCTAACCTACACACAATCGCACACTTACCTGACCTGCCCCCTAACCCTAACCTACACACCATCGCACACTTACCTGAACCCACGCCCTAACACTAACGACCACACAACCGCACACTTATCTGACCCGCTCCCTAACCCTAACTCACCTAACCCGCCCCCTAACCCTAACTTACACACAATCGCACACTTACCTGAACCCATGCACTAACACTAACGTCCACAAAACCGCACACTTACCTGACCCGCTCCCTAACCCTAACTCACCTAACCTGGCCCCTAACCCTAACCTACACACAATCACACACTTACCTGAACCCGACCCGTAACGCTCCAACATATCGAACACTGAAAACAGCGAAGACACAGCAAAGGCCCACCGGATTCTTTCCCTGGGAAAGAATTCGATGCCCTGCATGTTTGCTGTTTTCAGCGTTCGACATTACGGGTTCGATATTATAACAGTCAATGTTAGAGAACTTCGATATTATAATATAGACCTGCTTAATCATGTGCTACCATTTGAAGAATGTCTGTACAATATGTGAAGTATTTTTTTCTAGGAAGTAGAACACAGTTGATTTATGGATTGCCTTAAAGTGAATTTCAGAAAACTCTCTAAACTGCTGTAAAGGGATAGTAGAAGGAATGATTATGATACTGTGGTAAATGCAAAGTCGGTGCTTCATTGCAGAAGGTGATTGTATCATTTGTCTGATTAGTTTGGAAATAATTATTGCTGTGCCTCCTGTGGATGCCACTGTAAAAAACATTATTACATTAACCTGGGTCATAAACATTATGACCCTGACCTTGAGTAGCATCTTACCCTCACCAAGAATGATGCCACAATATGAAGACAAGATGATCAATTTCAACAACTGGCTTAAGTATTGGTGTCATTCAAAGGGGATCCAATGCCTGTCAGCCTGGGATGACATGCTCGACAAGCCACTATGCTTCGCTAGGGACGGCTTGCACCTGTCACCCCTGGGTTTTCGGATATTGGCAAAGGCTCTTGCTACCCCCATAGTGCCTTTTTTAGGCAAGGCTCAAAAGACAAACCCACCTCCATAGGTATCGCAAGGGATAAGAAACTAAGAGTAATGCTACTCAACGCCAGAAGTCTAAACCTCAAGATGCACGCACTCAAAACTCTCTCTAGCATGGAGAACGTCGATATCTGTGCAGTAACAGAAACCTGGTTCAAGGCTCCCGAGAGCACCCCAACACTACCAGGTTATACCTCATACCATGCTTTTCGGCCCCAAAACTTGGACCGAACCACAAAAGGAGGGGGAGTATCAATATTCGTCAAAGATACCCACACCTCCAGGTTGGTGGCACAGCACGAAGCATGAGACTATCCATGTGCAACTAACAGTGGGTAAAACTGCCTTCCAGTTTATAGCCTGCTACAGACCACCCTCCCAAACCCAGGAACCCCACTCGGCCTTCCTGAGAACACTGGAAAATATGAAGGTCTCTCCAAACACCATTATATTGGGTGACTTCAACTACCCAAACATAGACTGGGAGCATTACTCTAGCTCCAACACCCTAGCCCAAAGGTTTCTAGAATTTATAAACTCAAATGCATGGAACAACTTGTTACCACTCCCACAAGAGGGGAAAACATACTGGACCTGATCATCACCAACATGGGGACTCTATGCTCCAGACCAGAAGTGTATCCCTCACTGGTAAGATCAGACCATAAACTAATCTCACTGGATATTCACATCCCGACCCCACCCCCTGCCCAGAAAACCTCAGTGAAAAACTTATCTAAAGCAAATTTCACACTCCTCAAAACCGAGGTGGAATCCTTCAAAACCCCCGGGCCTGTGGAAAATACGGCCCAGACCGCAGAATCCTTTATAAATGCATTCTATGAACACCTTCAAGAATGCATGGATCATCCAATCCCAAATAAAACCAAGACCCAATCCTCCAAAGGCAGACGTCCTGTCTGGTGGACCCCAGCCATAAACAAACTATACAATAGAAGAAGGAAGCTACTACATGATAGAGCAAAATCCCAAAAAGGGAAGGCATCTCTGATCAGTATTAGCAAAAAACTACGGGCACTCATAAAATTGTCTAAGGCCAGCTTCGAGAGAAAAATTGCACAGGACACTAAGGATAATCACAAGGCTTTCTTTAGTTATGTTAGGAACCTGGGTGGGAATTCCCAGATATGCTCAGAATTAGTCCAAAATGACAAAAAATACACCGAATCCACAGACATTGCCAACATCCTAGCTGACAGGTTTAGCGCAAACTCCCTCCCTCTCCACCAAAAGGGCAAATATCTATTCCAGCAGAATGCTGCCCCCCTGACATCTAAGATGCTCAGGTAAGAGCCGCCCTCTCCAAAGCAAAAAACACAGCATCAATGGGACCAGACGGTGTCCCGGGCTGCGTCCTACATGAACTCCAAGAAGAGCTAAACCCAAACATAAAACTACTGTTCAATCTCAGCCTTACTACAGGATATGTACCCAAAGAGTGGCGTACAGCAACAGTGGTCCCTCTCCACAAAGGTGGTGCCTCAACGGATCCTGGAAACTATCGCCCAATAAGCCTGACTAGCTTGGTCTGCAAAGCTATGGAAAGGATCATCATGGACCTCATAAATAAAGATATTGGGGACCTACAGACACTGGATCCTACCCAGTTCGGCTTTGTTAAGGGCAGATCCTGCCTCTTAAACCTGGTCAATTTCTTTGAAACAGTCACCAAGGCCATTGACGAGGGGAAGGTGGTCCACACAGCCTACCTGGACCTCGCAAAAGCCTTCGATACAATACCCCACTTAGGCATTATAGATAAGCTCACCAGCTTAAATATAAACCCCTATGTCACTAGATGGGTTGCAAACTGGCTCAAGGACAAAACCCACATGGTTAGAATTGCTGGAGCCATGTCAGACTCCAAACCAGTTACAAGTGGCGTCCCACAAGGCCCAGTCCTGGGACCTCTCTTGTTTGGTATATATTTCTCGGAGGTACAGGCCAATACGGAAGGACTGTGGCTGACCAAGTTCACAGATGACTGCAAACTGGGCACCATAATCGACTCTCCAGCCGACGCAAGCATCCTCCAAAAGGGCCTCATAGAAACAGACAACTGGTGCCAGAGCCATGGCCTCAAGCTAAACGCCAAAAAGTGTATAGTCATCCCCTTTGTCAAAAACAAAGTGCCCACAAATTACCACATAGGTGGCAATCCATTAAGTACAGAAGAAGTAATTAGGGACCTGGGGACCCAAGTTGATAGCATTCTCTCATTTGACAACCACATGGCCAAAGTGGTTAGAAAAACATTTTATATAGCCCACCTAATCATGAAGAGATTCACATCTAGATCAGGGGAGGTCATTGTGCCTCTTTACTCATCCCTCATCAGGACCATAGTTGAGTACAACGCCCCTTTTGGGATGTACCTTACCAGACACCTGCAGCAACTGGAAAGACCCCAAAAGTACCTCACCAAGAGGAACAAAGGGCTCAAACAGATGCCATATGCTGCCCGGTTAAAGGAACTCCAGCTCTACTCAGTGGCATACCGCCTGCTCAGAGGCGATCTGTGCCTGACGTATAAAGCCATGTCCAACCCGGAATTAATGGACATGCTGCACCTCAGAAAATCCAAATCCCATCGAGCTACGCGTTTGAGAGACTTGAACCTCAGCACTGAAATAAATAGGACATGCTGGAGGGACAGATTCATAACCCAGAGGCTCCCTTCACTCTGGAATAAAATCCCAGTCCAGGTTAGGCAGAGTCCCTCATTGACTCTCTTCAAGAGGAATCTTGATGAGTGGATGGGAGATCGTAGGTTTACCCCGGGTATCACTTCTGTGTCACTGTTAGACAGAGGCATAGTATACTAACCTTGAAAAAGGGCATAGTAAAACTCATTTAAAATGGGTGGCGAAAGCCAAACACACTCTGGCTAGGCTTACAAATGCCCTAGGGCAGATATCCTAGTATGAACCTATGAACCTATTAGGAGAGATATCTTTAATAGATTGGCAAAACCACTTGGGTTCTCTTACTAGCTTTCCCTGTAAATCTTGTAAACAGGAGTTTAGCCGTGCTAGTGTTTATTATTATTTTCTAGGGTTATAGGAATTATAACAATTTTATTGTACTGTCGGGGACTAGTTTCCAGTCAGCACAGACCTTGCCTTTATTTTTAATTTAGGCTTTAAGGTCAAGTATGGTCCATGGTTGCTTTTTCTCAGAGATTTTTTATACCTTACTGGGGAGACACAATTTTGAATCGGCATGAAAAAATGATAGAAAGTGGTTAATGTAGTAGTGGGGTCCTCTGAGGTATATATGTGTTGCAGTTGAGTTATCCATAGAACATTTGATGAATCAGAAATGGAATGATTTGTGATGCTTGTAGGTGGACTTCAATAGTTTTAAACAATTACATAGTTATCACTGGGCAGTGATCATTCAATGAAGGTGGAAGGATGGAAACACTATTTGACTTGCTAGGAATAATGGTGATTACTGCATAAAGTATGATACTCCTAATTGTAGCTAAGTTTGGTCAGGTTCCTTTATTTACAATTTATTCATATGTTTCAAAGACAGGTTATCTGTTTAGCTGACCTTTTAAAGGACAAGACATGTCTATGTTCAGGTCATGAAAAATCATAAGCTTTTGACCATTAGTTAACTCTAGTATGATGCCAGTTGTGTTCTTTAATAACTTTATTGAATTATTACTTAAGGCACAGGCAAACATACATTTATGTAAAAGAAAATAAACCATATTAACATGTTCACTGTTACAAACATTATATATCACATAGTCTTTTATACAATTATCATCAGTCCAGCATTACATAAATTGCTCATTTCCTGCCTAACCTTAAACCTCATTCCTCCTCCAAAACATTATTTTGCATTTATTGTTTTACACAATCTCTATTTTTTTCTATGTAATTTACTCTTATTGTTTTCTAAAGAACCCGCTTCCAGTTATTTTATTTTTGTTACAATATTCACTCCTTCAAATACAGTTGATATAGACTTTGATTTCTATTTTCTAGTAATTGCTTTTTGGCAGCCACCAGAATTATATTTAACAAAGCCATACTATGTCTAGGCAATTCAGATCCTGCAGCCCAACTCAAACATAATTTCTTTGTTTATCCTATATTCCTGACAGAGTACTCTCTAAGGAATTTTCAAAATCTGCCAACTGATAACACTCCCAAAATGTATATTCCCATTTACATCTTATTTTCCCTTTACATCTCCACCATTTGCCATCTACTCAAGGAAAAATTCTTTGGAATCTGCTTGGGTTATAATAATATAATAAAATAAAAAAACAGCCATTTCCAAGCCAATAACTAGTCCCCGAAAAACACAAAATACCACCTAACCACACTGAAGTGGAAAGGTAGAAGACAGAATCCATACAAGCCGAATGATTGCCACACTTTATTGTAAAATCCACATAGATCTTGTTGCAAAATCCACACAGGTCAAGCGCTTTCGTCAGAATGACTTCATCAGAACAATTTCAAATTAACCAGACATTCCTTATATACCCCAAATTAGTTAATCAATCCAATTAGCACTAAACATTTAAAAAGACAGTAACCCAGTAATGTAAAACAATTAAAACAAACCAGTGTTGTTTATATATAGAAACATATAAAATTTACTTTATTTTGTTAGCTCTAAATCTGAGCTCTGGTTTAATACTGAAGGCCTCATTGATGCCAGGAAACTCACAGGCATTAACCTTAAGTTGCCATCTAGTTTCAGCCCTAAGTAACTTGTTGGTCCAATCCCCCCCTCTAAAATCTTTATTCACTATTTCTAAAATACCAAATTTAAAACTATGGGTGGGGTTGATTTTGATATGTTTGTATAAAGCATTTTTTCCATCCATTCTAGAAATACTGTAACAGTGTTCGTAAATTCTACGGCTTAATCTTCTCTCTGTTTTTCCAATGTAAAAACATTGGCATACATTACACATAGCTAAATAGACAATACCTGTTGTATTACAAGAACCTGTAACAAAGGTTACCTCAAAACCAAAAGGGCCTAGTTTTACCTTGGGAGTCTCCAAAATGTATTTGCAGTATTCACACGCCCCACATCTGTGGGTACCCTCCCTTCTCCTTCTACCTGATGGAACGTGTTCCAAAATATTTTTCAAGTTTTTATGGACTCTGTAGGTAAAAAGTGGTTCTGGGCCAATTAGGGCTAAAACATCCTTGTTCCCCTTAAACATAGCCCAATTGTTCTTAATTATCTTTTTAATTTCTTCTGATGTTTCACCGTAGGTTAAAACCATAGCTTGGGTAAAATCTTTTTCAGCATTATAAACTGCGGACTCCACTCTCTCACTAGAACCCAGCAAGGGTTGGTATCTATGGTTCCATTCACCCATAACTTGGTTCCTGATACCCTCCAGAAAAACGAGAGGGTATCCTCTATTGAGGAACATGTCCAACACTAGCTTAGTTTCCTCTTCTACATATTCCTTCTTAGAACACATCCTCACTACTCTTACCATTTGCCCCTTAACAATGTTACGTTTAATATACGGGGGGTGGTTACTTGAATATACCAAGTAATCATTGGAAAAAGTAGGCTTCCTATAAATCCTGGAGTGGAACATGTTATCTTGAGGCTCCTTAATAAGTCTGACATCCAAAAAATTTATTTCACTAGACTTCCCATTACCAGTGAATTTAAAATAATCACATACTTGATTAATGTACTCCAGAAAAGATTGGAATGACTTAGTGTCTTTCCATAAGATAAATAGGTTGTCTAAAAACCTGAAGTACAAGTGCCAGTTGTTGGAATACATAGAATTGAAAATAAATTGCTTTTCCCATTGGTACATAACTAAATTAGCAAACATGGGGGCACAACTGCTACCCATAGCTACCCCATTGATTTGTCTATAGAATTCCCCTTCAAAAGTGAAAAAGTTGTTCTTTAGTACAACCTCCATCAGTTCAACTAAAAAATTGATTTTACACCCACTTAGGTTGGATTGACTCACGAGTATATCATTAAAATATTCCAGCCCTATATCATGGGGAATGGAGGTAAAAAGGTCGACTACATCAACAGTAGAAAAATATGCTTCATGGCTAAAAAATTCATTTTTCACTTTCCTTAAAAAATCCCAGGAATCAATTAGTATATGTTCAATTGGTAGTAATGCCTGCCTAACAATACGATCAATATAAATGCCAATAGTATAAGTTATACTGTTGTGGGCAGATATTATAAGCCTATAGGGGGGATCCTTGATGTCCTTATGTGTTTTGGGAATTCCAAATATAATAGGTATGATCAGATGTTCAACATGAAGAAAGTTATATTCTTCCTCATTAATAACCCCTTGCATTAATGAATCTTCCAACAAGAATTTTATCTTACTAAAACTCAAATTAATTTCGTTTCTGGAGGCTATCTCATATTTAGTGCTGTCATTCAACAAATTTGTGATTTTGTTGTTGTAATCAACAACATTACTAATAATCATAACTCCACCCTTGTCTGGTTTCATAAACCGGAGTATGTGGTTATCACGTAATTCATACAGTAATTGTCTCTCTGTGAATAAAAGATTATGTTTCATGTTTTTACTAGTCTGTAAAAGCTTGAATATCTCCTGACTACAGACATTTTCAAAAGAATTTAAAATGGGTATCAGAGGGGGGGTTGTAACAACTTTTCTTGTAAATAATGGGTTTACTATATTCCACTTGCCTAGATTTCTCTTGATTTAAAATTTTTAAATTCAATTTCCTAACAAAAATTTTGAAATCTAATAAAGTTTGACTGACATCTTCTTTGGTAGAGGGAACAAACTTCATACCTTTCATAAATAAGTTGAACACATCTTTGTTGAGTGGAAATTGTGCATAATTGTAAATTTTAAAACCTTTATACAAATGCACAATGCCATCGTAATTAATAATATTCTCATCCTGAGTATTTTTCTCAGTGCTTGTTAAACTTACTTGTAACTGTTTTTCCTCCTGAAGGACGTGTTCCTGTATCTCTGTCTGCCCCCTTCTGCCCTGGATTCTAAAAAACCATTCTCCTGCTTTAATTGGTTTCTATTGTGGATCCTTTTGGATCTCCTAAGTGGGGGGTACTCCGTATCGTAACTGTTTTCACCAGTGTTATTTCTGTACGATCCTGTGTTCCCATGAGGGTTTGCCTGTTGACTATATGCATCAGTATCAACATTATCCCCATCCATATAACTTTTAGGGAAGGGGTATGCCAAACCTTTGTTATACTCAAATTCATCTCTAATAAGTTTTTTCTTCTTTCTATTAACATTGTTATTAACCTCATTCTCAACGCTATCAAAAATCACGTTGTACCTATAGGAGTATTGACTAAAACAACCATCACTTAATATAACATTATTGATGTCATCAATTTCTTTAAACAACACATTTATCTTTTTATTGTTTAATCTCAAAATAAATTCCATTAACTCGACCCAGTGTCGGTCGAACATTTTGGCAAGTTCATCACATTCTGGCTCCCCCTTTTTTAAGCCGCTCGGAAATTTGTATGTACATAGTCCTTTGGGAACCCATCTCTTTTCTATACACTCCTTCAAATAGGAGTTGTCGCACTGTAATGCACGTATTTTGTGCATTTTGGTCTCTAGAACCACAAGTCTATTGTCCATAGTGTTTTTATAAGCAGAATTATTACCTTCAAAAAGTACATGTTCTTTATTCCACCAGTCCTTCAAACGATCGTATAATGGATGGACTTCTTCATGTTCCATCTGGTTTCCCATGCCCTCAGAATGGCTAGCTCCCAAAACAGTGTTTGCCATACTTCTAGACAGTACAGGAAGGGACCTGCCGCCTCCTGGCGGTGTAACATCTCTTTCGTTCCCACCGGAAACAGTCCCAGATTTGATGTTAACATTAGGATGGGGGGTTTGAATGTTTTTAACTGTTTCCTGAAGTTCGGAAACCTTCTCAGTTAAATTCACAATTAGCTGGAATAAATTGTTACTGTCACTTCTTGTCGGCTGCCCGCAAGGGAAAGGTGAAACCACCAAATCCTCCTTGAACACGGGGGATAAAAGGTCGTCATCCATCTCAGGTTGTACGGGACTAGTAGGCTCAGATTCTACCAAAATCACAATGAAAAAAGAAGTAAGGTGGGAAAGCAGCAACCACAACAAAATAAAAAAACAGCCACTTCTAAGCCAATAATTAGTCCCCGGAAAACATGAAATACCACCTAACCACACTGAAGTGGAAAGGTAGAAGACAGAATCCACACAAGCCTAATGATTGCCACACTTTATTGTAAAATCCACATAGATCTTGTTGTAAAATCCACACAGGTCAAGCGCTTTCATCAGAATGACTTCTTCAGAACAATTTCAAATTAACCAGACATTCCTTATATACCCCATATTAGTTAATCAATCCAATTAGCACTAAACATTTAAAAGGACAGTAACCCAGTAATGTAAAACAATTAAAACAAACCAGTGTTGTTTATATATAGAAACATATGCGTGTGAATACTGCAAATATATTTTGGAGACTCCCAAGGTAAAGCTAGGCCCTTTTGGTTTTGAGGTAACCTTTGTTACAGGTTCTTGTAATACAACAGGTATTGTCTATTTAGCTCTGTGTAATGTATGCCAATGTTTTTACATTGGAAAAACAGAGAGAAGATTAAGCCGTAGAATTTACGAACACTGTTACAGTATTCCTAGAATGGATGGAAAAAATGCTTTATACAAACATATCAAAATCAACCCCACCCATAGTTTTAAATCTGGTATTTTAGAAATAGTGAATAAAGATTTTAGAGGGGTGGATTGGACCAACAAGTTACTTAGGGCTGAAACTAGATGGCCTGTGAGTTTCCTGGCATCAATGAGGCCATCAGTATTAAACCAGAGCTCCGATTTAGAGCTAACAAAATAAAGTACATTTTATATGTTTCTATATACAAACAACACTGGTTTGTTTTAATTGTTTTACATTACTGGGTTACTGTCTTTTCAAATGTTTAGTGCTAATTGGATTGATTAACTAATTTGGGGTATATAAGGAATGTCTGGTTAATTTGAAATTGTTCTGAAGAAGTCATTCTGACGAAAGCGCTTGACCTGTGTGGATTTTACAACAAGATCTATGTGGATTTTACAATAAAGTGTGGCAATCATTTGGCTTTTGTGGATTCTGTCTTCTACCTTTCCACTTCAGTGTGGTTAGGTGGTATTTCGTGTTTTTCGGGGACTAGCTATTGGCTTGGAAGTGACTGTTTTTTTATTTTGTTGTGGTTGCTGCTTTCCCACCTTACTTCTTTTTTCATTGGGTTATAATAATACCTATGCAAACAAAGTTGATTGTGTTTTTGTACAAATATTCAATTGGATGGAGGTGGAATATAAACAGTAGTCAGAAGAAGGTTTTTTCCCTCCCATCATACCAATAGCCAATCAGGTTGGCTGTCTTGAGCATCATTGCTCTTAGAAATAAATGAGGACATCATATTGGCTTTTGTGTAACTAGAATTAGGATAGGGACTAGGAAGCAGGCAGTCCAAAGAGATGCCACCACTGAATTTTTCTTAGCATAGAGACACAGATTCAGTATGTACCATAAAGTCCAAAATTTAGTTTGCTTACAGTACCTGCACCATATTTAAAGATCTTGGTTGCTGTTTCTACAAATGCAGAGTTTGAGAAAGAATCCTTCATAATCTTCCATCATCCTAGTTTACATTTTATTGGACTATGATTTCTGGGGCTACCAAATAAATATATTTAGTGTAAAAACCTGAAAGAATTTAATACAAAAACAGTTGTTGCTCTGTGTTAGAAGCAGTGTCTTTAGGTTTGTGTGAAAGCACTGATGTGTGTTCTCAAAAAGAAACGCATTAATTTAAGTATGCTGTAATTTTTACAGAACACCATTTTTAGACTCACAAGCCAGTTATTCCACATGTTGTTATATACTGCTTTTTCTTTTCTTGTCTGCTTTGATACACACTAAACAAATGATGTGTTAAAGAGATATCTGAACACGTGGTGCCTTATAGCACTCATCATTGTGACTGACAGTGAGCATTCTCTTATGTGCATATTAATGTATTGTTAGAAAATTTATAACTTTTACTTTTGTGGGCTCTGCATGCTAATGCTTTTCATAGTACAGCAAACTACCCTGCATTTTTCATGTTTCTTCTGGCTGTGTGTAAGGGACTTTACAGTGTCAGCTCGGATACTTCCTGACTGGCTGATACTGCTGCTTAAAGGGTGAACATTGAAAGGTATTGTGTGAATGACTCATAGCTCAGGGAGCTGTTACTTATCAGACACATTCAGAATGCCAATGTAAAAACATCTGGAATCCTCCTGCAGCAGGGGCATTGGTCTGCTTAAAGATTTTGCATTTTTCTCTTTTATTAATACTTTCTTGATCAGTTCAGCTGAAAACAGCATTTTCATTGGGAGTGAGTATTTCTCTAACAGTTGTTATTTATTTAACATACACAGTGCTAGCAGTATGAAATATATTAGAATGTCTAACCATTTGGTATCCTCTAATATTCTTGTCTTTTTTATATATTTAGGAAGGAAGTTTACTAATGCTTTTTATTTAGAGTATTTAGTGGCTATGTAATACAGATCTTTAATTTTAACTATTAACAAACTGATTGTTAATGCTTGGGTTCTGAATCATTCTATTAGGCCAGGGAGTTGCTAATCCTCAAGAGAACAAATTTGTGTCATCATTGGAAAAGGTTTGTTCTGGAATGTCTTGTGTACATTCTTTGACAGAGAAGGAAGCCACATTCAGGTATTTTACATACAATTCACTATTCATCTCAGCACAATGTCCTGCAGTTTACAAGTGTGAAA
Source organism: Protopterus annectens (assembly GCF_019279795.1). Classification (NCBI taxonomy): domain Eukaryota; kingdom Metazoa; phylum Chordata; order Ceratodontiformes; family Protopteridae; genus Protopterus; species Protopterus annectens. The sequence continues at coordinate 1,731,967,481 of NC_056728.1, forward strand.
ACTATGCAAAACAAATATTTTTTTTTCACAAAGATGCAGCGTAGTTGTAAAATGCCTTTTCAATATCTACAACCATTTTCAGCAAAGATGTGACAAAACTGAGAAATGGTTAAGCAGTGCAAGGTAAATATTATTTTTTTGCAGGAATACTGTACGACATTGAAAAGCCAAACTATCACACACACACACACACACACACACACACACACACACACACACACACACACAGACACACACAGCTATCTATCTATCTATCTATCTATCTATCTATCTATCTATCTATCTATCTATCTATCCAGTAATTACACAACATTGTGAATTATTTCTACTGACTTCCACTTTTTAAAGAGCATGAATGATTGGCTGTAGCCACCATAAATTAACAGTATGGCTGTTCATTTTAAGAGTGTACAGTAATTGTAATTCTGGTATGGCAGGTTAATCTGGCTGGTGGCAAAATGTTACAGTAAAAACAAGAAGGCATATTAGCACTAGAAAGGTATTTTTAGGCCATCTTGAAAAGCAGTGCATGTATGTGTGTGTGTGTGTGTGTGTGTGTGTGTGTGTGTGTGTGTGTGTGTGTGTATTTGTATGGATATGTATAAATATGTGAATGCAAAGTAGTTTTAGCTAAGATATCATTCCTGTTGATAAGATATCACTGAAAGTCACCTCAGCGGATCAGTGTGAAGCTTATATTGGTGTGGTATGTGGCTGATGTTGCCCATAACCTAGAGCACTAGTGTTCAATTTATAGTTGTAGTTGAGCATCTCATATGTACATTTATATAACCAGTATGGTTTGTAGCAAGTATGCACAATAAATGATGGCACACAGAGACCTCAGAAAGGGAAGTTAAAAATCTTATAAGCACAACAGATGTGTTCCACAGAAGCGAAATTCAAACATTAAAGGAAAAAAATGACTATGGAAAAAAATGTTCCTAAATCTTTCCAACTGGCTTATAAATAATTCAAATTAATGAAAAAGGGCATTGGGCAAAAATTTACAAACTATTCATGGGCTAATAATAGTGTAACCAAGAAGTGTGGAATTGCACAAATAAAACCAATAATCCAAAAATGCTGTGTGATAAACCAGGAATGGAGACTCAAGCTCAGTTTATAAAATGTATTTCCATGAACAGCATATACGGACGAACAAAATAAAATAGTATTAAAACATGAACGCATTCACTATTGTAATGTGCGTTTTTGTCTTATTCATTTAGACTTCATCAGATGACCAGTGCATAGGCAATTATACCAATTTATATTAAACTAATCTACTAAAACACCAATAAACTACTTACTTTACCATTTGAAACCACCAATGGTACTTCAAACATACTCATTAAGTATTACTGCATTCATTTCTTCACTTTTCATTAATAATTAAACAGTATTTATCATAAATAAGTTATATGATAAAAATCAGAGTGTTATCTGACATTTAAAACCAAGCAATAAAATATCTATGTAAATTAAAAATATAAATAAATAAATATAAAAATGTTTAATTAAAACATTTCCTAAATAATAGTATACCATACTATATAAAACAGGAGATTTAGTGCCCTCTAGTGGTTCTATTCATAAGTACATGAATTTGTATCTCACAGTGTAGCAGATCTTAGTTTTAATAAAGGTAATATAGATATATAATCATTTAGACCAGGGGGTCTAGCTGCTTCAAGAGTCACCTGCCACCATAACTCTCTGAATTCAATTTTTTCTTCCCAAGGGCCACCCCTTTTATTATTTTTAATTTGTTCTAAAACCATAAATGAAAATTCAGATTTTATGCATACCTTTGAATGCTTATACAGGGCATTAGTGTCTTTCCCCACAGTTATATCGTAAATGTGTTCGTAAATCCTTCTTTTTAACATCCTTTCAGTCTTTCCTACGTAAAATGATTTACAAAATCCACATATAGCTAAATAAACAATACCCCTTGATTCACAATTATAGTATTCAGAACTATTTATGCACTTATCTCTACTTTCCAGATAATATTTATCTGTATTCATAATATATGTACATTGTGTACAATGTCCGCATTTGTATGTATCAACCTTATTTTTATTAGAATTCACTTTGTTTTTGTTTTCTAATATAGTTCTGATACTCTGAGAGTTCTTGTGTATTATTTTGTGTGGTATTTTAGACACATTCTCCAAATCTGTTAGGGAGACAAATCTCTCCCATTCTTTTAAAAATATATTTTTAATGCTATTATTTAAAACATTATACTCTAAAACTAGTACCTCTTGGTAGTCATCACTACTATTCATTTTATTAATATTCACCCCCCCCATTTTGTTCTCTACATTTTGAGTGGGCTTAAATCTAGTATCTCTTCCTTTTTTAACTTATTCTCTAATATTGTTTATCACATCCAAGGGGTAGCCTCTTTCTAAGAATATTTTTTCTAATAATTCACATTCTATTATGAAATCATTCTCCAAACTAGTCATGCGACTCCCCCTTACAAATTGTCCCTTAACAATGTTTTTTCTTGCAGTGTAATGGGTGTGCACTGTTGTAATGTAAGAAGGAATTACAAAAAGTGGGTTTTCTAAATATTTAAGTTACAGATTTATTCTCCACTTTATATACTTCTATGTCCAAATATTGTAAACAAGAATCAGATATATTATGTGTAAATTTTAAGAAATTAGTTGTATTATTCATATAGGACATGAATTCAATAAATCTCTCCTTCCCAGCTGTCCAAAAAATTACTATATCATCCAAGAACCTACAATATAGTAACCAACAGTTTTTAAATTCAGAATTTAAAATATATTTCTCTTCCCATTTAGCCAGGACTAAGAATTCGTGTCCTATATGAATAATATAATTAATTTCTTAAAATTTACACATAATATATCCAATTCTTGTTTACAATATTTGGACATAGAAATATATAAAGTGGAGAATAAATTTGCAACTAAAATATTTAGAAAACCCACTTTTTGTAATTCCTTCTTACATTACAACAGTGCACACCCATTACACTGCAAGAAAAACATTGTTAAGGGACAATTTGTAAGGGGGAGTCGCATGACTAGTTTGGAGAATGATTTCATAATAGAATGTGAATTATTAGAAAAAATATTCTTAGAAAGAGGCTACCCCTTGGATGTGATAAACAATATTAGAGAAGAAGTTAAAAAAGGAAGATATACTAGATTTAAGCCCATTCAAAATGTAGAGAACAAAATGGGGGGGGGGGTGAATATTAATAAAATGAATAGTGGTGATGACTACCAAGAGGTACTAGTTTTGGAGTATAATGTTTTAAATAATAGCATTAAAAATATATTTTTAAAAGAATGGGAGAGATTTGTCTCCCTAACAGATTTGGAGAATGTGTCTAAAATACCACACAAAATAATACACAAGAACTCTCAGAGTATCAGAACTATATTAGAAAACAAAAGCAAAGTGAATTCTAATAAAAATAAGGTTGGTACATACAAATGCGGACATTGTACACAATGTACATATATTATGAATACAGATAAATATTATCTGGAAAGTAGAGATAAGTGCATAAATAGTTCTGAATACTATAATTGTGAATAAAGGGGTATTGTTTATTTAGCTATATGTGGATTTTGTAAATAATTTTATGTAGGAAAGACCAAAAGGATGTTAAAAAGAAGGATTTATGAACACATTTACAATATAACTGTGGGGAAAGACACTAATGTCCTGTATAAGCATTCAAACATATGCATAAAATCTGAATTTTCATTTATGGTTTTAGAACAAATTAAAAATAGTAATAGGGGTGGCCCTTGGGAAGAAAAATTTGAATTCAGAAAGTTATGGTGGCAGGTGACTCATGAAGCAGGTAGACCCCCTGGTCTAAATGATTATGCATCTATATTACCTTTATTAAAACTAAGATCTGCTAAACTGTGAGATACAAATTCATGTACCTATGAATAGAACCACTAGAGGGCACTAAATCTCCTGTCTTATATAGTATGGTATACTATTATTTAGGAAATGTTTTAATTAAACATTTTTATATTTATTTATTTATATTTTTTAATTTACATAGATATTTTATTGTTTGGTTTTAAATGTCAGATACTCTGATTTTTATCATATAAATTATTTATGATAAATACTGTTTAATTATTAATGAAAAGTGAAGAAATTAATGCAGTAATACTTAATGAGTATGTTTGAAGTACCATTGGTGGTTTCATATGGGAAAGCAAGTAGTTTATTGGTGTTTTAGTAGATTAGTTTAATATAAATTGGTATAATTGCCTATGCACTGGTCATCTGATGAAGTCTAAATGAATAAGACAAAAACGCACGTTACCATAGTGAATGCGTTCATGTTTTAATACTATTTTATTTTGTTCGTCTGTGTATGCTGTTCGTGAAAATAAATTTTATAAACTGAGCTTGAGTCTCCATTCCTGGTTTATCGCACAGCATTTTTGGATTACTAATAATAGTGTACAATGAGCAGAATACAGAATATTACTTATTAAATTAATCAACCATTTAATTAATTACTTGATTGATTGATTGATTGATTTCTATTTGTCAACCAAAATCCATACAGTACATAATTCAAAAATGAATCCCTGTGGAATAAAAACAGGCTCTGTAATAAAGGAAAAAAATCTCATTGCATGCAGAAAAAATCTAACTCTCAAGAAGCTCAAAAAGCTCTTGTTAAACTAAATAAGGAACTCAGAATTCTGATAAAATCAAAAAAGCCATATGTGAGGTAAAACAGTCATCTGGATGAAAGATATCTACAAAGCCTTCTTTAATTGCATTAGGAACCTCAGAAACAATGCACAGCTCTGCACAGAGCTAATTGTAAATGGCATCACACACTTAAACACAGGGGACATAGCCAATCTATCAGTGGATAAATTCACTTCCATTTTCACTCCCCATTCCTTCCAATATTCTCTGATCAAACACCCACATCTATGTACCCCCTCATGAAATCTCCAAAGAATAAGTCCTGAAGGCACTAAGTCCAAGAACACTATGTTTATGGGGTTAGAATCAGATAACGTATCAGACTGCCTACTGGCTAGTCTGAAACATGAATTTTCAGACCCCTACAGAGGGTAATCAACATCTTTAAAGCAGGCTTTATGCCTTTGTCTATCCTCCATTCATCAGGCTTTATACCTGATGAATGGAGACAGCAACACTAATTACATTGCACAAAGCTGGGGTTACAACCGACCCATATAATTACAGATGCATAAGCCTGACTGACCTCATCTGCAAGGCTATGGAAAGGATTATTATGGAATTAATAAATAAATATATAGGTGACCACAGACTGTTGACCCAAACTAGTTTAGATTTGTCAAGGGTAGGTCATGCCTACAAAACCTGGGTGACTTCTTTGAAATAATCAATGAGGCAATGGATGACAGCAAATCAGTGCACACTACCTATCTGGACCTTGCAATGATGCTTGGCATCATCTTGCACTCAGGCAACATAGATAATCCTTCCTAAGCAAAATGTTAACCCTTATGTATCACATTAAATAATGACTTGGCTCACAAAGAGAACACACCTCCTCCAAAAGACCTGTCACTAGTGGAGTACCCCATGTTTAAGTCTTTGGGACACTTTTCTTTGGAATTTATTTATTGGAAGTCATAGTTAATGCTAAAGAATTGTTGTTGACCAACTTTGCAGATGACTGAAAAAATGATGATAACATATATTTGTGACTTGGGAGATTCATATTGCAAATTATGAGGACTAATAATTGTCATCAGACTGCAGGACTAGGCTTCTTAAGATGCTCACATATCCCTTTTCTCCAACTGTATAGCTAAAATCTGGAACACATTACCTTCCAGTATAATATCCACAACAACCTCACCTCAATTTAAACTTTTACTAAAAACTTACCTATCCAAAAACTGGATGTGTCCATGTATGGCTCCTGACTATCCTACTTGTTCCTAATGCTGATACTATATTGGATTCATTCTTACTAATTGTACATATAAACAGAAATGATATCTAGTACTATGTTTAATTACGCCATGTGTCTCACATTGTATATTTAACTGTGTTCTACTGTTTGTTATATTTTAATTGTACCTCTGTTGTATTAGCTTTTTTATGTGAAGCTTTTCTCCCTGGGCCTCCGCTGAAAAAGGACTTGTCTCCAGTTGGACTTTCCAGTTAACAAATGTAAAATAAAATAAATAAATAAAATAGCTTAGTAAGTATGAACCTATGAGCTTGAATAGTCTGATTCAGCTTGTAGCCTGTTTTCAGTAGAGTCCTGGGGGAAAAGCATCATCAATAAAGTACAATAGTTAATCTACAACTAGGAGCAGTGAATACAGTTTTATGCATTGTACACAAACTATATTATTAAGCTGTAGGATTTTGCAGTGGTGGTGCTGCAGTAGCGTTGTCGCCTCACAGTAAGACGCTGTCCGGTTCGATTCTAAGCTAGAGCGTCTTCTGCGTGGAGACATGCGTGAATAGTACTACCTTCATTGAAGATTGTGCATCAGGGCTGGTAACTCGCACATAAGAATCAACTACCAATCAGTAGCGGACCGGAGTTCCGCTGTGGCAACCCCTAACCGGGAAAAGCCGAAAGACACAAACAAACACAAACTATATATATATTATACACAAGTTATGTTTAGTAGTGAATAATGACATTATGACTAGATTATTGATCATAATCAGGTTATGTGTTCAAGAAATGGAATCAAAAATAATGAACGCATGAACAAAGCTTGAGAGGTAAATTTCTTGGAATCCATTTTTGAAATACATAAGATGAAGTGATTGAAGAGTTGATTGTAATCATCTGCACTAGATGAAGGTCTTAGCTGCAGTAGTGTATTATCCAATAAAAAAGTGTAGGAGCATGACTCATCTACCAGCTTTAAAAGCTTTACCACTCTTGACACTGTCGAAGAAATTTCAACCAGAAACAAAGTGTAGTCACTTTCCCCGTCACACTTTTTGTTTTTCCTTGTTGATCATGTAGCAGTGTGACATGTGTTACAACTTTTAAAGCCACCAGAAAGTTTCCAATGCAGTTCTGCTGACATTGTCATTTATGTGGCAACATGAGGATCGCATGCAAGAGCCATGCTACAAGAAGCAGGTTAAAGTTCGGTTCTTATGTAGAAATCTTGTTATAACATGGTTATTTCTTTTTCAATTTCTGGAACATAATCAACCTGCTTCATGGCTGTATAATGGAACAGATGAAGAAGAAACAAAGTAGCAACTTTAAAGAAGAGGTAAGAGACTGCATCTGGTGAGAAAGTCCAGTGAGAAGAAAAACAGCACACAAACAATCTAGGATGAAGAGAAAATTTACTAATGCATTATGACAGAAAGGGAACAAAAAAATAACATTCTTAATAAAAGGCCAAAGTTCTAATGGTGCCGCTCTACATACCCGGCACTTGTTAGTGTTATGTAGTAGCACTTTCCAGCATGTAGTCTGATATATGCAGTACTAAGCTTCGTACAAACAACATTCAGATTTTGATACATTTGGAGAATTAAGCTTCTTTGTGTATACAGGAAGGCCATAGAAAAACATCTTATGGCTATCTTTTCAATACCTACGAAATCCATTTTAAGCAGTTCAATAGCACATGGATACAAAACACAGATCATACACACCTAATGAGTCTCATGAACCCTTCTGAGTTCCTTATCTTATAAGTGACAGGTGTTATTGTTAATGCTTATGCTCTAACAGATATCCATGTTCACCTATGACAATTGTAACTATGGTACTGCAGTCTCCTCTGTATGTTGTTGCAAACAGCACCTCTTCTCCAAAGCCTTCCCACCTCCTTACTGTCTAACCACGTTTCCCATATTGCTACTTATTACCTGCCTCTTTATTACTGCTTCACTCCTATCTTCTCTGCTTCCTGACTTTCTGTCCAATTACACTACTTACGCACGTCTAAGCCTCTACCCACATGCTTTCCCTTCCGCTGCTGCTTGGTAAATGGCACTTTTCCAGCTGTTTATCATTTTCCTTCCTCTCTGCTTGACAACCTTGATTTCATCAGCCATGATTATGCTGTTACAATTTAAAGACCTTCATGTTATTTCTGTATGTTTGTTTGTGAATATTATTGCAATTTCTTATGTTGCACTGATACAATGTTATTTAGAATGTATTGTACTGTACCACATCTAAAAAGTAACCTGCTCTAAGCCCCCCCTCCCCCGAGCCTCAACCAAAAATATAGGGTCTATTAGTTGAAGCATCTCATCTATGCCATTTGTTGCTACGTAAAATGCAAATGGAAACTAAGCAAGTGGTGCATGTTTCAGTTTGCATTATAACTTACCTTTTACAGCTATTTTCACATAAATATGAGCAAAACATTAGTATCATAAAATTACTTACCTTAGAGTACTGCATATGTGTAATTATGTGTATTACACTGCATAAAAATAAATGAATTATTTTAAAATGCTATAAAACAAACAGCAGAAAAAATAAATCACACTTTCATAGATTTTAAAAGGTCAGTCAGATATATGGTTTTGAACAACAAAGGAAGCATGTTAGTTTTACCGTAAAAATATAAATGTATCTAAAGTAAAAAAAAATGCTATGAACTAGACACAAACAGAACCTAATGGTTATGGGTTCAATTTAGGTTTATAAATAATGTCATCAAAATTCACTTCAGTACTCATTTTACTGGTGCTCTACAAAGCGCATAGTTTTATTTCCAGTAGGATTCGAAAAAGGATATACATTTACTTAAATAAACCACAAGGTGGCGGTCAAATACCACAAAAGTCAGAGAGTATTTTCCCTGCATAGCACACAGTCGAGGATACTGTTACTTATTTGTATTTTATGACTGGAGAAATTCCAAAAGACCATTTTCAGTGGAGGAATGAGAAAAAATGGACAGAAAAGTAAGAGTAAGAAGTTCAAAAAGTAATGAAGAAGGTAGTGAAGAAGAGCTAAAATATCAGCACTGAAGTTCATGTCAAAACAAAACAATACAGAAATAATTCATACATGATCAAAGCAATTCTATTGGAAATTTTCAGGAAAAGTATATATAATGCTAGAACTATTTATTTACAGGAAATTATCAACATCACATACAGTGTTATACAGAAGAAATATTAATCATGTTCCAGTGTTGAACCTCACAGATATTATAAACTGTAGAAAACCTGCAAAAAGCAGCAGGATTCAATATTTTAGAACAGAAAGGGTGCATTCATTACAATATTAGGAAAGCTAAACTTAATTCCAGCTTTGAATTATAATGCATGTGATTGGGTACGAATGTTTACATGTCTTATTCAAAGTAAGTCATAAACTACATTTGTGTATGAAACAAACCAGTCAAACTATATATGTTTTGAGCAGTCTGTTTCAGTATAGTCATCACTGAACAGTGGCAGACTTCAAAATCCAGGCCTCCGATTTAAGTATTGGGTTCCATAGTGTAGTGTGACTGGATATTACCCCTGTTTCGAAGCTGAGGTCATAAGCAAGCTTAATGTTTGCTCCAGTGTTGCTGCTAGCTCAGTGCAGTCATGGCCAACAGCTCTGTAGGAATGATAGCAGCCGCAGTACTTGTGGACAAAAACAGGACAAGAAGACATTCACTTAGATATCAATACTGAGCAGGCAAAGGGAGGGAGTGATATGGATTATTGAGGGTGGCGCATTGCAGAATGGCTGAAGAAAATGATATTTTGACTGATGAAGTCATGGCCTTAAACTCCATGCAAAAAAATATATTGCCATCTCTTTCAGTAAGAGCAATGTTCCTGCTAACTACCACAGCAGTAGCAACACCCTAGGTATGCACCTTACCTTTGATTACCATGTCTCCACAGTGGTAAGAAGGCCATACTATATTACTCATCTCATAAGTAAGGGAATTACCTCCAGAAATAAAGAAATTAAAACCTCCCTGTACTCTTCCATCATCAGGTCAATAATTCAGTGCACAGCCCCTTTTGGGATGTACCTTTCCAAGCACCTGCAGCAATTGGAGAGACCACAAAGGTTCCTCAGAAGGAAAATTCAAGGTCTTCAGCATCTGTTCTATGTGGATCATCTGAAATCAATGTCACTTTATTCTGTTTCTTACAGACTACTCAGAGGTGATCTCTGCCTTGCATATAAGGCAATCTCTGACCCTGCTTTATTGGAAATGCTGCATATCTGCAAGTCAAATGGTACACGGGTTACTCGCTCTGAGGACCTTAACCTGGTATGTGACATTAATAGAACCTGCTAGAGGAATAGATTTGTCTCCCAGAGGTTACCGCACCTTTGGAACAGACTTCCACTTTATGTCAAACAAACCATCCGATTGGCCCTCTTCAAATGCAATCTGGATGATTGGATAGGTAGCTGTAAATTCACCCTGGGAGTTCCACCTGTGTCCCTCTTGGACAGGAGCAATAGGTGCTGATTGTGCAAATAAGGGTAAGACTTGGCTAGGCTTGTAAGGGCCTTAAGGCCATTCTGCTAGTAACTTCCTATGCTCACATGATCCTATGATGACTGTGTATCAGTATTTTCACACAGATGCATGAGCAGACAGCTTTGCAGCATATCTCTTAAACATAAATAAAAAATAAATAAATAAAACTGTCTCACTGAAGAGGCTTGGTAAGTCCAGCCTGCCCTGATTTATAAGAGTAGGAATGCAACAGGGTAAGACATCGTATGCTGTTTTATCACATTTTACTGCAAATTTAAAGCATGCATGGATTATATATGCAAAGCACCATCTCCCAAAGGTGTACCATTTGTAAAATTAAGTAGTTTTTAGAATGCCACCTGATCCCAGTGGGTTAATCAATGGGAATCCAACCACATAGATTCTGATGGTGCTACCAAGCCCCCCCCCTTTTCATATATATTGTCCAGCTACCTGAGCTAGGAAACATATTTATCATCTTCTTTCGGCTGTTTCCGTTACGGGTCACCACAGTGGATCTTCTGTTTCCATTTCTTCCTGTCCTCTGCATCATGCTCTTTCACACCAACCGCCTGCATGTCCCCTCTCACCACATCCATAAACCTTATCTTAGGTCTTCCTCTTTTCCTCTTACCTGGCAGTTCCATCCTTAGCATCCTTTTCCCAATATACCCAGCATCCCTCCTCAGCACATGTCCAAACCAACGCAATCTTGTCTCTCTTGCTTTGTCTCCAAACTGTCCAACCTGAGCTGACCCTCTAATATACTGATTCCTAATCCTGTCCATCCTAGTCACACCCAGTGCAAATCTTAACATGTTTAACTCTGCCACATCCAGCTCTGACTCCTGCCTTTTCATCAATGCCACCATCTCCAACCCATATAACATAGCTGGTCTCACTACCCTCTTGTAGACCTTCCCTTTCACTCTTACTGGTACCCGTCTGTCACAAATCACTCCTGACACTCTTCTCCACCCATTAGTACTGTTAACATAATACTAATAATAATAATAATAACAATAATAATAATAATAATAATAATAATAATAATAATAATAATAATAAAGCCCCATTCCAGAATAGGAGAAACCTTATCAACAACATAATTTCCTGCATTGCAAGCAAACCTGATATCACATCCAAACTTGTTTCACTCAATTCCAGTGATGCTGGTAATCTTCTGCTAGTGGAAGACTGCACACTACCAGAGCCCCTAATTTTCATAACATGGTAATGACCTCCATGCCCCATTTCTTCAGCATGTTTAGGGATTGATTTTTTTTTCAATTACCCCCAGACAAGAGGGTTCACCACAAAAGAGCAGTAGCAGGCACTTCAGTTAGATATGTAATTTGTTAGTATTGAGCCACATACAGCTCCTCAGTAGGTATATTATATGTTACTACTGAGTTACATATAGTCCCCCAGTAAGATATGAAACATGTTACTATTGAGTTACATATAGTCCCCTAGTAAGATATATTTTATGTTACTTATGGATTATGAGGAGAATGACCAGGCTCTCTCACCACGAAGTTGTATAAACTCTTAATATGTCCAAGCAAGACTCAAAGTTCACATAAATTAGCATGAACAAGTCAACAAGTCAAAAACAGTGACTTCACTTTTCCAATAAGCAATCCAGTATACGGACACCAAAGAACGTTTATTGTAAGCGCTTTCGCGTAGTCACCCCTACGCTTCATCAGACAATACACATAAAATTTCAGAGCATCTATTTATACAGACAAATAAAGAAAAGGCACCAAATTGAAACAAGCAAATCATTCAATTTTTCAATTAGAAAATTAATTAAAAAGTTTTGGGTTAGTACGTGCTGCTCAGAAAGAAAAGTCCCAAGATTTTAAAGAGCAAAACTGTTCATGAACAATTCTCCAGCTGATTGTCAACACTAAGAATTGACGCTGACAGCGAGTGTTCCATAAATGAATAAATAACTAAATCATCACGTGTAAATATAGAAAAGCACAATAGATACATATAATAACAACAAATAAGCACTTATAAAAAATAATAAATTTAAAGCAGGATCAATGATGACATATATAAACATTTTTTATGTAAAGATTAATGAATGGATATCTTCTAAGATAAAATATAAATGTGCTATGATAGCAATAAATCTTCCAGGTTTGTTTGTTAATCTTTAATAAATTCATAGGTGTAGCGGTGAGCTCAATTATTATAATGAAAATAATGAATTTAATATTACTCATAAATATTTGAGAAATGAACAATATAAATCTAGCAAAATATGAAATATAAAGTGTAAAATATATAGCTTTTAAACATATAATGAAATGTATATGAATGCATCAAATAATGATACAATCGAATAAATAATCGATATTTTGTCTGTAGAATTAAATATTAAATAAATAAATAAATATATATTGTTATAATAAGTCCATATGAATATGAATATAAAAACATATATAAATTTAAATATATATAAATATGAATATAAATTTGAATTGTCTTAACATATTAATACAAGTGTGTATAAACCGTTGAAGGTAAGTGTTTAATTAATCATTACAAAAACTAGGCAATGTAGTATGCAAATACTTTACATATTCTATTCATCATTGATAAATAAATGAATAAATAAATAGATAAATATTATGAATGTATGCAGGAATAGATAAATAGGCAAAAAATGTGAACATGATATAATATATTATATTAAAACTGTGGCTTTAAATGTTATTAAATAGAAAATTGATAAAATTCTTTGTAAATATTTGTAAGAGGGAAGATGTGTTATACAAAAAGCAGCATACATAAAAATGCACATGAAAATAGCTAAAAACTGGAAGCCAATGTTAAAAACTAAAGGCCAAACACCAAAATTCAGTGCTAAAAATCTATCTGGCTTCCAAAACAGGTTTAATAGAAACTTGGTTGTTAATACCAGGAGGTATGTGTGCAGCCAATCTTAATATCCATTTTAATTCCTTGTTATTCAGAAGTAGTGAATTATCTCCACCTCTCTTGTTAGGTATAACTATTTCTAGTACCTTAAACTCAAAATCATGAAGGGGGTATTCCAAGATGTGTTTTGCTAATGCGTTTAATTCATTCTTCTTCTGAATATCATATAGGTGGCCATATATCCTATCTTTTAGGCATCTTTTAGTAAGGCCAACATAAAAAGCTGAACAATTTTTACAAGTAGCCAGGTAAATAAGATTCTTGGTGCGGCAATTAGCATAAAACTTTGGATGAAAAATAAAATCCAGTGTGGGGTGTTTAAACTCTATTTTTCTTGAGATGTAGCCACATCTTTTGCAATTATAGCAAGGAAATGTGCCTTTCTTGTTGCTAAATGGCAAGCATGGGCTTTCAGTTGTGCATTTATCATTACATAGTAATTGTTTTAAATTCGGGCTGTTCTTAAACATAAAATGTGGCCTGGCCCCTACTAATTGTTTAACAAAAGGGTCTATAGTAAGTACTTTCCAGTTATTATAAAAAATCTTCTTGATATCATAAACTTCAACATAAATTTTTTTTTTTTTTTTTTTGTTTACTTATGGATTACATACAACCCCTCAGTAGCTATATTATATATTACTACTGAGTTACATATAGTCCCCCAGTAAGATATGAAATATGTTACTACTGAGTTACATATAGTCCCCCAGTAAGATATGAAATATGTTACTACTGAGTTACATATAGTCCCCCAGTAAGATATGAAATATGTTACTACTGAGTTACATATAGTCCCCCAGTAAGATATGAAATATGTTACTACTGAGTTACATATAGTCCCCCAGTAAGATATGAAATATGTTACTACTGAGTTACATATAGTCCCCCAGTAAGATATGAAATATGTCACTACTGAGTTACATACAGTCCCCCAGTAAGATATGAAATATATTACTACTGAGTTACATATAGTCCCCCAGTAAGATATGAAATATATTACTACTGAGTTACATATAGTCCCCCAGTAAGATATGAAATATATTACTACTGAATTACATATAGTCCCCCAGTAAGATATATTTTATGTTACTTATGGATTACATACAACCCCTCAGTAGGTATATTATATGTTACTACTGAGCTACATATAACCTCTCAGTAAAGTATATTATATGTTATTGCTAAGCTACATATAATCCCCCAGTAAGATATATTGTATGTTACTAATGGACTACATATAGATGCTCAGTAAGGTATATTATATGTTACTACTGAGCTATATATAGTTCCCATGTAGATATATTGTATGTTACAAATTGACTACAATATAGCCCATCACTGAGGTATATTGTATATTCCTACTGATCTACAGAAAGCACCTTCGGAAGGTATAAAACAGCTCAATGGAGTGTCTGTTATGTTGCATAAGAATGTTGTGCTACAAGGCAATGTCACAGGAACACCTAGTACACACTGGTGTACTAAGGTCACATGTGCATCACTCAAAAACTTTGAACAGCAGTTGTATGCTAACACTGCTACTCTATGTTCACAAATCAGGGTAGTGAGCACTGGGGTACACGTTGTACTGTGTACACCAGTGCTGCAACATCTTTGTGAACACCCAGTCCCATCAGAAATAATTAGGGCAAATTCAGTGAAATCCCATTTCTTGTTCATAGGTTCATACGTTCATAGGTAGGTATTAGGCTATCAGCCCAAGGGCCTAAGTAAGCCTAGCCAACAAGGTTCCCTGGCTTACACCACCCAAGAAAGTAATTTTCCTGTGCCCCTGTCGAGCAGAGCCACCGAAGTGATCCCTGGGGTGTGTTTCCTATTTCCCATTCACTTACCAAGATTTTTCTTGAAGAGTGCTGATGAGGAAGTTTGCTTGACATAGATGGGTAGCTTATTCCAGAGTATGGGAAGTCTCTGGGGCAGGAATCTATCCTGCCAGCATCTCCTGTTTATTGTTGTGACAAGGTTTAGGTCCCTAGAGCATGTAGCTGAGAGGGATTGGGATTTCATTAAGTGTAGCATGTCCAACAGCTCTGGGTTTAACGTAGCTTTATATGTTAGGCAGAGATCTCCTCGGAGTAGGCGATATGCTACGGAGTAAAGCTGGTTTTTTGAGATAGTCAGTGAAGGGCATCTGTTTGAGGCCAGTAATCCTCTTTGTGAGGTACTTCTGTGGCCTTTCCAGCTGCTGCAGATGTCTTGTGAGGTACATTCCAAAAGGGGCGTTGTACTATATAATGGGTCTAATGAGTGTCGAGTAGAGGGGAACAATGACCTCTTTTTTCCTAGATGAGAACCCTTTTGTGATGAGGTGTGCCATGTAGAAGGATTTCCTGACTACAGTGGTGATGTGATTATCAAAGGAGAGACTACTATCCGCTTGGGTCCACAGGTCTCTTATGATACATTCGGCATTAAGTAGACTGCCGCCAATGTGGCAGTTCATGGGTACACAGTTTTTACCAAAGGGGATGACAATGCACTTTTTGGCATTGAGCTTGAGGCCATAGCTCTACCCCAGGCATCTGTCTCAGTGAGGCCCTTCTATAGGATGTCCACATCATTTGGGGACTCAACTATGGCTCCTAGTTTGCAGTCATCTGTGAACTTCATTAGCCAAAGGCCTTCTGTGTTAGCCTGTACTTCAGAGAAGTAGATACCAAACAGGAGAGGTCCCAAGACTGAACCCTGTGGTAGTCCACTTGTCACTGGTTTAAAGTCAGATTTGGAGTCTGCAACTTTTACAGTGTGGGTTCTGTCAGTGAGCCAATTGGCAACCCATCTTGTGATGTAGGGATTTATACCTAGTTTAGTGAGTTTAGCTATAATTCCAGAATGGGGGATGGTGTCGAAAGCCTTGGTGAGGTCAAGATAGGCTGTGTGAACCACCTTACCCTCGTCTACAGCTTTGGTGATTGCCTCAAAGAAGTTGATCAGGTTCAGAAGGCATGATCTGTCTTTCACAAACCCGAACTGGGTGGGGTCCAGAGTCTGGAGGTTACCAATGTCTTTGTTTATGAATTCCATGATGATACGTTCCATGGCCTTACAGACCAGGCTTGTCAGGTTAATAGGATGATAGTTCCTGGGATCAGTGGTGGCTCCCCCTTTGTGGAGTGGGATAACTGTTGCTGTGCGCCATTCAGTAGGCACAAAGCCTGATGTGAGACTATGGCTGAACATGGTGCTTAGAGATCTAGAGAGCCAGTTCATTCTGAAGTTCTTGTAAAATGCAGCCTGGGATGTTGTCTGGTCCCATGAATGCTGTGTTTTTGGATTTAGAGAATGCAGCTTTTACCTGCATAGTTGTGATTACAGGGACTCTGCATTCTTCCTGTATAGATATGGGTCCTTTAGGGGGTGAGAGGGGGGTAAAGTTAGCACTGAACCTATCTGCCAGAACATTGGCAATATCAGTTGATTCTGTAATTTTCATGTTGTTGTGCTGTAACTCAGAGGAGATCTGGGTGTTGCCATTGAGATTCTTGACATAGCTATAGAATGCTTTGTGGTTGTCCCTAGAATCAGTGGTGATTTTGTTTTCATAGCTAGCTTTGGAGGATCTTATAAGGGATCTCAGCCTCTTACTGAGGCTGACCAGGAACTCTGCCACTCATGGGATTTTACTCTCTTTTGCAACAGTCTCTTCCTTCTGTTGTAGAGTTTGTTTATGGCAGGGGACCACCAGATTGGCTTCCTTTTTTTGGAGGATAGCATCTTGGTTTTGTTTGGGATAGCACACTCCATGCACTCGTGTAAGTGCTTATAGAGTGCATTTGTGTAAGATTCAGCAGTCGTAACTGTATTGTCCATCTGCATGGGTGTCATGAAGTTCACCACTTCTGTCTTAAGAAGCATGAAGCTGGCTTTGGAGAAATTTTTTTACAGTGATTTTCTTAATGAGGGCTGGATGCAGATATCTAGGGTGATTAGCTTATGGTCAGATCTGACCAACCAGGAGTTGACTTCAGGTGTGGAACACCGGTCACTCATGTTGGCAATGGCTAGGTCTAGAATACTGTTGCCCCTGGTGGGGATGTGGATAAGTTGATCCTGGGCATTGGAATTTATGAATTCTAGAAAGCGGTGAGCAAAGGAGTTTGTACATGAGTAGTTTTCCCAGTTAATAGTGGGGTAGTTGAAATTGCCCATTATTAGGGTGTTTGGTTGAACCCTAATATTTTCCAGTATATCAAGAAAAGAGGAGTGGGAATCCTTGGGCATGGTGGGGGATCTGTAGCAAGCTACAATTTGGATTGCAGTTTTTCCCAGAGTTAGTTGCACTTGGATAACCTCAGATGCATTATACTGAGCAACTAGCTTGGAGGTGTGGCTATCCTTAATGAATATGGACAAACCTCCGTCTTTGGTGTTCTGGTCCAGGTTAGGTGGCCGAAAAGTGTGGTATGAGTTATAGCCTGGTAATACAGGGGTGATCTCTGGACCCTTGAACCAGGTCTCAGTCACTGCACATATATCAATGTTCTCCATTTTAAGGAGTGCCTTGAGGAAGTGCATTTTGAGGTTTAGACTTCTAGCATTGAGTAGCATTACTCTCAGTTTTTGCTTGCCTATTCCTGTTACGGTGATGAATTTGTCATTTGAACCTTGCCTAAAAAAGACACTATATGAGGCAGCAAGAGCCTTAGCCAGTATCCAGAATCCTAGGGCTTACAGGTGCAGGCCATCTCTGGCAAAGCATCGTGGTCTATCGACCATGTTGCCCCAGGCAGAGAGACACTAGATCCCCTTAGAATGACACCAAAAGCTTAGCCAATTGTTGAAACCAATCATTTTGTCCTTGTACTATGGTATCATTCTGGGCAATGGCAGGATGCTACTCAGGGCTAGGGTCATACCTGCCTGGGCTACAAGATTGGACAGCTCTTCCATGTCTCTTTTCATGTAGTCCAGGGTGGTACGTCTCAGGTCATTCACACTAACATGGACAATGACAGAGTCATATTTGTACTTGTTGTGGAGTGACCTGAGTGCGTGGGTTATGTGGTGGATCCTGGCACTTGACAGGCAGCTGACAGTAACCTTCTCCTTGTCTAGCCTGGTGAGTGGGACATCAGTGTGCATGACTATAGAGTCACCTATGACTAGTGTGTTGGGTACGTTGTTCTGCCATATGGGCTGTGGTTGAGTGGCACACAGAGTCTGTGGGCTATGTGTCAATTGGGTTGTGTTGGGGGGTGCAGGTTGCTTGAGTTTCTGCTTTGGAGGTCTCTGTTGCTTGAGCAGATTCAAAATGAATATTCACTTTTATTTATCTATCTATTTATCTGTCCAGTATCTATCTATCTATCTGTCTATCTATCTATCTATCTATCTATCTATCTATCTATCTATCTATCTATCTATCTATTTATTTTTCAGAACCTCCAGGTACTATAAATAGGCTCTGGACTCACACTATTTATGGGAAAGATGTTCAAAATTTTTGAAAATGGATGTTGATAAATTTGCCCTTGACAATGTTGATTCTAAGTGAACAACTAAAGTGATTGATGAAAGCAATATACAAATGTGGCTTTCTTGTATTTCAGAAAGGATACAATGCATGGCTGCAAGTATAATTAATGAGGGAAGTAAGACACATGGGAATGGGTAACACTGACAATGCATGGATAAAGAGCAGATAAATGGATGCATTCAGTAGCGGTAGTCAAAGAGTAATAACCAGTATTACAAAGCCTATGTTGGGTTTGCAAATGGATTATACATGAAATAAATATATGTATTAACGATGCACACAAAATGGAATCAGGTATGGTTAAAAGGCTGATGATATAAAAGGGGAGGGGGGCTATGAGCATCTGCTGGAATAATGCAGAGGCAGTACTTAGAGATGTAATACTATGAAGCAGTGATTATGCATTTAGTGACAGCAGTCTATGTAGAAGGAGATGGAATTTCAAGCAGACACAGAAGGTCTGCAGACAATTAATATGTTATTATTATTATTATTATTATTATTATTATTATTATTATTATTACACATTTTCATTAATCAGAGCAGTACAGAAGCTTAGAGGGAATAGCATACAAGATGGCTTTCCTTGCTTCGAGAGTAGTGTTAAGAGAAGCTGGGGCACTCATGCTTTCATGTACATCACTGGTGATACCTCATAGTCAGCATAGTAGGCATCTTTGGAGACCTCATCCTAACAAAGGATGTGCAGCTACTTGAGAAAGTACATTAGAGATTTTCAAAGCTAATAAAAGAATTGCATGTCAATATATTTATTTGTTAACCAGCTAAGCAATCTGGCCTTCTCACACCTTCTTTAATCTATGAACTAGGCTGCAGTGGCAAGGGTAATTTGAATATATGCATACTGCTTAGAGTACCAATCAAGCAGCATGCCTTTCAAATGTGGAAAGAATCCAGAGTACACAAAGGCAACTCTTGCAAACATGGAGAGAACATGTGAAATCTTACATACACAACCTTTTTATGTCTGGACTGAACCCACAGCCTTAGTGCTGTAAATCAGGGAACTTACAACTGAGTCACCATACTAACTTCAAGGTAATGTCATATAAATGGAAGTAGGTTGAGTTCATGTTTATTTATTTTTCATTCATTAACTAGGTAACTCAACTAGATATGGTATATAACAGTAGTACCAATTTAAATGAAAATGGCGTAAGTTACTTTTAACATTCAGAGTTTTTAGAGGAGTATTAGGTGGAATGTCTATATGAGGACATAAGGAGGCATTTACTATGAATTATTACCTCCACCAATGTCAACAAACAGGAAATTACACCCCAACCTCTACATATCACAGATAAAAACAAGTCACATACATACGGTCACAAAGTACACACAACTCCTCCCTGTACAAGACCCCACACTCCTGACCTACTATATCTATATCTACATCCATATTTATATCTATATCTATATATGTATGAATGTATGTATGTATATATATATATATATATATATATATATATATATATATATATATATCTATCTATCTATCTATCTATCTATCTATCTATCTATCTATCTATCTATCTATCATCTATCTATCTAATACCTGTGCATGTGTA
This sequence comes from Protopterus annectens, assembly GCF_019279795.1. NCBI lineage: Eukaryota > Metazoa > Chordata > Ceratodontiformes > Protopteridae > Protopterus > Protopterus annectens. The sequence continues at coordinate 1,731,988,021 of NC_056728.1, forward strand.
TAACATCTCTCTTTCTCTCTCTCTCTGTATATTTTATATATATATATATATATATATATATATATATATATATATATATAGTTCCCCTTCAGAAGGTTGAATGGCTGAAATCTTGAAATGCATATGGTCGAGACCACATGCTCGAAATTTCAGATGCTCGACCTTCTGAATGGGGATCGGCATACAGCACAGAATGGGAGATTTCCCTTTCTGCGCTGTAGTGTGAGCTCGGAGTTAGAATAAATAAATAAGTAGCAGTGGGTTTGGGGGGGTGCAGGTGGGCTTGCCCCCCCCCCTGCAGAAACATTGTTTTGTGTTTTCTTGTTTTTTTTTCTTTCCCTTTCCGAAGGTCGTGCTTCTGAAATTCGAGCATATGGCTTCAGCCATATGCATTTCGAGATTTCAGCTGTTTGACCTTCTGAAGGGGAATTATATATATATATATATATATATATATATATATATATATATATATATATAGAGAGAGAGAGAGAGAGAGAGAATTAAGGGATGAGTTGATAAAAGAAAGACGTGTGTGGTATTAAAGATGATGCTGTGAGAAAGATTTTGCTTCATGACAGTGATTTAACTTTGAATAAAGCTATTGAGATTTGTCAAATATATGAGCTTACAGAAAAGCACACAAATATGCTTACAAATGAGAGATGCATGCTTCCAGAACTTCTAAGGCCAATGTTGATAGTATGCAGCACATGGTTAAAAGAAGCAGGTCCAATCACATGGCAGCAACTGTAAACCCTGCAACAGTCAACTGGAAACCCCGTAGCTTTCTAGCAAATTCCAGAGGATGCACAGTCTCAGTGAAACATAAGAGTGAGTCAGCAAACTGAAAGAATGGGCTCCCACCCAGTTTTATTGCCAATTGTCGTAATTGTGGTGGAAGTCATGAGCCTAAAAGGGAGAAATGTTTAGCTTTTGGTCAACAATGTCACAGATGCAATAAGTGGAATCATTTCAAAAGGTTTTGTAAATCAAAAGGAACACATTCTTTTATTAAAAGGGAACATTCAAAGAGACAAGATGATCAATTAGAAATCTATGACCCTACTTTTTATGTTGTTGGTCTGTCAGTGCTTCATGAAACAGTCAATGCAGTAGATTTAAGGGCAAAGAATGAAGTATTTTGTATTGTTCGGGTAAATGTAAAACCCATAGAGCTCAACGTTGACACAGGTACACAGTGCAATATTATATCTGCAGAAACATTTGCTAGAGTATATGCTGGTGAGTAGCTTGATTTGACAAAGTGTGTGAAGCTTGTTAGCTATGATGGTGAAGAGACTCAAACGTGAAGGCTCAGTAATACTTTCATGTTACTCTACTGGGAGAAGCTATGACTTGTTATTTTATGTGGTCAGAAAGCATGTACAGTCATTATTAGGGCTCAGAGACAGTTTGAAAATGGGAAAGCTTTCATTTAATAAGGAAGTCAGTCGTGTTAGTTTAAAAGTCAACTGTTATAATTTCACCCAGTATATTTTCTATACCTATGCTGATCTTTTCAAAGACAAACTAAGCAAGCTTCCAGTTGTGTATGCTTTGAAGTTAGATCCAGATGTCAGCCCAGTTGTCAGGCCAGCCTAGAAAGTTCCAATAACTATGCAGAAAAGAGTCAAAGCCGAGTTAGATAAAATGGTGCAGCAAGGTGTGATTTGTCCAGCTGCAGAACCTACTGAATGAGGATCCTCCACGGTGGTAGCTTATATGAAAAGCTCAGAGGATATCAGAATATGGATTGATCCATGAGATTTAAACAAAGCACTGAAAAGACACCATCATCCAATGTGTACAGTTGAAGAATTTGCAGCTCTGATACCAAATGCCACTGCTTTTCTGTCGTAGATGCAAAGAGTTCATTTTGGCAAATTTTACTTGACAGAAAATCTTCATTGCTCACCACTTTCAGTACTCCTTTTGGCAGGTACAGATTTTTGTGAATGCTATTTGGGATAAATTCTGCCAGTGAAGTCTTTCAGCATGCAATGGAGCATAGTTTTTCTCAGTATCCGTGCGCTATTAGTAGATGATCTTTTAGTAGGAGGTAATGGTGAAGCTGAGCATGACAGATACCTCAAGAAAGTTCTGGAAAGAGCATGTCAAGTAAATCTTAAGCTGAATCCCCAGAAGTGCAAGTTCAGGTTACGAGAAATTATTTATGTTGGTTGTTTGTTTACCAGTCCAGGCTTATGACCAGACCCTTCCAAGCAAACATCTATTCTTGAGATGCCAGCTCCAGACAATGTTCAAGCCCTTCAATGTTTTCTTGGCATGGTTAACTATCTAGGCAAGTTCATTGCAGACTTAAGCCAACTTTCAGCACCACTTAGAGAGCTGATACATAAAGAAGTATCCTGGTCATGTTTGGAGCAGCACTTGAGAGCATTTGATGTCCTGAAACAGAGAATTGCAGTCCACCAGTCCACCAACTCTCAGATACTATAATATTCACAAACCAGTTACTCTTTCCTGTGTTGCCTTGAAATTTGGTCTTGGTGCAGTCATTCTTCAAGAGGGTCAACCTGTAACCTGTGCATCTAGATCTCTAACCCAAACTGAAATGCACTATGCTCAGATAGAAAAAGAGCTCTTGGCAATTGTGTTTGCATGTTCAAAGTTCTATGATTATATTTATGGTAGACCTATCAAGATCGAAACAGACCACCAGCCTCTAGTCACTATTTTGAGAAAGCCTATACATACATCTCCAGCCAGATTACAATGTATGATGTTGAGATTGCAGAAGTACAGTTTCAGTCTTGTTTACACAGAAGGCAAACTTCTTTATCTTGCTGATACTTTATCTAGATCACCCAGAAATACCACTGAACAGCATGAGAATGAGCAACTTGATTTTGAAGTCATGGAAGTGAGAACATTTTTCTCCCACACATCTTGATGAGCTCAGAAATCACACAGCCTCAGATCCTGTTCTTCAGAAGCTCACCACTTTATCAATCACAATGGCCATCAAAGCAATCTAATTTACTTCAAGAAGTGCAACCTTATTTTCCTTACAGAGATGAGATTTTGTCTGGCAATGATATTGTCATGAAAGGTTCAAATGCAATTGTTCCACAGTCCTTGCAACCAGAGTATATTGCTGTCTTGCATCATAGCCACCCAGGAAGTGATTCTACTAAAAGGAGGGCGAGAGCACTAGTGTTTTGGCCTTCTGTGTCACAATACATTGAGAGAGTACTTTCATCTTGTTCTGTATATAATAGTACAAAGCCACATCAACAGAAGGAACTACTTTAGCTAAACCAGATTCCTGAACAAACTTGATCAACTGTAGCCACTTGACATTTCCAAATGGAATGGTCAATATTACTTGGTGTTAGTAGACTCTTATTCTAATTGGTTTGAGATTGACCTACTTCCTAATCTAGCATCCAGTACTGTCATTAGTAAGATGAAGCATCATTCTGCAGTCCATGGTTGTCCACACAAAGTTATTTCTGACAATGGTTCACAGGTTACCAGCCAGCAATTTGAAAGATTCCCCAAAGAGTGAGACTTTATCTATTTTACGAGTAGTCCTGAGTATCCACAGTCAAATGGTTTGGCAGAATGTGCAGTTCAAAGTACAAAACAGTTACTAGAGAAGTTGAAATGAGATAGTAGTGATGTTTTCCTGAATCTCTTGAATCTCAAAAATGTTTGTTGTGATAAACATCTTGGTTCACCTGCCCAGACACTTCTGTTGAGACAAACAAGAACTACCTTACCAATCAGCAGTAGTTTTTTGGTTCCAAGTTTTAAGAATAACAGTTCAGTTAAAGCCCATCTGTTAAAGAAATACATATCCCAGTAGTCTTGTTATGACAAGTCCAGCAAACTGCTAAATCCATTACATGAAGGAGAGACAGTGAGAATGCTAATGTGCAAAGGTTATGATTGGACTGGAGTCGTGAAAAGTATTTGTCCAGAGCTGAGATCATACATTGTAGAATCACAAGGAGCAGAGTTTAGACAGAATCAGAAACATTTGATGCTGGTGTCCAAGCCTGTACCACAGCACCTAGTCTGTGAGAAAGACTCTTTGTCTCTGAGTGAGTTGTCCAGCATTCCAGTTCCAGATCACGCCCCAGTAAATATCCCTGTTCTTGAGGGGAATCTCAAAATTCCTGATATGAATTGTTCACTGAAGACTGTCCCTGTTGCTAAACCCAGTTCTGATTACTATATTACTAGATAAGGTTGCATTTCCAGACCATGTTATAGATACACAGCAACTTGGACATGAACATTGTGTTTGTTTCTGATGTCTATATTATTGCATGTCGTATTCTAATATCATTTCATTGAGGGTAATTTATTTAAGAGGGAGGATATAGCTCAATATGTATGTATACCTTTAAGAAGCTTTCTAGGGACTTGCACAAGTGTATAAATACTGAGCATGTGCGAGCCTGACTGCCATTTTCTAGTAAGCTGTTGAGATGCAAGCATGTATGTCTGCGTAGTCTGTCAGTTAATCAGTTTGTTTATATTTTGTAATGCTGCTACCCATCCTGATGTGTTTCTATGTAATAAAGCATATAAATGAACTACCCTGCCTGTTCGTCATCTATACTAGAGAGAGATGAGTGACAGTTACCATGACCCACTGCTGCTCATTCAAACTGATTCCCCAATTATCCACTATATTAATATCTATAGGGTTTCTGCGCATTACCATCCCATGTGTATGCAGGTAAATACTTGAGGTGCCTGTGTCATTTAACACTTTTCTTATTAAAACTGAAAATAAATGCTTGCTTAGCAATTGTTATGTTCCGTATATAAGCTAAGTAAAGTATGTTAGCAGTGATGATCATAAGAAAACTATTTAAAATAAAATTATGTTATTGGCTGGCCAGTGGCACCCCCGAACCCCAAGCTATGGGTCCTGGAAAGCAATCTGAAGCACTCCTATTGCAGTCTGTCATTGGTTCTGACTCTATAGCATGGTTTGACAAACAGTAGTATGCCCGATGAGAATCGTCGAAGGGCCCAGACCTGGCAGGTTAAGAGGGAGGATTATCAATAAAAATTGTCTTTTTTTTTTCTAATGAAAAGAGAGTGAAGATATAGAACAGGCTACATAAATTTGTGCTAAACAGTTAATCTAGTGAGAGACTCAAAAGGCAATAATGCCAGGGAGCAATTACCTTTGGTAAGGATGTGAAATGTGAGTGAAGGCTGTCTGAGACCTTAGCCTTGTTCAGTCGACTAATACTGTATCCATACTTCTAACTTCCTGTATAAAATGTTCGAAGGTATTCCCTTTTACTGTGGTTTGTGTGTGGGGGGGCTAACAGCATAATGGATGAAGAATCAGTGAACGATGGGTCACCACTGCACTTTGTGCTGATGTCAGAATTTTACAAAACTCCAGATTTTGTATCAGAAACAGATTTTGCTTTTAAAACAAAATATAACTTATATGAATGTACAGTGAACTCCAAGACAGTTTGTATAGTAAGATTATTGTGGAAAGCATGAGGGCTCTTTTCTCCAGCTGATAATTTACATGTTCTTCAAAAGCCAAGATTTTCAGTACAGTGTTTAAATAACATGTTGCAGTACTGTTGTGGGTTATTGTAATTTGTCAGTGTGTTACATAAACATGTAGAATGGGGCTGCATGTATTCCAAAACAGTTAAACCATCCTTGAACATCAATGGCATATTTGCTAAAAACTAGGACTAAATTCATCTATCTTCAGAAGATAAACTACATACATATGTAATAAGAGTTCTTTAATATGCAACTCTTTATTTCCCCTCATGCATCTGTTGCATGTGTGATATCTTAACATTCCCTTTATTTAAGGTTCCCAGCTTAATTAAATTATAAAACCAATTGGTTATAGATATATTAACTGTACATGTACCTTTACAGACTTTACATTTTAAATCCAATGTTCATTCTTTTTTTGTCAATATGAGATATTTTTGCATGTTTGCGTCTCTAAATGACCTAGAACTTTGAGAGACCTTTGACAAGTATTATGTCAGAGTCATGCTTCATGTAAACAGTTCTGAAAATATTGGTGCATTCACTTTTTCCTATACTCAGAGGTATCATGCAGTTTGAAATTTCATGTGGTCACAAAAATCATATTATCCCTCTGGGGGCATGTGCAAACCCCTGCCCCTGAAAATGTTATGAAAATTTGAAGGTTCACATTCTGGCGATATTGTTATTCTAAATGTGACATTTTTGGGGACTGTTTTTTTTTTCATTCCATGGCTGCAGACTTCAATTTGCAGTGCTTGCACCCTATTATTCATTATTACAATTCCTTACCACACTGTAAGTGGCCTGGTGTGACCTGCACCAGGAGGCTCTCCCATCTAGGAAAGCATAACTGTATACAGAGCACCCTGATGACTCTACACCAGGGCTCAGGGAGGGGGGCTGTACCTGAAATCATGTTGTGGAATAGATAGGGGCAAGTGAGACCATCATAGTGCATTCTGTGGTGAATTTCTCCTGCCCTAATCCATGTACTTTGTACTAGGCAGTAATAAGAGGCAATGTTTGTCCATGGCTACACTGGCTACAGGACAGCCCTGCCTCCCTGACTTCAATCCTACTTATCTGTCTCTGTGTGCTCTCACCTTGCTGTTTCCATGTGCTTTCAATGGGTACAAGAGGTCCTAATTTGACAACCTTGGCATGGATGCAGATCCCACCCTTAGCTTGGACCTGCTCACGTCCTGTGAGATAAAATAGTGCCACGTGTTTCTATAGTAAAGGCAATCTCATTTTCATGAAGAGGGTGAGGCTGTCCAGCTTCCTTCTCCTTTTCAGCAGAATAGGACAAGTATCTTCATCTGCATCTTAGCCTTAGTGCTCTTGCTAAGCAAAGGTGTCTTCCGTGCATATATACAACTTTAACCTATGTTTTTGCTTACTTCAAGCTATTTTTAGCTATTTAATGCTTATGTTTCTTGGATTATTAACTTAATTGTTTTTGCTGAAATATGATAGTGTCATGGTTGGACTCGTTTTACTGTATGCTATTGTATTAGGCGGCATCGTGATGCTATTGACCTTAGGCAATAGGTTTTAATTAGAGCATGGCTTGAAGTCCCCTTCCTAATCTAAAAACTCCCTGCAGTAATTTCATGTTTTGCACAGGACCACCATTATCATAGTTTAGCTGTTTTTACTGCCATTTTCTGCTACAATTTGCTGCCAATGTTTGTCTAAAGGTGTAAATGCATTGCCTTACCTCTGATTGTATCATGTGAACTACTCACATTTATTTTCTGTAATAAGCCTTTTCAACTGTTTACAAAACAAAACTATTTAGTAGTTGTACTGTTTCAGTTGTTGTTGTTTTATCCTTTTCTTCCAGCCACTGTTTTGTATTCTAATACTATACTTTCTGCTAACTCCTTCTACTCTCCCTTTTCCTTATATTTTCCTCTCGGCTCTTGTACTTACATACCTCGTCCTATCCCTCTATCTATCCTTATGTACTTTCCTGGGATAAGCTTATGAAACTAACTCAGAGGCTGTCTGAAATTGTGCCTGTCCTTCATATCCTTGCTTTCTATGGCTCGTCAGTCTTACTCTTAATGCTATTTTATATTAGCTGCATTTCTGACCACATTCTTTCTTATTTTTCTTTCTCTAGATATTGAACACGACTTTCAAGGCATCTAGTCTTCCAAAAACATGCCCCAAAGACAAGGCTTTTCATTTGTCTGGACCAAGTATCACGGCAGCCACTGGTGAAAATTAAGACAGTGCAACGGCTTGTATGTACCGCAAAGTATGCTTTACATTTGAACCTTTCTACAATAAATAACAACTAGAAAGTAAAACTCCAAGATCTGGACTTAAATATATCTTTGAACTCTGTACTGTATACACCTTGACAGTCTCTTTGTCTTACGTTTTCTTTTCTTTCTACATAGCAGATGTAGTGCAGGGCATCCACTGATTAATTGGCTTCATCTCCTAATTTTGGCTGCTGTGAGTAACGTAAGTTAACTGCTAAAACACTTTTTCCCCAGTTATTATTACAATGCACCCACTTTTACTTGGAACACATGAATAACTAAACTAGAGAGACTTAACTGTTACAGAGTACAGATGACTGTAATCTTCTTTGTAATTTGCAGTTCCTAACTTTCTTGGTTTTCACTGATTGGTTTTCTTGGTACTCTCGACAGCATGTCTTCCCGCTCTGTTCAGCCCTCACTACACTTCACCTTCAATCTGCTTTCCTACCCTACCCTCAATTCCCACCCAAGCCTGCTACCTCTACATTATATTTCATCATTCCCCATCCCTTACATTACAGTCCTATCACTTCTCTCACTCTCAGTCCACACCTATTAAATCACAGTCCAATCACGTGTCTTACTCTTGTTAGTTACTTTCCCAGCATACCTCACAGCTTACTAACCACTTCATCACATTCTCTTCCTCTCTCCCTGTACTGTCATCCTTCTACACTTCCTTTCCACCCATCCTAGAGTCACTCTCACTACACTTAATTCATGTTGTCCTACTTTTTCTAATCTATCCTTCTTCACCTCTAACTTTACTTCTTCACATGTAAACCTCCATCAGTATAAATCTTTTACACCTCAAATTATATTATCTCATCACTTAGCTCCATGTTTCCCCCTAGCTACTCCAGCATCTCCCCTAGCTTATTTCCCACTTTTGTAGTCCTCTTACTCTAAACCTAAACTAATCAAATACTGCACTAAAGATAAAACAAAAGTGATCACCATCTCAAATAGCTCCCCCAAAATACTTAATCTATATTTTTCTGTCATTACTCATAAACAGATTTCCATCCATCCAAGCCCAGGTCCCATACCCACTGTCAACTCCAAACAATGACTTAAAACACTAAAGATAATAATGACCAACCTCAGGAGCATAGGGAACAAAATCTCCAGCTTCCATGCCTGGATTAACCACTATAAGCCAGATTTCCTTAATGCCACTTAAACCTGGCTGACCCCTACAATGAAAGATACTGAAATCCTCCCTCCAGGTTATGATATAATTAGACATGATAGAACACACAGGAAAGGAGACGGACTAGCCTTATTTTATACAAACACTTACACAGTTACCCCCTTTTCAAACACCATTCCTAAATTTTCAAGTGCAGAAATTCTTCTCTCTTTCCTTAAAATAAATACCTCTAAAACATATGCTGTATTGTTATATACGTCTCTCTGGGGCACAACATTCCAGTTCTTGAGGAAATATTAGCTTGGGTTTCAGAATCAATTCATATTGAAACAGTCATACTAGGTGATGTTAACAACTGACTGGCAGTCTCTCTCCTCAAGCAACCCTACCAACAGCATAAATCTCTTTGGCTTCACCCAACTTATCAATTCCTCAACAAGAAACAGCAAAAATAATGCTCAACAATCCATCCTGGATTGGATACTAGTTTCTAACCCTTCCAATGACTTCTCATCTGGTACATTCTCAGATTCTTTAAGTGACAATCTCATAGTTTATACAAATAGGGCTCCCATATAGTTAAATAAAAATCATAAACTTAAATCTACCCACAACCTTTCAAAATTTAGCAATGAATGTTTATCATTCGAACATTAAATGCTATAAACTGGACCTTCCTGCAATTTCTTTCCCTTAATGAAGCTGCTGAGCAGTTCAACACACTATTCCTAAGCATATTAAGTTCTCTTGCCCCACAACGAACAAAACATATTAAACATAATCCTGCTCTTTGGCTGATTAAATCCTGCAAACTCCTCATGAAAGAAAGAGACCAAGCATGGAACATATAAAAAAGAGCAAAAATGACAATAACTTACAACTATTTTGACAGCTTCATAACCGAGTGAAAAAAATAAGTCATTAATGACAAAAAGCTATACTACACTACTTTTCAAAATGTTTACAAATATAACCCTAAAAAATTCTGGGCTTCCGTCTCTTTCCTTCTCAATCCAGGAGGTAGAAATAACCCCAAACCCTATCTGGAAAATATGCCACAGCAAACTGCCATCAAGTTTAATAATTACCTCATAGAATGCATAACTAAACTCACCCCCAATCCCTGCTGCTCATCCTCACACTCACAAAGTGACTCCTCTAAACCAAGTTCCCCAGGACTCCACCAAACCTACTTGACGGCAAATCCTCTCATCCCTCATAACTTCCCATCACTTCCATCTCCCCCCCTTTTTCCTTCCAACCTGTTCCTACATCTCTTATAAAAGACTATTACTTTAGCTTAAACCCTGTTCAACATCTGTAGATAGTCTCCCCCCATAATACCTAAAACTTGTCGCTGATGCCATAGCGCACCCAATCAATATTCTTATTAACAGATCCATAGCAGAATCCCATGTTCCAGACCTATAGAAGAGATCTTACATAATCCCACTGTATAAAGGCAGCAACTCAACCGAAGCAACAAATTTCCGGTCTATAGCCATACTGTCACCCCTCTCCAAAATTCTTGAAAAATGTATTCATAATCAACTACAGCAATATTTCCCACAAAATAAATAGATTTCCAACACCCAACATGGCTTCCAATCAGCTCCAAGTACATCCACAGCCCTATTATCTTTCACTGAAAAGGTAAATAAAGCAAGAGACTCTGGTAAACTGGTATCAGCTTTATTGTTGACCTCTCCAAAGATTTTGATATGGCTTCTCACTCTGGCCATCTCACTAAACTCTCCAACCTTGGCATATCATCCCCTGGTATTAGTTTCACAACATCCTCACTAATAGACAACAAGGGCTACCTCACCACTCCTGCCTAACACAATTGGTGTCCCACAGGCATCTATACTTGGACCTTTACTCTTTAATATATTTATCAATAACTTACATGGACCCTCTGGACAAGGTACTCTTATTCAATATACAGATAAGTCCATCATCATTTGCCCTTCTATGGCTCTAACACAATTACTACTAATTATACAGCAAGCTTGCACTTGTATTGAAGCATGACTCACTACAGCTCAACTTGTACTCAACCCAAACAAAACTAAGCTCCTGTTTTTCACTCCTAAATCACTTACCCCTGACAAAACATTATTAAAAATTTTTTCATTAAATAATACTAAAATTGAAATAGGTCTCCATACCAAATTACTAGGTGTGACTGTTGATGACAAACTTAAGTTTGACCTACATATTCAAAGTAGCATCAAGACAACACAAAAGAAACTTGGTTTATTATATAGGAATAAGCAGTTTCTGAATACTCCTTCTAAAATTATGTAGCTAAATCTTACCTCCTACCTTCACTACTTTATGGAGCCACAAATCCGAACAACTTATAAGCCTCCTTAAAAGCTAAGTTATAAAATATAAAATTGTAAAGTTTACAGTGAGTGCTAAGCATTATTCACATCACTATAATACTCTGCATTCCATCAACTAGCTTGAACTTCCGAACCTTTCTCCTATTTCCAACTAATAACCATACATAATAGTATCCACAAACCTTTACAGTGTCCTGCCATCAGTCATTTACTTGACCTGTACATCCTAAGCAGAAATCTTAGGTCCAGAGATAAACAACTCCTCACTGTCTCTAAACACTCCACTTCTTCTAGCCAAAGTCTTTACTCCTACTCTGTTCCTAATGCTTGGAACTCCATACCACTTAATATCAAAACAGTCACTAATCTGTATTCCTTTAAATCCTCACTAAAAGAATGCTTAAGCAAATCCTGGATCTGTTCTTGTTCCCATCCTGGGTGAAACTAACTATGTAAGTGCTCTTTGTCCTTCCACTGAAGTCCTCTTTGCTTTTTTCACTCACTCTTCCTCTCCATCTCTCTTTCTCTGCTCTTCTGCTGTTCCCTCCTTCTGGTTCTAGCCTTTCTCCTTACCTACTCTGTGCATGTCTTAGCTCCATATACAATTTGTATTACTATGTCTTCCCTGTCCTTTACTTAGCTGTAGCAACCTCCCGGTCTGAGCTAGGTATCCTCTCATATCCCCTACCTCTTATATTTCTCTCTCTCTCTAACAGCACTATCACTTCATCTGACTGTACTTTACCACAGTCTTTCGACCTTTTAACATACTTAACACTTTTCCAATTTGCTATCATCTTAAATACCATGAATAAATCACTTTTCCCCTAAAGCCATCTTTTCATCTCCTTTGTATATCTACATTAAAGACTACATTCTACCATAGCAATTGTACTATAATGTTAAGACTGTACTATAATACCTCTTGTACCTTAATTAATGTACTGTATTACCTTCTTCTTAAAAGTTTCACTGTAACTGCAATTCTTACATATTTATACTTTATATATTTTGTTTAATTGTTTTTAAAAATGTTGCAAAGTGGAACTTTTCTCCCCAGGCCTCCACTGAAAAGGGGCCCTTATTGGCCCTGTCAGACTTTCCTGATAAACCAATGGCAAATAAATAAAAATAAAGTTATTAAATTATATTGCTTTTAAGTAATTAGTTCTCCTTATGAAAGAAACACATATAGTCCACTATTTTGTTATATTAATAGAGATATGTGTGCAGTCTTACATAAAACAATTAACTAACTCTTTAACTACTTACATACATTCATATACACACATACATGATGATAGATCATTGCTCATTTCTGGCACACTGTTTTAGGAAGACTCAGTTGATAAATGGAAAGACTTTCAAAATGCAGACTGATTAAATACATTTTAGTTTCAGTGCTCAGACATATAATTTAATAACTACAGGGGATGACTGCTAAGGATAAATTCAGAAGGCCACCATGTGCCCTTTTAACTATTCTAAAACACTCCACAGCAGTAACATGTATCAGCACTTAAACCAGTAGATGGCGCTCAGAGAGTACAAATACAAACAAATGTACGCTTAGATAGCAAAGGCAATAGAATTCTGTAGTAACTGATCAAAAGAAAACAATCCATCATGTTCCTTCCTATGCAGTGTAAAAGTTGTTCCAGAGTCAGTGTTTGAAGGCACAAGGGAGAATTTATAACACTCCAGGTGGTGAGCTAAATATTTATTACCAGCATTGAAGAGCAGGATCTGTGACTGCAAAGGGACTCAAAAAGTATTCAACTTTCTAATATATTGTACTAAAAATTCATATATAATGACACCAAACCAAGGAAAAATGTTACATTATTACTACAGTTAAAAAGCAAAACTGAAAAAAAAAAAAAAATCAGCCAACATAAGGTGTGGGTTTCTAAAATTTCTTAAACTACTACTTTGACTATTTCAGGATAATCAAAGTGTATTCATGTATGATCTGCACAGGAGTAGTAATACTGAAGAGGCAGATGTTATCCAATAGGCTAATGTAGTGCATGTTGGCTTTGCTTACATAGGTTCATAGGTTCATAGGTAGATACTAGGCTATCTGCCCTAGGGCATTTATAAGTCTAGCCAGAGTGTATTTGGCAGACGCCTCCCTATTAGATTAGCCTACTGTGCCTCTGCAAAGTAGGTCACAGAAGGTACCCTTTTAAGATTAGTTTACTGTGCCTCTGTCTAGCAGGGACACAGGGGAGATCCCAGGGGTGAATTTGCGATTTTCCATCCACGCGTCCAAATTTTGCTTGAAGAGGGTCAGCGAGGGGCTATGTCTAACATGAATTGGGATTCTATTCCAGAGTGAGGGGAGCCTCTGGGAAATTAATCTGTCCCTCCAGCATGTCCTATTTATTTTTGTGCTGAGGTTTAGGTCCCTGTAGCGTGTAGCTCTAAGGGACTTGGATTTTTTTGAGGTGGAGCATGTCCATTAATTCTGGGATTGACATGGCTTTGTACGTCAGGCATAGATCGCCTCTGAGTAGGCGGTAAGCAACTGAATAGCGCTGGAGTTTCTTTAGTCGAGCTGCATAGGACATCTGTTTGTAGCCCATGATCCTCTTGGTGAGGTACTTTTGGGGTCTCTCCAGTTGCTGCAGGTGTCGGGTAAGGTACATCCCAAAAGGGGCATTGTATTCAATTATGGGCATGATGAGTGACGAGTAGAGGGGGCACAATGACCTCTCTTGATCTAGATGTGAACCCTTTTGTGATAAGGTGGGCTATATAGAAGGTCTTTCTAACCACTTTGGCAACGTGATTATCAAAGGAGAGATTACTATCTACGTTGGTCCCCAAATCTCTAATTACTTTTTCCATACTTAATGGATTACCACCTATGTGGTAATTTGTGGGCACCTTGTTTTTCCCAAAGGGGATGACTATGCACTTTTTAGCATTTAGCTTGAGGCTGTGGCTCTGGCACCAAGCATCCGTCTCTGTGAGACCCTTTTGGAGGATGCTTGTGTCAGCTGGAGATTCGATTATGGCCCCCAGTTTGCAGTCATCTGCGAACTTTGTCAGCCATAATCCCCCTGTGTTAGCCTGAACCTCAGAGAAGTATATACTGAACAAGAGAGGTCCCAGAACTGAGCCCTGTGGGACACCACTTGTAACTGGTTTGGATTCAGACATGGCACCTGCGATTCTGACCATGTGGGTTCTATCTCTGAGTCAGTTTGCAACCCATCTTGTGATATAGGGGTTGATATTTAAGCTGGTAAGCTTATTTATGATGCCTGAGTGGGGTATTGTGTCGAAGGCTTTTGCGAGGTCCAGGTAGGCTGTGTGGACTACCTTGCCCTCATCTATGGCTTTGGTAACTGTTTCAAAGAAATCAACTAGGTTTAAGAGGCAAGATCTGCCCTTAACAAAGCCAAATTGGGTAGGGTCCAGTGTCTGGAGGCTCCCAATGTCTTTGTTTATGAGTTCCATGATAATATACTCCATAGCTTTACAGACCAGACTAGTCAGGCTTATGGGGCGATAGTTTCCGGGGTCCGTTGTGGTACCACCTTTGTGGAGTGGGACCACTGTAGCTGTACGCCATTCTTTGGTTACATATCCTGTAGTAAGGCTAAGTTTGAACAGAGACTTAATGTGAGGGTTCAGTTCTTCTTGGAGTTCATGTAAGACACAGCCTGGGACACTGTCAGGTCCCATAGATGCTGTGTTTTTTGCTTTGGAGAGGGCAGCTTTCACCTGTGCATCTCTGATGTCAGGGAGGTTACATTCAGTTGGGATAGGCATTTGCTCCTTTGGGGGGGAAGGGGGGGAGAAGTTTGCGCTGAATCTGTCTGCCAGGATGTTGGCTATGTCTGTAGGTTCGGTATATTTTGTACCATTATGCAACAATTCAGAGCATATCTGGGAGTTTCTGCCCATGTTCCTGACATAACTAAAGAAAGCCTTCTTTCGAAACTGGCCTTTGATGATTTTATGAGGGATCGAAGTTTCTTGCTAATACTGATCAGAGATGCCTTCCCTTTTTGGGATTTTGCTCTGTCATGTAGTAGCTTCCTCCTTCTGTTGTATAGCTTATTTATGGCTGGGGTCCACCAGACCGGTCTCCTGTTTTTGGAGGAGTGAGTCTTGGTTTTATGTGGGATAGCA
This sequence comes from Protopterus annectens, assembly GCF_019279795.1. NCBI lineage: Eukaryota > Metazoa > Chordata > Ceratodontiformes > Protopteridae > Protopterus > Protopterus annectens. Next base: position 1,732,003,476 of record NC_056728.1, read on the forward strand.
CGATCCATGCATTCTTGCAGGTGCTCATAGAATGCATTTGTAAAGGATTCTGCGGATTGGGCTGTATTATCCTCTGGCCCAGGGGCTTTGAAGGATTCCACCTCAGTCTTGAGAACTGCAAAGTTGGCTTTTGAGAAATTCTTTACAGTGATTTCCTTGGCTGGGGGTGGGGACGGGATATGGATGTCCAGGGAAATTTGTTTATGGTCTGATCTTACCAATGAGGGGTTTACCTCTGGTGTAGAACATAGAGTCCCCATGTTGGTGATGACCAGGTCCAATATGTTGTTCCCTCTTGTGGGAGTGGTGACCAGTTGTTCCATTGCGTTAGAGTTTATAAATTCAAGGAACCGTTGGGCGAGGGTGTTTGGGCTTGAGTAGTTTTCCCAGTCAATGTCTGGGTAGTTGAAATCACCCAATAACATAGTGTTTGGAGAGACCTTCATATTCTCCAGTGTTCTCAGGAATGCCAAGTGGGGTTCCTGTAATAAGGAGGGTGTTCTGTAGCAGGCTACAAACTGAAAGGCAGTTTTGCCCGCTGTTAGTTGCACATGGATGGTTTCCGATGCTTCGTGCAGTGCCACTAACCTGGAGGTGTAGGTATCTTTGATGAATATAGATACTCCACCTCCTTTTGTGCTTCGGTCCGAGTTTTGGGGCTGAACCGCATGGTATGAGTTATAACCTGGTAGTGCTGGGGTGCTCTCAGGAGCCTTGAACCAGGTTTCTGTTACTGCGCAGACATCGATTTTCTCCATATTGAGGAGAGCCTCGAGTGCGTGCATCTTGAGGTTTAGACTTCTGCATTGAGTAGCATTACCTTTAGTTTTTTTATCCTTGGGTTGTCTATGGAGGTGGGTTTGTCCTTTGAGCCTTGCCTAAAGAAGGCACTATGGGGGTGGCAAGAGCCTTGGCCAGTATACAAAAGCCTAAGGGTGACAGGTGCAAGCCGTCCCTAGCGAAGCAATGTGGCTTGTCGATCATGTCATCCCAGGCTGACAGACACTGGATCCCCTTTGAATGACATCAATACTTTAGCCAATTGTTGAAACTGATCATTTTGTCTTTATACTGTCGCATAATTCTTGGTGAGGGCAAGATGCTACTCAAGGTCAGGATCATACCAGCCTGGGCTACATGGTCAGAGAGCTCCTCTATGTCTCTTTTCATGTAGTCCAGGGAGGTACATCTCAGGTCATTCACACCAGCATGGGCAATGACGGAGTCATACTTGTACTTGCTTTGGAGTGACCTGAGTGCTTGCATTATGTGGCGGATCCTGGCACCCGACAGGCAGCTTACAGTGACCTTCTCCTTGTTCAGTCTGTTGAGCGGGACGTCAGTTTGCTGGACAATAGAGTCCCCGATAAGAAGTGTATTTGGTGTGTTGTTTGGCCTTAAGGGCTGTGGTTGTGAGGCACACTGATTTTGTGAGATATGTGATTCATGGGTATTGTTGAGGGGTGGCTGTTGCTTGGATATCTGCTTAGGAGGTCTTTGCTGTTTAGGCAGATTTTTATTTAGAGCCTCCAAGTATGTTTTTGTGTGTTTATGTGTTGGGTATGCAGATGCAATAGGTCTGTGTGAGACTGGATTTGTGGTGTAGGTGATTACCTTTTCCTCCTGACTGACTGTGCCAGTCTTGGGTTGAGAGAGCTCTGCCTCCAGTTTGGCTGTGTAACTGCATCTCCCACATGTAGTAGAGTTTGTTGGAAGGAGGAGAGGGTTGTCTGTGTACATAAGGCAATTGTAACATTGCCTCAATATTCCCAGATTCACCAGCTGGACTGGAGAGTAGCCTTGAAACTGACCCTTGGACATACCAGATTAGTATAGGGAACTGTTTTTTTACTGATCAGATGATTAGGAAAGGGAAATGATTTTTCACTTGATCAGGAAGGACCAATCGGGAGTCTAATACTTATGAGAAGTCAAGGAGGGTGTAGTGCTTTAGTTAGTTAGTGTTTCCTTATAAGAGCTGAGCAAGTGCAGGGCTTTAGAAAGAGAATAGAGTGATTACTTTGAGAGTTTGAACAGTTCTAAGGGAAAAAGTGAAGAGCAGACTTTGTGGAGCCTGGAATAGTTTAAATCTGTTTAGGTGGCGCTGCCCGACATTGCTCAGTGCACAAAACTGCGCAAAAAGAGAGTTGTAGGGTTTTAAGAGAGAGAGATCAAGGAGTTTAGAATTGACCCAAAATGGCCAATAAAACTACAGCTTCTAGGTAGTAACCACTCCTCCAGGGACAGGCAGGCTGTTCAGTGTTAACCACTCCCACTGGTGAACACAGAGACTTCCCTTTAGCCCAAGCAAGCACTGGCCTTCTAGAAACTTCCAAACAGTTCAGAACAGCAAATCTGTAACTGAACTTTCTTAACTTTCAGAAAGTGGGAAAAAAGCAAGATTTTTTTTTCTTTTTGTTGTAGTTTAAAGGTAGCAGAGATACACAAGCAGCAAAATAATCACAACAGTGCAATAAATGACCCCACACTTGAGTGCTAGGCCAAAATCAGGTAAAATGCAGTTTTTAGAGAAAAAAAAACAATTTTAAATTAAGTGCAACACAGGAAATGCAGTAAACAGGCTCTAGATGTGTTCCAAGTACTGTTACTGTTACAGATATAAACTTTAGCAAACCGGAAAATGCCAAAAAGTAGGCAGCAAAGCAGTAAAACTTAAAAAATCAGAAGAAAATACTTAAAATCATAAAAGTGGCTCCTTTTCTTCTCTCAGCGTTTTCTCCCCTTGGTAGGTGCTTCAGCAACAACTAGCAAGTCTGAAAAGACGCCAAAACCATGAGGTGCACATACACAAGTGAGAATTTCAAAAATTCTTACAGTGCTGCAGTCCAGGGATTTTAGAGTAATTAGATGGGCAATGCAACAAATAGTACTCATGTGTGATACTCACATGATGTGACAATGACAAGATAGATTTTATTCAATCCGCTAATGCAGAGTATGCTGGCTTTGGCATTGCTTACATGTATGCACACACACACACACACACACACACACACACACACACACACACACACACACACACACACACACACTCATGCGCGCACATGCACAGACACACACACACACACACACACACACACACACACACGTGCACACACACACACACACACACACACACACACGCACACACATACACTCATGCGTGCACATTCACAGACACACACACACACACACACACACACACACACACACACACACACACACACACACACACACACACACACACACACACACACACACACACACACACACACACACACACATATACACACACACACATCTATGAGTGATAGAAAACATACTCTATATGAAAATGATAGTCATTCACTTTTCTACACAGCCACAGAAGCATACAAGTACTTACATGTGGTTTCCATATGCAGCATCCTGTCACTGACAGCTGCAGACAGCAAACAGTTGAGAACATGACATAGCTGTATGCAACACACACATATCTGTAAAAAATATACATCAGTACCCACAAAAGGTACCACAACAAGCATTACAGTGGAAGTATTGGCATCTGCATTAAACAGTTCCAAAAGAAGCCCCACATATGTAGGCAGTATCACAACAGGTTGCATTTATTGTCCATGCAAAAATGTTCCTCAAAAGCAGGACACGGCAGAAGCACTATAGCCAAGCACTTATACAATAATTGTCATATACTGCCCAGCAGGTGTGATATTATAGATGAGTGGACATATCTTGGTAACAGGGAACTATGTGATCATACTGTGTAGAAGAAATAATCCCTTCTGTGAGTGTGCAAATATACTGCATGTATGGCATTGTGCCCACCATATTTAGCTCTCCAGCACCACGCATCACTAATGGATCTCATTAGTATGCAATGCTAAAGATTCTTATTTGTTTGCAAAAAATGTAGTATGCAGGGATTGTTATTACGTAGTCCTGATATCTGCAAATGCTCTCTGATGTAATGTTTGGTGCAAAGGTTTGCAAGTCTTGCAGAGCAAGCTAGGTACCTTAGTCTATAGAGATGAAGCCCTGACACTGACCCAGATCTGGGTTCATTAATGCAACCTAGACACCTGTGTGAGGTGACAAGGGGAAGGAAATGATGAGGCTATACCTGTTCATCTCTGATAGAGGAGAAGGATAATGACAATGTGCTGGAGTGAGGCACATGCGGCTCTGGTCCTTCCTCAATACAAGAGCCATGAACAGCAGTTGGACTAGGTGAATAGGCAATCCATTGCTTTTGTCAATTTAGGAGGGAGGTGAGGCACACCTAATGAGAGGCCCCTGACTTGTAACTCATAATCGCTTCTGAATGATGCCAGCTCATAGGGATATGGGCACTAAGCACTGTTTTAATCTGTCCTATGCGAGTTTCAGTGACAGATCCCAGAATCACTTTCCTCCTGTTCCCAGCTGGTAACTCCAGTACAGAGAGATTAAATATCTGAATGATAGTGAACAACTTGCTATCAATTAGAGGAAGGCTTGGGGAAGAAATGCTTCCATAACCTACAGGCCACAACTTATTAACAAAGCATAGCCCTTATCCTCTGTGCTAACTAGCAGACAGCATTCTATTTATCTCATTATTTATTACTGGCATATTTCAGTGAATGCCAAGCCTGTCTTATAATTGCTGAGTTCACCAGAAGTCAGATATCCCCCCAGTCATAAATGGTCCTGTAGGCAATAAGCTTACCTAGCTTACCAGTTCTTACATACAGGTGGAGCTGACAGTCCCCAAAAGTTGACAAGCAGCACAGTGCCACATTTATACTGGATGTCAAAATGTATGCATGACACAAAAACTCTGCCCTGCATGTATTCTCTTGCTGAAACAATAAGTATGACATACTCTGGGGCCTCACTAATACAGCATAGCCCAAATTCACAAAGCAAATTTGAGCTTCACCATGAGTCTAGAGACAGTAGCTCACTGAAGTGATGACCTGATGTGCACTTGGTCCTTGGCCACCCTATCGAACTGCTTGAAGCGTACAGCACTGCTTGTTAATGGTACTGCAAGCTGCTTTGCACAGTGTACTGACTGCAGTACCAGTGCTGACATATATACTGAAGGAGCGCTGCCTATGTTGGATGGCATTACTTAGAGATTTTGCACTGGTATTCAATGCCAGTGTAAAATATTTAAGACCAATGGCATTGTGAGCTCAATTCACTTTTTGAAATTGGGCAGAGGGCTCTGGGATTCATCATTAGCCTACCTGACTTGAGGAATGCTGGAACTATTGTTTTTCCTTGCAGGATTAGTCTTAGCATAAATGTTTGGGGTAATGTGCTATCTCAAGCTTACACTGATTTGGAATCTGTCCGACTCTATAATACACACACCATGGGTACTGTTCATAACTATGGTGTGCAATCGCATAGGTCAAATACATGATAACACTCACATACCTTGTCGTACACAATTCATAAACAACACAGAATAGTTAGGAGTAATGTCCCTTCCACCTGCATCTCTTTACTTATACAGTAGGCATGCAAATGAAATAATGTAGCCCTTTTATAATTTAAAATACAGTCCCCAAACTGAGTATGCACTACTGCATCTCATATAACGTATGGGGATGCAGCTGTGGACAGAGAACACAAGAAATAACTAAACAATGTCCTGTGTTGCTGGCAATGGCGGTACACTCTTCAGCATAACATAACTAAACAAAAAGAATGGAAAGTCCAGCATGGAAACAGTGAATGAAACCAAATCCAGACAGTTTTATACCATATCACATGCCCAGAACCCAGTTCAAAGTAACATGCTAGGACACCCACACTCTGTCCCTACCCCAAACAGTGATGCAAGAAACCATGGCCCAATCTAAAGCCAAGGTTCTGCGGATCCCTTCAATTAGCAAAACTTCCTGATTAGCAGTGCTCCACAAGCAGGGCAATAACTGTACATGATTGTTTTATGTATTGAGGACATCCATAATTGTGAAGCCGAACTGGAATACAAATGTTGGTGGGTCTGCTGCTGCCCTGCTATACCCCTATAAATAGCAGACATAGTGCTAACAAAATGCAAAACACTAATGCTATATTCCAAGACTTGTGCAAATTCTGGAACAGAGGAACCAAGTGTGAGAACTACAGACTTGCATATTCCAAGTTTGAGATGACCATTTCTCAGAGTATTCACTTTTCTCCAAGGTATGGTGATCTGGGAACTAGTATATAAGTCCTGGGGATGGAAGGACTTGCCCTCACATTGGAGAGTGCAGCTGAGCTTACAAATTCCCAAAAACAACCTTAAAGAATATCAGCGATGTTTAACATTTACAGTTTTCCTGCATTTTCTTAGTTATTTTTTCCTTAATTCTGTGGCTCACACTAACAATATGGAGCCTCTTTAATTCTTAGCTGCTCTTAACCTCTACAATCCATGGAACTACAAAAGACTATCATTAAGCTTTCAATAGGGCACTCTCCTGCTGTTAAACACTCATCAGTTGTACAAAAAGTTGAGTAAATTGGACTTGTTGACTATGCAACACTGCTATTAGAAATGTCCATGCTCAATGTGATTGTGTAGAATGTAGTGTAACAACAGCTTCTAATTTTACAGACATATTATGAAACAATTTCTTGATTGCAGTCTGTTTGACTCTGAGCAGATTATATTTTATTTTTATTTAACATTTGTTTACTGGGAAAGTCCAACTTGGAATGAGCCAATTTTCAGAGGAGGCCTGGGGAGAAACACTCTAGATGGATGTCAGAGGAAACACACACAAACACAGGGAGGACATGTAGACTTTGTACAAAAGGCACTCCAGCCAAGAATCAAACCAGCAAACTTTTACTGTGAGGCAACAATGCTACCGCTACACCACTGCACAGACAGTTGCAGGTAATTGCAGGCAGTTCTCATGGGTCTCCCCTAAATGAAACCGCTTTGTGCAGTTCACTTATTTTATTAATTTGTTTCAGCTCATGTTTATGTGATTATTTTACAGTACCTAGCTCTTTGCAAAACTCACACTTGACAGAACAATACAGGTAATAAATACAATACTGCGCAGATAAGGAAGGGGGCAGGCACGTTCTCTAATACAGTCCACATGTGTTTTGCAAATTTATGAAAGGCATATGACCATACCATGTACCATAGAATATCTTTTTGAAAGTACTAAAAAAGTATGGTGTCCCAGAACCACTGCTGCATTCCATTCATTTTCTATATTTGTTGAGCTATGGTTCTGTTTTCTACATTAAATGAAATACACAGAAGGTGTGTGTGTAGGGTTCTATATTTTCTCCTTTTCTGCTTGTGATTTTCATGGACAAGTAATCGTGCTGAGCTAAGGTCTAGAAAATATTGAGTTTGTAGACACAAGGGTTACTTATTTATTGCTGTTAGATAATGCTGCCATCTTAGCCTCATCTTACTGTCATCTCCAGAATGAACTGGGTGATTCTTTTCTGAATGTGAACCAACTGAGGTGAAAATCAGCATTTCCTAGTCAAAAATTATAGTTTTCTCTCAGAAAAGAATGGGGGTCTCTTGGCAGCTGAGGGTGGAAATTACTTCAGGAATCAGGTGGAGGAATATGAAGAGTATTATGGCTTTGTTCAGAAGAAAAGGTAGAGGATTGGACTGGCTAATGAATTGGTAGAGTGGACACAGTACTGAGATGAGAAAACAGGATCTGAGCCATAGTACAAAACTCTTAGTGTACCAGTCATTCTGTGTCCCCATCCACACATTTGGTTGTGAGCTTTGGGAAATAACTGAAAGGATGAGTTTACATATATAGTACAGGCAGCAGAAGTGAACATCCTTTAGCAAGTATACATCTTCCCTCTCAGTGACTCAGTGACTCGGTGTTGAGCTCAATAACCCAGGAGGATGTTGGAGTACAGTCTCTGCTACTCCGTGCTGACAGGAGTCATTGCAGATGATTTAAAAATATAACTCTTGGCCACTCCTCATTTGACAGAGCACTCAGATTTTGTCTTGTAAATATATATCTGCTCATTTGCTCCAGTTTGACCTGCCACAGTTCAGATTTCTCCTCTGTTGGCTCAGTTGTAGAGCCAATGAAAGAGGGACTTCCTGGAACTTGTCACAGACAAAACAGTCAAGTAGCAGACAACTCTGCATTTATCAATAGTCTGACCCTTTTTTAAAAAAAAATCCAGTACATTGCAATGCTAGATGATGTTGCAGTGTTTAGTGTGGATACAGCTGTGGATCTAGATCTGGTGAGTAACTAATTTATTTTGTGTGTGTGTGTGTGTGTGTGTGTGTGTGTGTGTGTGTGTGTGTGTGTGTGTGTGTGTGTGTTTGTGGTTTCTTAGCTCTAACTCTCAACTTAACTGTCCCTATTTTTGTAAAATGTCTCTGAGTTTTGTTTCATAGTTTTGCCCTGTCCCTTGTTCATTTTTTTTTCATTTTCTGGTGAAACCATGTTAGTTACAGTCAGTCATTAATGCCAGATGTTGGTATTTCATAATTGTATTGTTTAGAAAATGCATATCCCTGTAACACCTATTGTTCTGTTAACTTTTTTTTTTTTTTTTTACAGTTTTAACCCAGGGCCTTAAAATAAAAAAAAAAAAATACAATAGAGTATAGAATGCAAAATTGGCATTACAGCATGTAGTTTGATAAGAAAACAACCCCAAATCATCACGCAGCATCTGCACAGGCATCGACCCCCCCTCTACATTTTGTACATGGAGTCAGGGTGTCACATCAGCTGTGATTATTACACTACCATAGATATACAATAGAAACTGAGTCTGACAGTGTAAATATAGGGAAGGGGACAAGGCATTGTCACTAGGAGAGCAATTAAGTAGAGAGGTAAACAGATGTCATCACAATAAGGAGAGTAAAGAGTGTGGAAAAAATTAATTGTGCCTATGTACAAATATATATATATATATATATATATATATATATATATATATATATATACATACAGCTTATTTATTTAATTATACATGATCTTTCCCACATTTCAAATGGATTCATTTCAGCATTGCAAATTCATTACTAATGCTTGATCTTTGGTACCAGACAAAAACTTGCTGCTATCCATTAACCGTGAGGCACCTTGTTTAATAGCCATGATCGGGTCTGAACAAGCTCACACTAAACACATGGGATTTTGACTGGATGAGAACATAGCAGACATTAAATACCACGCTAATGCTGCAAATGAAAAAAAATCAGCATCTAACTTTTTTTAGTCAAAACATTTTCCACTTTATATCTCTAGAAGGTAGATTAGATATTAACAAAGGAGCTCTGCTCCCCAACTTGAATATGGTTTGTCCATTATAGCAAACACCTGAAATGAAAACCTCACATTCCTCCAAACCATGGTCAATAACATTTATAGATTATTTGGCTCCATGTAGAAGAGGGTTGGAGCCCTGACTTTGATCTAGGTAACCAAGTTTCAATAATCAACTCGGGCACTAGAAGACGCAGTCAGCGAGGGAGAGACGTGAAGGAGGATGGTGCTGGGGATTTGTGCACACTTATAAAGCACATAGACATGGTATGATTTCCATGGTAGAGACCAGGAGAAACTATGTGCCATGCTTTAGTGTTGATAGATGACATTGTTTGCTGGCATGCATCCCTTGTGGAAGGGAAGAACTACACAGTGCCATCAACCCATTGCATATTTCACCTCCCATAATGGAACTGAGCATGTTAAGGGTTGTAGAGCATTATAATAAAAAAAGTGAACCACCCCTGATAGCTGCCTACATGTTGGCCCATCTTGTTTGGCTCTCACCCTCGGTGACGTCGAAACTAAGTCATTAGGATGAGAGGGTGCTGAATATTGGTAGACAGTGGGGAGAAAAAGGTGCAACATAATAACATCTGCAGATTCATAACATTTGCCCCACAAATACGGCATCACCGCAATATTCCAACAAAAGCAGAATAGATTCCAATAAAAAAAGATGCACCCTATTAATAACATTGCTAACATGTAAGTTTATAAATTTAGTTCTTTTTTGCTAGTAGATTGACTATAATGACATTTAACTATAATTTAATATCCCAGTCATTATTCACCCTCTCTTTTCTCCCCACAAGAAGTAGACTTCATGTTACAGATTACAGGTTCTTATTTGTGGCTTCACTGTTATGGAGATCCTTCCTATTATAATTTAAATCCAGTTCCTCCTTCCAAGAGTTCTATAATCAACTCAAAAACTTTCATTTAGAAGATGCTGTTATCACATGAGGTAGTGCTACATAATAAGAATCCCTCTTGCTACCTATTGCCTCCTCTTTCATACCCTAATCATAACATACTCGAGTGGAATTCCCTTATTAACTAATTATTTGTGGCATCATAGGTTCATAGGTTCATAGGTTCATAGGTTTATACTAGGCTATCTGCCCTAAGGCATTTATAAGCCTAGCCCAAATTTTTGTGGCTTACGCCACCCCTTATATGAAAAAATACTGTGCCCATTAGTTTGTTGTGCCTCTGTCCAGCAGTGACACAGAGATGATTCCCGGGATAAACCTACGATCTCCCATCCACAGGTCAAGATTTCTCTTGAACAGAGCCAGCGAGGTGTTCTGCCTCACATGGATCGGGATTTTATTCCACAGCATAGGGAGTCTCTGAGTGATAAATCTATCCCTCCAGCATGCCCTATTTATATCCGTGCTAAGGTTTAAGTCGCTTGCTCTAGTGGTTTTGGTGGATTTGGATTTTTTGAGGTGGAGCATGTCCATTAATTCCGGGTTGGACATGGCCTTGTATGTCAGGCACATGTCACCTCTGAGCAGACGGTATGCAACTGAATAGAGCTGGAGTTTCTTCAATCTGGCAGCATATGACAGATTTTGGAGTCCCTTTATCCTTTTGGTGAGGAACTTTTGGGGTCTCTCCAATTGCTGCAGATGTCGGGTGAGATACATCCCGAATGGGGCATTGTACTCGATCATTGGTCTGATAAGTGAAGAGTACAGGGAACAATGACCTCACTAGATCTGGATGTGAATCCCTTCATGATCAGGTGGGCAATGTAGAAGGTCTTTCTAACCACTTTAGCAACGTGAGTGTCAAAAGAAAGGCCACTGTCAACCTGGGTCCCCAGGTCCCTGATAACCTCTTCTGTGCTTAGTGGATTACCACCTATATGGTAGCTTGGGGTTACCTTGTTTTTCCCGAAGGGTATGACTATACATTTTTTGGCGTTTAACTTCAGGCCATGGCTCTGGCACCATCTATCTGTTTCCGTGAGTCCCTTCTGAAGGATATCCGTGTCTGATGCACTTTCCACTATGGCGCCCAGTTTGCAGTCGTCTGCAAACTTTGTCAGCCAAAGTCCTCCTATGTTGGCCTGCACTTCTGAGAAGTAGATGCCGAACAATAGGGGGCCAAGGACTGAGCCCTGTGGGACACCACTTGTGACCGGCTTGGAGTCTGACATAGCGCCAGCAACTCTAACCCTGTGGGTTCTGTCCTTAAGCCAGTTTGCAACCCATCTTGTGACATATGGGTTTACATTTAAGCTGGTAAGTTTTTCTACAATACCCGAGTGGGGTATTGTGTCAAGCCTTTACAAGGTCAAGGTAGGCTGTATGGACTGCCTTTCCTCATCAATGGCCTTGGTGACTGTTTCAAGAAGTCGACCAAGTTCAAAAGGCATGATCTGCCCTTGACAAAGCCAAACTGGGTCGGGTCCAATGTCTGCAAGTCCCCTATATCTTTGTTTATGAGCTCCATTATGATCCTCTCCATAGCTTTGCAGACTAGACTTGTTAAGCTTATGGGGCGGTAATTACCAGGGTCCGTAGAGGCACCGCCTTTGTGGAGTGGGACCACAGTTGCCGTACGCCACTCCTTGGGCACATATCCTGTGGTAAGGCTGAGATTAAACAACTGCCTTATGTGCGGGTTTAATTCCTCATTTAGCTCGTGTAGCACACAGCCGGGGACACCATCCAGTCCCATTGATGCTGTGTTTTTAGCTTTAGAGAGAGCAGCTTTCACCTGCGCATTTGAGATGTCTGGGAGGCTACACTCTGCTGGGATAGTTATCTCTCCTTTGGGGGGGGGAGAGGGGGGTGAAGTTTGCACTGAACCTGTCTGCCAGTATGTTGGCAATGTCTGTGGGTTCAGTGATTTTTGTATCATTTTGGACTAATTCTGAGCATATCTGGGAGTTTCCACCCAGGTTCCTAACATAGCTGAAAAAGGCCTTATGATTGTCCTTTGAATCCATGGCAAATCATTAGTCCCATCCCACTCTATCCCATCTATCTTCATAAGCCTCATAATCTCGTATTATACTTCTTCATTGTATTGTCCCTCTTCTTCCTCCTAATTGCACATAGTGTAAATATACCTTCACATTATTTTGTTGTTAATGATTCAGGTGTCAGCTAAAGAATATTTAGTCAAGCATAGAAACAACTTTCATTTCTGTGTTTATATTAGTTCAGCTCGTGTCTTAATGTCCTGCCTGATATGCTGTTATAATAAGGACTACATGACATTGTCTACTTGTATAACTCTATAAACAACTTAAGCATTGTTATATTCATTTGTGTATGGTCTTTTCCTGGGCTGAACCTCAAAATTGTCCAGCTAGGTTAGTGTCCTATCCCTGTTAACAAATAAAATAAATAAACAAAACAAATAAAGATCATGAAATGAAAGGCACAGTCTTCCCCATACTATCTTTCACTTTGTTGAGAAATACCACCACAAAATCATAAGGCAAACACTACAGGATATCTTTGTTAACAGCACAATGTCCATATTAGACAGTGCTTCATCTTATATAATTAGGTATATTGTTTTGTGGTAGCTAACATGGCAATTTTCTGTCCATATCTGTTCTTTTTACTTCTTCAGTACTTTTTAAAGTGCTGATATGCTAATGAAAAGATATATACCAGTCCTAGTGATTTCTTGATTGAGGGGAAACAATGTACCCATTCCATGGTCTTGGTTTCTAGACCATTAACTAGTGGAACATTTTTCTTGTTGGTTTTTTGGGCTCCATCCTTGCCTGGGTTATTAGCACAGAACGCACTCTAACTTTTGAAAATGTTATATTTGTTTTATTTTGCTTTTGTATCATACTCATTCAGCAGTATTGGTTTGTCTTCCAGTTTTTGAGCTGCTCCAGGCTGATTTATTTAATAGTCAGCATGACTGTCACATTTGGGACTGTACAAGTTAGATAGGGCTTGACTTTGTAAAACTGACAAAATCAATCAGCTCTCTGTATCTGAATGAAAAAGGTCTGTATGTTACAGCTTTTTTGTTCTTTTTAGAGTAAAAGTCATGGTCCTCTGCTTGTCTGATAAGTGCAGTGTATTATGTTGTAAATATAATGCATACAGTAAGCAGCAAAATACAATAAATTTGGCAAGTTTGTTACTACAGTGGCAGTAGAATGATACTTAGCAGCACATATAAATGTCATATTACTGAAGCTGTTTACACAAACAATATCCAAAAATAAAATCTTGAACCAAGATTAAAACTGAGGAGGCAAGGGTTGGCAAAAAGGTTATGGTCTTTATCTCACAGATACAAAGTACATGGCTTGATTTTGATACCTTGTTACCAGCTAGGCTTGTAATAATTTGCAGACCAATAACCTAATGTTTACCTATGAACCAGCAATAACAAAATTGCCAAAACTCTAAAGACATAACTGAAGTGAAACTGACTTCTGTCTTGAAAGTATTTTTTTATCTTAATACCAAAACCCTGTAAATGTTGTCTATCCCTTTTACATGCTTCGTTAACCTTTTTCCCAAATCTTGTACTATCGAAATAAGATTTTTTTATTGGAGGTGCTTAATCTGTGAATTTCTCCTATATGCCTGATTTTAACACTGTAAGGTCTTTCTGGCACATAAAATATTTTCTTGGGAATCTGCACATCTTGTAATGCTCCCTTGAAAATCTAAGAGTTCTGCACATGTTTATTAGTGTTGTGGTCTGAAAGTTATCCATGAAATATTTCTTCCTAGTGAAAGTGCATTTGTTGAAACCATGTGTAACAATATGAAATACAACATAAACTGCTTTAAAATTACTACATTTCCAAGCCTTGTTGTGTCTTTCGGCTTTTCCCAGTTAGGGGTCGCCACAGCGGAACTCCAGTCCACTAATGATTGGTAGTTGAGTTTTACATGCCGAGTTACCAGCCCTGACACACAACCTTCAACAAAGGTACGCCCATTCACGCATGTCTCCACGCAGAAGACGCTCTAGCTGAGAATCGAACCAGACAGCATCTTACTGTAAGGCGACAATGCTACCGCAGCACCACTACTGCAGGTGACTACATTTCTAAGCCTATGCAAAGAAAATATTGTACTCATATGGGATTTATTTAAAAAGATATAGTTATATAGAAATACTGTATTTATGTAAGACTTATTCTCACCCAAGTAGTTTGGGAAAACACAGTTCAAACATTTGATCAAATGGGCTAAAAAACTCCTGCAATTAAAAAGTTGAATATTTTCTGTGCACATGAATCACTTCACTCCTACCATTGTATAAGCTTCAGTAAGATTAGGTTTGTCCTGACTAAATAAAGTGAAGCCAGCCATGCCTGATATTTTAAGAAAACAAAGAACAAAGCAGACTTGCCCCTAGCTAGATAGCAGGTGCAGAAGTAATGCAAACTGAAATGGGTGCATTATATTAAATATCTTTCTGTGTTGTTATTAACAAATATCAATGGAAGAACTTTTCCACCACAGATTTACTTTTTGAATCAGTTTCCTTGGCTTTCCTATACTTGGATGAGAATATATAAGTGCTTTTATCATAGTACAGAGATTTAATTTAGCACAACTAAATCAAACATCTTCCTTTTACTTAGAAAAAATATCACCATGTTTTTGCATACAGTACTGATTTACATGTAGTGCTTAGATTGTTGCTGTTTTAAAATCTCTACAGATTCCTACTGTTTTTGGATTTCCTTACTGCTGGCACAATGAAGTTGATCTTCCTTTTTTATTCAGTTTAAATTCCTGTCTGCAAACACCTTCCCATATGAGGTACTACCTTAGACATCCAATGACAGGGCACTTGGTTTACACTTTGATGGGTAATTACTGTGCAGTAAGGTGTCTGTGTAACTTTCTTTTTTTGTTGTTGTCTTATTAAATAACATTTTCATGGTGCTGTAAGAAGTTATGCACCACTTTTACTATTATGTACTATCATAATATTATAAAATTCAGAAAGGACTACTTTAATTTCATGCTACCACTGCCTATATAACAAAGCTGAATCATCTGTTCATACAATTAAGTTCCATCATATGTACATTTCAGATATAAAGAAGTTCTGTACTTAGCATAATGTTCCATCTATGTTATATGTTTTCATTCTTCCTTAACAGTTGGGTTTAGATCCGACCCTCATGTGATACCCACCACTTCTACCAATATGTGATGGCCACCACTGCCACTAATATGTGGTGTCCCCTGGTGGGTCAGTAATCAAGGAGCCTGAATCCTCACCACTGACACTGGAGATGGATGTGTACTTGAATTAC
This sequence comes from Protopterus annectens, assembly GCF_019279795.1. NCBI lineage: Eukaryota > Metazoa > Chordata > Ceratodontiformes > Protopteridae > Protopterus > Protopterus annectens. The sequence continues at coordinate 1,732,019,034 of NC_056728.1, forward strand.
AAATGGATGCAAACAGTATTTACTGATGGATAACTCTTTGGGTCAAGCACAATTTCCCTTAAGAGCACACAGGGAACACACTCAGCCTGGGGTCTGGATGTCCCTATGTCTGTCTCCCTACAGGTCCCAAATAAGGCTATCCACTGGTACAGCTGTAGGGTTAGGTCCTCAGCTGAGTGTCCAAGCCAGGTCCTCCAGCACCCTCTCTTTGAACCCAGTGCTTCATGTCCCTGACCTAAGCAGCTGACAAGTACACTCTTTAAGACTTAATTTTCACACACACGCACACACACACACACACACACACACACACACACACACACACACACACACACACACACACACACACACGCACACACACACACACACATGCACACACACGCACACACACACGCACACACACACACACACACACACACACACACACACACACACACACACACACACACACACACACACACACCTGGGAAAGGCTGGAACAGATCACCCGCTCTACCAACTTTGCCCAGACTATAAGACAGATTCACTGCTACCAGTCAGTTACTATAAGGCTCTTACAAAGGGTATCCAATTATACAGTGCAATATTAATAATAATATAAATGATAGTAGTTGACTAAGACAGCTAGGCCTTCTGGAGTTGCCCACACACTGTCACCAAATAAATATAAATACTCTTTAAGGTTAGATAATAAGACAATAAAAGTTTAAGACAATAAAAGTCTTAAAAATATTTAATAATAAATAATAAAAGAGCATGAAAATGCTGAATATATATTTACAGTAAGCCACAGAGTTCAGATGACAGGAAATATTGAAAAGAACATTGATGGACAGACTCAGACAAATAAAGAGAAACAATATTTGAACTAAGCTTCACTATATTCCTGACTAATCTAAAAGAATTACCATTCCGTAGTTAAGTTACTTACTACTGCAAGACAATATACTGTGAGTGAGGGTCTTTCTAGTCAGGTTCTCCAAAACAGAATACTCAACACTGTGAGATTACTCTTTCTAATATCTAAAATATAATTTCCAAGAGGGCTGGCAGAATTACCTCATCTGGTCCCATGACTGCAGGTTCTCACAGTATTTCCCTTTGAAGCTGAGACATGAATTTAGCATGGACAGCTACAATACACATCTAAATGTTTATAGCAATGCCTGGGGCTTCCCCTCTTTTTCTGAGCTAATGAACAAAGGCTTTTTCCCAGACCTAGCATTTCCTGCCTTTTCAGCACTGTGGGTGTTATTTTAATGGTTTAACAGGTCATTTACATTTACCTTATTTTTCTTAAAGTAAGTTAGCTAGTACATTTAGGTCAGTTGCAATAATATATTTACATTTCTTTTCATTCCAGCAGGGTGCACTGTTGATACATTTTAACACAAACAAACCTCACAAATACATTTTTAACACAAGCATTGGTACAAGTCAGTTTGATATACAAATTATATACAGTTCTAATACATTTGTAACAGATGCATCTTGAATAAATCAGTTTGATATTCAAAGGACATATCATTCTTTAGAAAACTCCAGCTGGCTATGATGGCATTTGCCTATATCATCGCACCCCCCTCCAAAGACCCAGGCTAGTTTTTCAAGTGACCCTTGAGAAATGTTGCTTGAGAGAAATAAACCTTTCTGGGAATATGTTACCCCATTCTCTGTCTTAACAGCCCATATGCATTGGCATTGCTGATCCTGCTATGGCACTGTACTGTCATGTCATATGTGTGCAATCCTAATATCTACCTTAATAACTTGGCATTTTGCTGGCTGTCTCTGTAGCCATGTTAAGGGATTGTGGTCTGTAACTACAGTGATTTTCCTTCCATATAGATAAGGCTAAAGTTTCTGCAGTGCAAATATGATGGCTTGACATTCCTTTTCTACAGCTGCATAACATTCCTCCCTGGGTAGGATTCTATGGCTGAGATATACCACTGGGTGCTCTTCTGTCTCTTCTGTTTCCGCAGACAGACAGACGAGCACCCAGTGGTATATCTCAGTCTATGACTGAGATATACCACTGGGTGCTCTTCTGTCTGTATGTGGAAACCTGGCTAAGTGCAGACCCCACCCCGTGGTTTGAAGCATCCACCTGCACAACAAATTATTTGCTGTAGTCTGGACTGGCTAACACAAGGGGTCCACCCAGAGCTCCCTTAAGCTTCTGGAATGCCTGCTCACATGATAGGGTCCACACTACCTTATCTGGCCTGTTTTTCTTGTCAGGTATATGAGCAGAGAAGCTATAATACTATAATTGGGGATAAACTTTGTATAATAACCCGGTGTACCTAAGAATGCCCTCATCTGCTTTTTTTGTAACAGGAACAGGCCATGCCTGAATGGCTTCCACTTTAGCAGGTTCTGGCCTGATTTTACCATCCCCCTCTCTATGTCCCAGGTAGTAGACCTTTGCCATACTCACCTGATATGTACAGGGTTTAATGGTCAACCATGCCCACTACAGTATATCCAGCACCTCCCTGACATGCTGAAGGTTCTCCTGTCAAGAATGGATGTAGATTGCAATATCATCCAGGTAAGCAAGGGCATAATCTCCTGCTCCTGCTAAGATACTATGTCCCAGCCTCTAGAAAGTCACTGGGGCATTTTTAATCTCAAATGGCATCTTCATGAACTCATACAAGTTAACATGTTCCGAAACTACTGTAACACTGCTCAGATTTCTCGAACCTGGGTAGGGGATAGTTGCTGGGACATTGATACCCCTTCCACTGAGGTGTTAGTCCAAGCCTTACTGAGATCAGTAACCAGACTCCCCTCAGACTCCTGCTGCCATCCAGTGCAAATACTCAGCACAAGGGCCTCTCTATCATGATAAGCTTTCATCATGTTAACATGTGACAATTTGTGTCCATGCCACCTGCCTAACAGTTTTACCATGTAGTTAACATCACTGATCTTCATTACCACTTTGAAGGGTCACTTCCAAGCTGCCTGCAGCTTATTATGTCTGACAGGAATGAGCACCATCACCTGCTGTCCCACAGCATACTCTCTGGTGCAAGCATTCCTGTCATCCTTTTTCTGCTGTTGAGCTCCTGCCAGGCTCTCCTGGGCCAAACCCATGTGCTCTCTAAGCCTTGTCCTGAGGTTTAGGACATATGCCACAACTGACTCCTCATGGGAGTCACACTCACCCTCCCACTAATCGCAAATCAGATCTAAAGGTCCCCTCACCCTATGCCCATACAACAACTCAAAGTGTGAAAAATCTGTGTGTTCCTGGGGTACATCTCTGTAAGCAAACAACAGATAGGCCAAATATTCGTCCCACTCTCTCTTAAACTGGTCTGAAAATGCCTGTAGCATGGTCTTTAGTCTAGAGTTTAACCTGTCCACAAGATCATTAGTCTAGGGATGGAAGGGGGTTGTCTTTAGGTGCTTCACCCCACAGTGCTCCCACAGACAAGCCAATAGTTGTGACACAAAATTTTCAACTCTGTCAGTTAGTATTTCTGTTGGGAAACATACCCTGCTGAAAATCTCTAACAAAGCATTTGCCACCTTTTCTGCCTTAATGGAGGACAGACCACTGCCTCAGGGTATATAGTAGCATAATGTACTACCGCTAGGAAATACTTCTTCACTGTGGAACTTAGGGTACTCAGTGGCCCCACAGTATCTGTAACTACCCCTTGAAACAGCTCCTCAATCACAGACAAAAGAATCAAAGCAGCTTTGATTGTCTCCTGTCTTGCTTACTTTTTATTACTGCTCACAGGTCATGCAGTACCCTGCTACATCCCTGCCAATCCCAGGCCAATAAAAGTTCTGCATAATATGTCCCTTGGTACACTTTATACCCATATGACCTGCAAAATGAATGTCATGGGCTATGGCTAGAAGTGCTAGATGGTAGGCTCTGGGCACTGTCAGCTGTTATAACCTCACCTTCTAGCCCTCCCTCAGGGGTCCACTCTCTATACAGTAACCCTTTGTTCCAGTGTACAGAATCCCCTTTTCCTTGAGAATCAGGTGCATCCCTAGCTACATAACTCAAGTCATGTAATGTACGGACTGAGAGCTGAGCCTGTCTCAACTCTCTCTTTGTAACTCTTCCCAGCTCTACTTCCAGAGGAAGTCTGGTATCCTCTGACATCGGTGCCTCATTGTCAGCCTGGGTACTACTATTCATCTCTGCCCTTGCAGTCCAAAGGAACATCAGTACCAACCAGCAGCTGTGGCTCACCTTCAGTCTCACTGCTACAGGGTAGCTCCCTCCCTGAAGTAGCTACATCAGCAGTCCTGGATTCAGCTGCGTGGTCTATCTAGGTCTCCCCCAGGCTACCAGACCCACATGCCTGTCTCCAAGCCTGATTCCATGCCACTGCATGCACATAAGGTACTGCATTATCAAAATCATTCCCTATTAGGATATCTGCAAGGATATCTTCAAACACACCTACTTGCTTGCTTCTTTTTCTACCCTCCCAGTCAAGGTGAACCCTGGCCAAAGGCATTTGGAATGGGATCCCTCCTAAATCTCTGACTGAAGTGGACTTCCCAAGCAAGTCCTGCTCTTCTTTAAACACTGTAGGCTTCACAATGGTTACATAAGAGACTGTGTCACTTTTGGCAGTGGCCTGTTTTCTATCCACCAAGATCAGATATAAACTCTGCTGGTAGTTTGGTTCTCCTGTTGTCTCCAGAAAACTTACCACTGGCATTCTGTTATTTCCACTTGTTGGCTCCCTTACCTTTTGTTCCCCACCGTGCCTCTGTGGACATCTATATGCTACTTGGCCCCACTGGTTACATTTAAACATTTAACCCTTGATCATGGCTGTGTACCTGAGTGGCTTCCCCTGTTACTGTTGGGCTCTTTTGGGGTGGTTTAGGCTCTCCTTCATGGATTCCTTTATATCCATGTGCAGCACTGGGTATCCATTTCCTGTGCAGTGATACCCTCTCACTAGGTATACATCCCATTTTTCCCTCAGTTCATGTGTAGAGTTGCATTCCCTGTCTGTCAGACAAAGTGCTAAGGACTTGTTCCCTTACCAAAAGGTCTGCCAGCCCTTGAAAAGTGGTGACCTGACACCCACTCTCCCACCTATGAAAATAAGTGCTTAGTTCAGCAATATAATCACATGCATTTTCATCTGCCTTGCGTTTATACTCACAAATCTTTTTTTTTCTGTAAGCTTCATGTGTTAACTTAAAACATTGCAATAAGCAGTGCTTAACACTATCATAATATATACAATCGGTATCAGACAATTTAGAAACAGCAGTTACAGCTTTACCATGGAGTAAGAGGGCCACAAACCGTACCCAGAGCCCTTGTTCAACAGTATACTGTTTGCATACTCTTTCAAATATATGAATAAAACTATCAAAATTATCACCTTCTTGGTACGGAGGAAGAAGTTTACTGACCTTTATTGCTGAGGTATGGTTACTCCCTTCCACATTATCTCCATGACCCTGGCAAAGAGTAATCATTTCCTTTTCATGTTGCCTCTGCCTCTCATTTTCTTTGGCTTCCAGACATCTCAGTCACTCTTTTTCTTCAGCCTCCAGATGCTGCATTAGCTGTGCTGATTCTAGTTCCAACCGTTTGGCCTCCAGTTCAAGTCTGTTTAACTCCAGATGGGTTTTTCAAGTTGTCTGAGGGAAAGTTGAACTGTCCTGTTTCTGAGAGCTGCAAGCCCCCATCAACACACTGGTTATCTTTCTGGTTACTGGTCTGTGCTGCAGCTGTGATTAAGGCTGCAATCATTCCCCTTTTAGTCAGGTTGGCATGCAACAGTCATTTGCCTTGGCACATCTCAGCTAACTAGTTCCTTGTCAGCTTGCTATAATCCTCTGCTGACATCCTTGCCTGCTCTCCCTGACTGACTGAGCTAAAAAAGTAAATAAATAAAATTATTGTGATATGAAACTCTGAATATCTACTTTGTGGTTGCTAGAGAGTACAAGCACCTTCCTTAGTGACCACCGCTTACAGGGTACAGTTCAATTAATATCCATCCCACTGCTTAATATGTGAGTATGTGATGATCCCTCCACTGCCAACCAATATGTGATGTCCACCACTGCTGCCAATATGTGATGGCCACACCTGCTACCACTATATGATGGCCACCAATATGTGACGTCCTCACGTTTGGCCAGTAATCAAGAAGCCTGAATCCTCTCCACGGAAACTGGAGATGGACGTGCACTTGAAATACAAATGGATGCACTCAGTATTTCCAGATGCAGACCTCTCTGCATCAATTACAGTTTCCCTTAAGAGCACACAGGGAACACATTTAGCCCGGGGTCTGGATGTCTCTATATATGCCTCCCTCCAGGTCTCCAATAAGACTACCCACCAGTACAGCTGTAGGGCTAGGTCCTCATCTGAGTGTCCAAGCCAAGTCTTCCAGTACCCTCCCTGTGAACCTAGTGCTTCATGTCCCTGCCCCAAGTAGCTGACACACACACACACACACACACACACACACACACACACACACACACACACACACACACACACACACACACACACACACACACACACACACACACACACACACACACACACACACACACACACACACACACACACACACACACACACACACACACACACACACACACACACACACACATATCTAGGAAAGGCTGGCACAGATTACCAGCTCTACAGGCTTTGCCCAGACTATCAGGTAGATTCACTACCATCAGTCAGTTACTATAAGGCTCTTACAAATGGTATCCAATTATATGGTGCAATATTAATACTAATACAAATGATAGTAGTTGACCAAGACAGCTAGGCCGTCTGGAGTGGCCCACACAGTGTCTTCAAATAAATATAAGTACTCTGAAAGGTTAGATACTTTCTACAAGGACCAGCCACAATAAAAGTTTTAAATACATTTAATAATAATAACAGAGCATTAAAATACTGAATATATATTTACAGCAAACTTCAGATCACAAGAAATATTGAAAAGAACTTTGATGGACAGACTCAGGCAAATAAAGAAAAGCAATATCCAAACTAAGCTTCACTATATTCCTGACTAATCTAAAATAATTACTTTTCTTTAGTTAAGTTACTTACTACTGCAAGGCAAGATACTGTGGTTGAGTGCCTTTCTAGCCAGAACCTCCAGAACAGAATACTCAATACTCTGAGATTTATCTTGGTAATATCTAAAATATAATTTCCAAGAGGTCTGGCAGAATGGCATCATCTGGTCACCTGATTCTAGCTTCTTACAGTATTCTCCTTTGAAGCTGAGAGAGGAATTTAGCATAGATGGTTACACTACATATCTAAATGTTTATGGCAGTGCCTGGAGCTTCCCCACTTTTTACTGAGCTAATGAACAATTTATTTTTCCCAGGCCTACAATCTCCATCCTATTCAGCACTGCATTTTAATGGTTTAACTGCTCATTTATACTTCCCTTATTTTTCTTAAAGTAAATTAGTTGATACATTTAATTCAGCTGCGATAACACATGTACATTTCTTTTCATTCCAGAGGGTACACTGTTGATGCATTTTAACACAAGCAAACCTCACAAACACATTTTCAGCACAAGCATTGGTACAGATCAGTTTGAAATACAAATGACATACAGTTCTAATACATTTGTAACACAAGTATCTTGTATAAATCAGTTTGATATTCAAAAGACATATCATTGTTTACAAAACCATACCTGGTATGCTGGTACTTGCCCATATCTTCACATCTCGGATGGACTTGGCCATTATTTTTGCTTGTGGCCACAAAAATGCTCTTGAGTTCCTCCCTTACTCATAATGCACCAACTCCTAACATACCTCAGATCTTGCTCAACAACACCAACACAATCCTTGAAAAAATATATTATATCAGTGATGATGTTTTGAAAAAGAAACTTTTATACAAAGAATGTATTTATATTCTGAAATTTAATACATTGGTTCCTATAGGTTTTAATAGTGAACTAAATTGGAGGTGTACTTTAAGATAATTGTGCTCTAATGAATTAATTATGTGTTAATTAGTGTTTGTGATGAGTATAAATGAAATTCTTATAGTGAATGTGTTATTCCAAGAAGGTGTTTTTCACCGAGGTGCTAGAATAAAGAAAGGATTATTACTAAGTGGTTTGTGTTCCATTCGTTTCGTGGTTGTATACCTCAGATCTTGTTTGCTGGTGTACATAATGTAAGAAGTATTATCATATATTGTAGATAAAAGAAGTCATAATCTGGAGCTCAATATAAAGGACAAAAGTGTCCTTATAGTCTCTCGCTCTTCCAGAAATCAGTTGTTAAAAGGTTGGGGGTTGGTATGTGGAAGGGGTTGAGGAAGAATGAAAATGGACAACACAGATGGAACATTATGGTAAGTACATAACTTCTTTATCTGATGTTTTCAATTTTCATTCATTCCTCAAAAGTTGGGACAGATTCCCCAGCTACCTAAAATCCCAGGTGGACTCTAAGGAAGGATATTCCTGAGCACAGTTGAGCCAAATGCTGCTCTTGCTCTCAAGACCAGCTCCAGTTTGTAATGAGTAATAAAGGTATGAGGATTGACCAAAATTGTTGCTGCCCGTATGTCATCCATGGAAGCCCTAGATAGAAACACAGAAGAAGTTGCTATGGACCTAGTTGAATGGGCTCTTAATGGTTTTGGTAGGGACAGGCCCAACTTGTAGACAAATGCTAAGCAATCAGTCAACCATCTGTCTAGAGTTACTTTTGCCACTGATCTGCCCAATTTTGAATGTGCAAAGGAGACAATTGATCTGTTTTTCTAAAATCCTTTGTTCTATGTAAATAAAAATGCAGTTGTCTGTGAACATCTAACAAGTGTATTGTATATTCACCTTTGTTTGTGAGTTTATGGAAGAAAACTGGAATATTGATAGACTAGTTGATATTAGATTCTGACAACACCTGATGAAGGGAAGAATGATTAATTTGTAATGTCACTCTCTCCTTGTGAAAAATCATGTAGGGAGGTTTGGAAGGCAATGCTTGCAACTCCAAAATTAATCTGGCAGAAATGGTTGCTACTAAAAAGATAGTTTTCCAGGTCAGAAACATAAAATCACATTTTGCTGCTGGTTCAAAGGTGGAATGAATTAAGGCCTTCAGTACCAAATTCAGGTCCCAAGGAGGAGTTGGGTCTCTATATGGAGGTTTCAAGAAAAGAGTGCCTTTGAAGAAGGCTTTACAAAGTGTGGATGAAGCCAGAGAAGAGTTGTCAAAACCAATATGAAAATTAGAGGTGGCTGCCAACTGAACTCTAATGGTTGAAGAGCTAGCTTCCTCATTGAAAATTGTCACCAAGAAGTCTAGAACACTCTGTACTGGGAGAGAAAAGGGGTCAATATGTTTCTGATGTGCTAAAAAACAAATCTTTTCCACTTACTTCTGTAAAGATTTCTGGTAGAAGTTTTATGGGAAGATAAAATGATATGATGAACAGGGGATGAGAGCATGAGTTGTCTGGCTATTAAAGGAAGTGGAGAAACCACACTGCTAGCTTGACGTTCAAAATATTAGGATGAATCATGACTGTTGGATGAGACAGGAGGTCTAAAATTGGATACAGAATCCAAGGTGGATAAATTAAATGAGGTCAAAGAAAGGGGAACCAAATCTGTCGAGGCCAGTAGGGCGTAATGAGGATGACTTTGCTTTTTAACTGGACAGCTTTCTGTAAATACTTAAGGATTAGGGGGGTTGGAGGACAAGCACTGAGGAGGTCTGTGGGCCAATTGTGGAGCAGAGCATCCCTCGGTGATTCCCCTGGTGGGGGGAATAGGGCAAAGAAGCTGCTGCACTTGTTATTTAGGGGAAATGCAAGAAGATTACAGCAAGGCTGGCCCTATCAGCAAAATATTATTTCTGCCACTTTCAAGTTGACAGACTACTCATGAGGTTGAAGAATGGACATTCTCAGTTTGTCTGCCATCATACTGGATTTCCCAGGAATGTGTGTTGCTATCACAAACCGGTTGGTGGAAATCTCCCATTGCCACACTCTGAGGGCTTCTTGACACAGAAGGTAAGATCTGGTTCCTCCTTGTTTGTTGATGTACCAAACTGCTGACATATTTTCTGTTTGGATCACAATTGTCCCAAAAGGGAAAGATTCTTGGAAGGCTTGCAGTGCTAAAAGCACTGCTCACATTTCCAGGACATTGATATGTAAGTTGGCCTTTTTGAAGGACCAAGTGCCTTGGACAGCCTTCCCCAGGAACTACCCCCCACACCTAATCTGGGAGGCATCCATGGTCACTATAGCCTTGGATTGAGGGAGAATGAAAAGACAGCCTTGTAAAACCTAATCTGACTAAATCCACTACCGATGGTATCTCTTGCATGCTTGAGTGATTCTTATCTGAGCTGACATATGTTTGTAAAGAATTGGCCATTGAGTTGCTAACATCCATTGAAGAATTCTCATGTGAAATCTTGCTAGAGGAACTAGAAGTATTGCCAGCAACATTGACTCCAAGGGTTGAAGGATCAATGCGGCTAAGATTGTGGTACGGCATTTTAACTTTCTTACCTGGAATCTTATAGTTTGAACTTTTGATAGAGGAAGGGAAGCTGTCACTGAAATTGTGCTGAAGATCACTCCTATGAAATCCAGTGTCTGAGTCAGTTCTAGCTGAGATTTGTTGTAATTCATTGTGATTCCGAGATGGGAGAAAGTTTAGAGTACCTAATCCTGGGCTCCTATTAGTAGATGCTTGGTCCTGGGCCAGTCATCCAAATATGGAAACACCTGGAATCCCTGCAATCTCAATGAGCCGCTACCACTGCCATGCATTTGGTGAACACTCTAGGGTCTGTGGTGAGACCAAAGGACAGTGCTCTGAACTGCTAATGACTGACTTCTTGCTGGAAGCATAAAACATGTCTGGATTGTCTGTTCATTTTTATGTGATAGTATGCATCCTGAAGGTCTATCGCGCACATCCACTCATCCTTGCTCAAAAAGGGCATGATGGACTGAACCATGACCATCCAAAACTTTGAATGTCGAACTGATTTTCTCAAGCTGCTGAGATCCAAAACTGATCTCCAGTTTCCTGTTTTCTTTGTCACTAAAAAAAATCTTGAACGAGTTCCAGACTCTATCTGGCCCGTAGGACCTCTTGGATTTTTCTAGCAGCTTTGGTATTGGTAGTGCTGCAGCTTTCCTCTGACTGGGTGGAACATTGGGGGCATTTGATTACAGATGGAGATGGAAAGGAAAAGGGAATTATATAACCTCTGGAAATAATCTTCTGCACCCATGCACCCACATATCTTTTGTAATGTCTAGCCAGACTCTCTGGTGCAGGGATAAACACCCCCAACTGCCTTCAGAAGGGGACAATCAGGCCTCCTTTCAGAAGCACTGGTAGGATCTGTCACAGAAAGAATCTCTAGACCCTTGGTTCTGCAGGCATTCTGGCCACATCTTCCATTTGAGTTCCTCCCTCTGCTTCTGTGGGAACTATCGCCAAGTGGATCTTGGAAAGGACAATGGGACTTCTTGAACAACATTTTTTATCCTCCTCATTTGTTCCTGGAGAAGGTCCTTTGAGGAGTCCAAAAATGTACTCCCACTGCAGACAGGGTCTTTTCATCCTATGTCCTTCACTTTGAGGCTAAATAAAGGGGTTCCTTCAAAAGGACCATGGATGAAAGAGGACTTGAAGAGCTCCACAAAGTTATGCAAGTGTATCCAAGGCATGCATTCTAATCGAAATGCCTGAACCTGCTGCCCTTGAGGTACCCTCAGCTGCATGAAGGGTTGCCAGCTGTGATACCACAGAAGCAAGAGTCTCAGCACTAGTGATCCCAAAAAGGGATTTTGGGAGTTCATTAATCAAGTCCCTCTGAAGTCTCATAAAGTTTGCCAAGTAGTTCAATGACCTGAGGGCAGAAGTCACTGACGCATATACACACTTCCCAAATCTGTCCAAAGCCCTAGACTCCCTGTTAGGGGATGGACAGCAGAACTATATTTCTCGAGTTCCTTCTTGGTGCTGTCACCATGACCATCACATCTATGGACACTCCCTTGTTTCAGAACTCCCTTCCTATAGTTGATGCCAGAATCCAATCTGGTCTCTTGGGGATTGGCTTAACTGTCAGTTTTTTTCCATACCCACCTAGAGATCAAGTCAATGAGCTCATCATCGGGTGGAGTTACCCTGGAGGTATACGGGCTAGACCCAAATGCCTCCAGGAATACTGATTCCTCTGTGGAATGATTGCTGAAAAACCAACCACCCCTCTGCTTAAGGATCTCAAGGATGTCTCTGAATGAGACATCTTTGGGCGGTGATCTTGGTGACACTTCTCCTTATTTGAAATCATTATCCTCAGTGATGGATTCCTGAGGGGAATCCAAGTGCCTTCTCTTGCACTTTCTCTTCCTAGGAGCTTCTTAGGTAGGCTGTTCCAGAGAAGTGTCAGAAAAGATGGTGATACCCTGCTGGGGGTAACCTGGAGACTTTGAGCTGGCTGTCCCTGTAGTGTAGAATGTAGAGTCTCAAGTTGCAGAGACATATGAGATCCAGAGGGAAGATCCAAGGGGGTAGGGGCCATCCATTCTACAGAAGCAGATAAAACTCTCTCCATCAGCTCAAAAGCAGAACTCTCTGGGGAGAAAGAAGCAGATAGAGCCAAGAAGCCATGCTTCCTCCCCTTCAGCTCCCCCTGACCTGAAAGCATTCCACACCCAAGGCAGAGGTCAGAGCTGTGCTGTCCAATGTTGAGGTTCCAGGGGACAGAGATGGCTTCGGTAACTTTGGAGTTGGCACTAACAGCTTGAATCTGACAGGGGCATTATGGGTCTGAGAGTCATCTGGCTCCAAAAACATTAGAGCAGTGCACTCAGAAGTAGTCTAGGAGCCAAAGATACTTGTATCTTTGGATATGACCCAGATGGTCCAGGCAGACATGGATCCATTTGCTTCAAAATGAAAGGATGGATTGGAGAAGGCACAGAGATTGGAGGAGTAGTGTGAATAAGGGCTTCCTGACCCGAAGGGGTAGGAGTTGGGAGAACACCCATCTGTATCTGCGTTGAAAGAAATTTCCTTATCTTCTTGTCTGCATCAACTTTGGTAAGACTTCTGGAAGAGCAAGAGGAAGTGACCAATGGCAACCTGAAGGGCCGTCTCAACTCAAGATACTGGGAGGGTACCCTAGAAGGCACTGGATCTATTGAAGAAAAGTATCTTGTTTTTGGTAAAGGCTTTGTATCTGACAAGCTAGGATCAGAGGAAGTCAACTGGACTGGAGCAGTCTCTGGATCCAACTTATGGTGTTTCTCCTGAGTAGGTTCTGTGGTAGGATCCGATGAAGGTGTTGAAGAACCAGAAGGTCCAGAAAGCTTTGACAAAGGCTCCTTAAGTTTAGATTTAGGAAAAAATGTAGTGAACGAATCAAAGAATTAAGGAATATAAAGAATTATTACTATAGAATTATCAGAAAATTTGTAACTTATCTCCCACTGAAAAAAACACTCAAGAGCTCAAAGCGACCATGTCCAAATGGGAAAGTGACAAATGAGATCTAAGGTATGTTAGGGTTTGGTGCATTATTGGTAAGGGAGGAGCTTGCGAGCTTTTTAGTGGCCACAAGCTAAAATAAAGGATGAGCTGGATCCAAGAGTTGTATCCAAAACCAACTGCTGAGTAACAAATGAAAAGTGACAACCTCAGATCTACAGATGCCCTGAAATCTGAAGTCATGAACTTAACAAGCTGAACCACAAAGTGTAAGCATTGCTTGAGGAGTGCTCGGTCATTTAGTCAACTCAACAATTTAGTTTGTTAGAAAAATCAGAACGAGACCAAATAGTGTCTGTGATCAGTCCCTTTAGTTAGGTTCACTCGGTGGAATTAAATTCATTGCGTGTGAAATATTAAAAAAAAAACATACACCTACAAAAGAAAGCCCCACCAAAAAAAAAAATCTTTAATTTTGCTGCTGCCTTCAGTATACTTATTCAGGACCAGGAAAATGTATTGCTACTCACCTGGTAAAGACAGGCTAAGCAAGCCTTGCTTCTAAGTTGTAACTCCATTTTCTAAGACATAAACCTTAACTAAGTCACTGTAGCTCTATAGCTATGTGTCATTTGTTTGCTAAATGTGCTTCTACCACCAGTTTCTATATCATATAATTTCTATTCTGGCATCCTAAGGATTGCATAGTGGTGCAGCATTAGCACTGTCACCTCACAACAAGAAGTTCTCTGGTTTGATTCATGGCTGGGGTGTCTTCTGTGTGGAATCGGTATGTCCTTCCTGCATTTGTGTGGGTTTCCTCCTGTGTTACAAAGACATGTGTCTGGAGTGTTTCTCCCTGGGCCTCTGCTGAAAATTGGCTTGTTCCAAGTCAGACTTTCCTGGTTGATAAATGTTAAATAAAAAATAAATATTCTAGTGCCTGTGAGCCTCTTGTTGGTGCTTTAGTGATCATGTGACTATACCAGTGCTCCTCCCACCAAGTTCATATCTTGTATAACTGTAGCAAGCATTGGATGACAGTTTCACAAATTCTGAATGAACATAAAAAGACAAAAGCCACCTTTCTTTTTAGGGGAACCCCTATCATCATGCCCAGCTTGCTACTCTTTACAGCCATGATTTGCTGCCTAGCGGTTTGTTCTTTAAGCACTTGAGTTTAAGAAAGTGGTAGCAAACTAATCAATGGTGACCACATTTGCGCAGTCCATTGTTTTATTTGTTGCCACTACACTTTCAGCATGCATTCCTATTGTATTTTTTTTTTTTTTTGTTATTTCTCCTGAAGAAAGTTTTTGTACTGTTTCACAACTACTAATTCACAATTACAAAACTTGTGTAACTTTTCGATGAAACTTGGAGACTAATGATCCAGTATAAAACACTGCTAGTGAAATCACACATTTTACTCTGCTTGTTTCCTGAAATATTCTAGGGTTTGCCATGTTACATTGCTTACTTCCAAAACAACAGTTCATTACTCATTATCAGTCTTGATGAATTTTGCAACTTGTATATGTATCATGTTCCTTTGTATTTCTGTTTTTTTTATATACATATTTACCCCAAAGGATTATTTTATTATGACCCAAAAGCACATAAAGTGACCTAAAGCAACAGAGAACTCAACTGTAAAGTAAAAATCCTTTAATAAACTTTTAGCACTTTTACAGTATATTACAACTGCTGCCTCAGACATAAAAACATTAAACAATCTTAATAAATAATTGAAAAATCACATGGTCAACAGTGTTTCATTGTCATAGCAGCTAAAGCCATATTCAAATGCCTTAAAGACATATACCAGTTTCAACACAGGAAAATTGCTGCAAGCTACCTGCATAATGCTCTACTCTTTAAAACAAGTTCTAATGGAAGTTTCTCATTTAGTCCTTTGCCAGTATAGGCTCTAAGTCTAATTATCCATCTAGATTCTGTAACTACTGTTTGATTTCCTATGTCACCATCTCATTCATTCAATTCCACTTATTCTGTCATCATAAATCCAAAGGTGTGTGTGGTGTCAAAAGCTGAAACATGTTTCGATAATGCATTGGTGGCACTTCCTGTTCTAATGTCATATAGATGCTCCCTAATCCTATCCCTTAGTCTGCAGTTGGTTTTACCAACATAAAACATAAAAAATATATATTACATATGGCTAGGTATACTATATTTTCAGAATTACAGTCTGCTGTAACGTTAAATCTAAACATCTTACAAATTTCTGGATGTCTAAAACATCCACTAGAATCTAAATGTGTACAGAAATTACATCTTCCACAGGCAATGGGTAGCCTGTATACCACTTTCCGCTGTATCCTCCACTCTGTCTCTAGGACAGCATAATAATCTTTTCAAGGACTTCCTATTTTTGAAGAGGAAGGTCGGTCTCTCACCTACTATATGTTTAATGCTAGAATTACTGGTCTGTATTGGCCACAATTTCTTATAAACTTCTGTCACTGTATGAATGTCATTAGTATAGTAAGTGGATATGCCAGTCATCTCCCTCATAGACCCTCTATCGGTTTGATGGCTAGATCAATTTTCTGAAAAATAGGGTTTTGCTAACATAGATCTAATTTCTGAAATCCCATTAAGGGTATTATTAATAGATTTATCATTATACCCCCTATACTTAAACTTTACCTTCAGGGCATCTATTTCTTCATGAAAATTGGTATCCTCTGCATTCAGTCTGGGTGCTGTCATACCTTGACCCTTCACTATGTTTCTAAAAATATATGTGAGGTGTATACTCATTCTATGCAACAATGTATTTCTATAACATTGTTTCCTATGTATCTTCGTACTTAATCCAGTGTCTGGTTTCTTGCAGATCTTCACATCCAAGAATTCAATTTCATGTGAGGATTCATTCACAGTGAACCTCAAAAATGATGCATTAGTATTCACATATTAAAAAAGGTCATACAGTCCTTCATGGGTGCCAGCCCATAAGAGGAAGAGATCATTGGCAAAAAGTCTGTAAAACAGCTCCTGCTGCCAAAAAGGTGACCCTATCAACATCTCTAGTTCCCGAATAACCATCACCAAATTGGCATAGCTATTGGCAGTCAACGTCCTCACGGCTGCCCCATCTTTCCGTATGTATACAGCATGTTCAAAGATAAATATATTATTCTCAAGTACTATTTTCATTAATAAACAGAGTAGTTCAATGAACTTCTGTTCATAACCACTATTTATTTTTAAATATCTCTTTAGCATCTCTATGCCCTCACCATTCAGTATCCCCATGAACAGGGATTTCACATCTAAAGTCACCAAAAGTAAGTCATTGTCATAAATTTTCCGTTTAGATATAAAGTCATATAAATCAGTAAGGAACTGTTTGGAGTCTTTAAGCACATATTGTTTCTTATCCAAAACAGGTCTTAGCTTCTTTTCTAAACAGATGGAAAGTAGTTCAGTGCACCAATTATGATCAGATGCTATTGGCCTGAAGTGTAGACAATGGGCATCTTTGTGACCCTTTTGGCAGTCCCTCTATAGCTGCTATTAAGGGATTTTCCATTATAAAGTAGATATATAAGTCCAAACTGATGTCCCTTCCCAGCAGACAGTCATATAGAGTATTATATAGCCTATTTATCATCCTTTTAACTTTCTTGCATGGAATCTATCTTCATATAAACATTACTATCACTCTGCTATCACTCAACATGTTCTTCATGGAATAATAGTAAAATTTACAGTCCATCATCACTATAAAACCCCCCTTTGTCTGCCAGCATTATCACAATGGAATCATCATTTTGTAGCTTTTTTAAATACGTTTCAGCCTTATTCATGTTCTTAAATATCTTATTTCTATTTCTACTTTAGTTGTTTTTATTACCATTTAACTTCCTGTTATTCTCAATTCCATTATCATTTATACCACTAATACCACCTTACCCGCAAGGCCATCTGAGGTAACAGATCTAGTTTAAGACCTGAAAATATTTGTTAACAATGTTATGCTTAGAATGACTTTTAAGGATAATGGACAAATGAATATGCCACTTTTTAAGAAACTGAGTACGTATTTGCCTGTTAATCATCCAGTGCTTGAGACTTTTAGCAGATTGTGTGAAAAAGAATTTCATGATATTACACACAACAAAGTGAACTTGTATTATCGTAATGGAGGTATAAATTATAATGGAACTGAGAATAACAGGAGGTTAAATGGGAATAAAAACATACGAGACTATGTTATAGAAATATGTTGTTACCTAGAACGAGGATACACCCCACACATGTTTTCAGAAACATAGTGAAGGCTCAAGGTTTGAGAGCATCCAGATTGAATGCAAAGGATGCCAATTTTCATGAAAAACTAGATGCCCTGAAGGTAAAGTTTAAGCATAGGGGGTATAATGATAAATCTGCTAATAATACCCTTAATGGAATTTCAGAAATTAGATCTACTTTAGCAAAACCCTATTTTTCAGAAAATGGACCTAGCCATCAAACCGATAGAGGGTCTATGAGGGAGAGGACTGGCATATCCATTTACTATACCAATGACATTAATAAAGTGACAGAAGTTTATGAGAAATTCTGGCCAATACTGACCAGTGATTCCAGCATTAAACATATAGTAAGTCAAAGACCGACCTTCCTCTTCAAAAATTAGGAGTCCTTGAAAAGATTATTATGCTATCCTAGAGACAGAATGGAGGATACAGCGAAAAGTGGTGTACAGGCTACCACTGCCTGTGGAGGATGCAATTTCTGTACACATTTAGATACTACAGGATCTTTTACCCATCCAGAAAATGGTAAGATGTTTATATTTAACATTAGAGCAGACGGCAGTTCTGAAAATATAGTATACCTATTTATCTGTAATATATGTTCTATGTTTTATGTTGGTAAAACCAATCGCACACTAAGGGATAGGATTAGGGAACATCTATATGACATTAGAACAGGAAGTGCCACCAATGCATTATTGAAATATGTTTCAACTTTTGACACCACGCACACACATACAACCCTTAGATTTATGGTGATAGAACAAGTGGAATTGAATGAATGAGGTGATGACATAGGAAATCAAACAGAAGTTACGGAAACTAAATGGATAATTAGACTTAGAGCCAATACTGGCGAAGGACTAAATGAGAAACTTCATTAAAACCTGTTTTAAAGAGTAGAGCATTATGCAGATAGCTTGCAGGAATTTTCCTGTGTTGAAACTGGTATATGTCTTTAAGCCATTTGAATATGGCATTAGCTGTTATGACAATGAAACACTGTTAATAATGTGATTTTTTAAATTATTTATTAAGATCATTTGTTTAATGTTTTTACATCTGAGGAAACTGCTGTAATATACTGTGAAAGCGCTAATGTTTTATTAAAGGATTTTTACTTTACAGTTGAGTTCACCATTGCCTTGGTTCACTTTATGCGATTTTTGGTTATTGTCTGACTATTAAGTGAACCTTTTGTCCTCTTGACTGCTTTGTGGGTGTGTTTCTGGTATTATTTTATTATGGTTTGACTTTTTAGGTGTAGTGTTATTTTTAAAAGCACACACACGTTATGCTCTGTCAGGTAATTCTTGCTGGAGGTAGTCTTGACATGAGAGCATCTCAAGTTCTTGTTAAATGTCTTCAACCTTGTAAGTGTTATATGACTTTAAAAAATCAGTTTTAGTTATTTGTGTTGCATTTATATTGTTCAAGTCCAGTTCTGAGGGCAAGCATTTTGCATGTTCTAGATCCAAACACATAGCACCTTATTTAATGTCTCCATTTCACGTTACTCAGATAAAGCTATTTCCCACACACTTGTAGTAATACTTTTTGTTTTTGTGCTTTTTCCTTTCATGAAATCTGACTATTTTACCTGTCAGCAAAGGTTTGAGTGAGAAATGATTTATAAAATGCTCTCAATCTCTGCAAAAGTATTAGTCATTGGTTTTAATAGCACTGTTAAATTGGAGTGAAATCCATGCTATATTCCTAATTAATCTCAAAGATAGTACTTATTTACAATTTCTCTGAGTCATTTGTTACAAAATATTGTTCTTGGAAATCATTACATTCATCCTTGCAAAGAATTATCAAGCCTGTCAATTTTGATACTGGCAATTTCCCTCACTTGAATTGTGGAAGCTCTATTATATTTGTTACATCTGTTTCTTTGAAGGGCAAAGCAGGCCTTACCTATATCCACTCACACAGGCCTTTACTTTTCATTAAATGCAGTTTTGCATGAAACTATTTTCTCATAGTAGATGCATCTCAGATCAGCACATTGTACAGCACTTAACACAGCTGACTCACAGTAATTGGTGGTTCAGTTAAGTTCTTGACTGGGGTACCTCCTTGTATCCACATGCATGTGTGTGTATGTGTGTGTGTGTGTGTGTGTGTGCGTGTGTGCGTGTGTGCGTGTGTGCGTGTGTGCGTGTGTGCGTGTGTGTGTGTGTGTGTGCGCGCGCATTCTAGGATAGGCTGCCATTCTAGCCACGATAACTTTCTCTGCTTTGTGTCCAATGACTGTATGTTCCCCACAACACTGAATTGGATAAAGCTGGTATTAGAGACTGAATGAATAAAATATAGTGCAATTTTTGTAGCAATTGCTAAAATGTATAGCTTTGTTGCCATTTTTTGTGTTCTAACTTACTGATATATTAATAAAATAAAAAACAAGCTCATATATGTACATACATAGAAAACAAATGCAAAAGATAGTGCAGGTTTATTTGTGCTTTCATCACAGTTCTCTTGAGACTTCTTCAGAAAATGATTATTCATTGTTTCAAGTATTTGCCTGGGGTTGGGGGTGGTGGCATAATGGCTAAAGGTGCTTACCTTGTTGGGCGATGGTGTTATAATGGGTAAAGGTGCTTACCTTGTTGGGGGGGTGGTATAATTTCTAAAGGTACTTACCTTGTTGAGGGGGTGGTGGTATAATGGCTAAAGGGGCTTACCTTGTGCGGGTGGTGGTATAATGGTTAAAGGCCCTTACCTTGTTGGGAGGTGGTGGTATAATGACTAAAGGTGCTTACCTTGTTGGGGGGGGCTGGTGGTATAATAGCTAAAGGTACTTACCTTCTTGGGGGGTGGTGGTATAATGGCTAAAGGTGCTTACCTTGTTGGGGTGGTGGTATAATGGCTAAAGGTGCTTACCTTCTTGGGGGGTGGTGGTATAATGGCTAAAGGTGCTTACCGGTGTAGGGGGGGTGGTATAATTGCTAAAGGTGCTTACCCGCAAAGTGTAGGGTTTGAGTGTCACCTTTTAAAGGGAAGTTGGCTGGGCTTAATATGGTCCACAGGGGCAGCTAGCCTAGCACTTACCTATGAAGTAAGTCTTTTGTATGTGCATATGCTGTAGACAGGAAATGAACTCTTTAGCTAAATCATATGATTTATGCTTTATTTATTGATCAGGAAGTTCTGGATTGAAGTTTTTCTGATGAAGTCTCATGATAACTGTGACAATAGGTTAATAAACTTGCACTATCTTCTGCAGCATTTAAAACATGTTTTGTTTGTTTTTTAGGCTTTTTATATGTTTATTGATGCATTTTGTGTAATTCTTATAGAAAGGCAGAGGTTGTCTCAGATTTCTTTTATTATGAAGAGGAGGAAAGAGTTTATTGCACTGGTGTAACAAGTCATCATGCTGACACCTAATGAGTCTTATAAAGTTCTTGAACCAATCTTCCAAAACAATGAGAACAGCTCTTAGAAATTGATTGTGCTTAGACATAACTTTTTAAATTAACAATGAATACAGGCAGCTTTCATCAAACATAAATGTCATACATAAATATTATTTCATACAAGATGGAGCAGGTGGAATATGCACCTATACCACCTTGCCAGAAAAAAAACACATATTGAAGCAGTCTAAAAACTAGTTTAAATGATCTAAGAGGTGAAACCTTCTCTCTTAAACCAACAACTATCCTCTTCATGTATAAAATACTAAGGAAAATGCAAGCCCATAGTTCTGAGTCCCTTAACAACCTTCTGCCATAGTACTTAAGGCAAGTTCCAAATTATACAGCTGTAGCTGGTCACCCAGTTAGTCAGCAGTCATAAATGTATCATCTCCAGCTTATATAAGGGGCTCAAAAGTATATAATGTTTTTAAGGGTGACAACATCAGCAATTTGAATGTTACCATTCCCATTAGTATCTTGAATCCTGTTACAACAGTTCTGAAAAAGGTAGTACATAACTAATTATCAACATATGCCCTTGAAGACATAAACTATTCTCCACTCAGCATGGCTTTAGCTCTGCTGGTGGGATCCGCACTGCCACTGTGAAGCTGATAGATGGTAGTATGGTACTGCTACTGCTGACCGCAGGCCATAAACAGCTGCTGCTTTCATTGATTTTATTACAAGCATTTCTCCTTCTGGAACATGATTTCATGTTCCATAAGCTTAGTAACCATGGGTTATCACCTACATTCCTTTTCTTGGTTCAGTAGTTGCCTCTTAATTCATCATGAGAGCTCCAGTCAAGAACTTCAACTCTACAACATCAGTGTTTGACTTCACATGAAGCAAAATCACATCAAAAGACCTGATGATGCTCTAACCACCCATTGGCTCAATCTGTTTTTTTTTTTTTATTTCCATGCACACTACCTTTGTGCCTGAAATTATGCAAGTTTCATTTATTTTATTCCATCTTGTGCATAATGTTACATATTTGCCCATGAATTTAATTATTATTACTTATATTATGACTATTATTATTATCTCAGAGCTTTTCTTGCAGGGTCGCTTCAGTAAATGGGTACTACCCAGTAGGACTAATCCAATTAACACTAAAACAAACAAATAAATAAATACAGGCCCCAGTATTCACAATATAGTATAGAGGCTATATAAATGTAGTATGCACGCTCTGTATAGTATGTTAGGACTGAATGATATAACTCATAGGCATGGAATACACAGTGAAGGGTACCATGTGGAAGCTGGTCAGCTTCTATGAATGGAGTATAAGTGCACATTGTGTACAAGTACCCCTGAAGGGATTGGGGAATGTTGTATAGCATCGGTTTACTATCACTTTTGTGAGCCGCAAAATAAATACAGTTCGCAAGACAAACTCACAACAATGAAAAACAACATAACTGCTAAGGCACAATTTGAATCAGCTGATTGAATTAATCAGATTCGACATTGTGTCGGAAAAGATCATGTGATGTTCGTATAGAAGCTCATGTAAATGAAACTCCTATACCTCACATCACATTTTTGCAGGAGGGCAAGCCCCCCTACACCCCCCTGTTGGGGGCTGTGCCCCCACATCCCCTGCTAACTATATATTCAAACTCTGAGATTGAACTACAGTGAGGAAATGGATGAGTTTCCACACCACAATGTACTGTGATCTCCGTACAGTATGTCGAGTTTATATCAGCGAATGCACAGTTCATTTGCTGATATAAACTTTCGAACACAGAGATGTTCAGCAAGATGGACATTCAAATATCCCAGTTCCGAATCGTCCATCTGTGGAGCATCTCCATTTGAAAAATTGATAGTAAACCATATTGCATCACAGCACTGCAGATTACAGCCAGTAGCAGCAGCTTAGTAAGGTGCAATGTGCCATACTAACTACTTGCTGGTTGCTTAGTTAGGTATACTATCTCTTGCTATGTTGCTGCTCCTGATTGCACTGTAGTACTTCATCATGCCTAAGACTGATTCTTGAAATGTTTCTCTCAATAGACATAACAGCAGAGCTAAATTTATCACCATATTACAATAATAAGGGGATGTGGTGTTGTTGGAACTCTCACCTGAGGGAGTATGCAGCATCTATGTGTGGGGCAAGAGAAGTGTGCTTGTGGTAGCAGGCTTGTCTGCACCACATGGAACTCCATTATTGGCAGGGCTTTTCCTACCAGCTTTGCATAATGCTGCGCAATGCTTAGTTATAGTGCTCAAATGTCACTGGCAATAATTTGTGCTTCCCTATGGAGGCACCGTAGGGGATATTGTTTATTGTCTGGCACCTAGGCACTGTGGTTTAGAATTGTCCAGAACAATGAACTCTGCACTCATTGTACCAAGAATCATGTTGACAAGATTGCAGCACTCAGTATCTAGACATGAATAAAATGTTTCATAAGACAAGGGCTTGGATGTATGCCTTGCATTAGTCCTTATACAAACCTGCCACTTGTTATTTCTATTATATTATTAATACAAACAAGTGGTTGCTGAACTCCTGTTTACTTTTTCAAGCAATACTTTTCTGCTTTATTTTACTTAAATTATTATATGCTTAGCAGTATCCATCATATATTTTTTTATTCTGCAAGCTATTTGAAATAAGACAATTTTTTGTAAATATTTTTTTTTCAGTATACCAAGGCATTCATATAGCATGTATCATTTGATTTAAGAGGGTACTCCATATAAAAGGAACCTGTCAGCCTAGTGCAGATATTAACAGTGGTTTTCTAATGAGTTTAATCTTATAGTCCTGGGTTTGACTCTCCCAGCTTCCATCTATTTACTATATGATTCTGAGCAAGTCAGTTAATTAGATAATATTCATAAAGCAACTCCTTGAAGAGGCATTTATGCCTAGATCAACCCAATTAACAAGTAAATAAAATTTAAAAAAATAAACATTTAATTTCAGTGAATAATCCCTGTTACACAGATACCTGCCATATTATGCAAAACAGTTGACCTGTGTTACATTTCACAAGCCTATGCCTGAGCTAAACTGAGAACACTAAATAATATGATATATGCAATAAGATCAAGTCAAAGTCCCATCATATCCATGCATTCATACATATATGCTACTTCATTCATCAACCTGATGCGACCATTTCTCACTTTCATTCTCTGCCATCATCCAAGTGACAGCATCTCAAATCTATCCTTTATACTTCCTTAACTTTCCTCAGTCTCAGTGTACCCCACTCCACTTTCCAGCCTCACTCTTCATATCATATTCCTCATCTATACACATATAGTCCAGTTCCTCTCGCAGACGTTACCATTTTCAGTAAACACAAGACGTTATATTTTACCATCTCCCACACTACAAACAAATAAAACTTTTATGATGACTAGCACTTTTCCATGCAATTCCTCCTAGATGGCTACCACCTTATTCCCTTTCACACATTTAGACTCCCATCAAATGTGCATAGTATTATCACCATTTTTCAACATTAGCCACCCATTAGTTATTACCCCTTTAACTTACATTATGTGTTATGCTACCTGTGCAGGAGCACCATCTGTACATTATAAACAGCCCACAGAAGCCCCATCTATACATTATAAACAGCCCACACTACCATAAGCCATCAGTGCATACTCCATGTGTATCCCCTTACCGACTCTTTCTGTCTTTTATTATAGTCTGAGCCTCATACCCTTCTCATCCAGCTAGTCTCCCAGTTATATACGTGCATGTCCTTTACTTCCCATATTACCTGCACTTTATAATCTCTTGATCTCCATAGAAAAACCTTCCCTTCTGCCTGTCTCTGTCACACCCAAAACATGACCATTGTTGTCTTGACTTGCTCATGCTTTAGTCCTTCTACCTTATTCAGTTCATACTTCATTCTCCAATCATTAAAGGCTTCTCTTTCAACCCTCTCCCTCTTACTACTACATCATGCACTTACGTCTTTTCCAGTATTCACACCTGCACCACTTTTTTCTCTGTCTTGTTCTCACAATCATATTGCTAGTAACTTGCCAAGCTGTTTTGTTCCACCTGTGTGCCTTGTAAATATCACAATCCTTCATAGCTAAGCTTTCTTTCTAACCCAATGCTGTTTCTATCTTGCCATCTTCCATGACTCCCTTTCACTATCTTACCCACCCTCATGCTGCTCTTTGTCCATTGACCGTTTCCTTATACTGCAGGCTTGCCTACCTCAGACCTTTTCCCTTTTTTCCTTTATGCCATGCACCTTTTTAACCACCATTGCATACCTATAACAATCCAGCTGCCTTCATTCTATTTCCAGTGTTTACTTTTCCTTAGTCTATCTTTTCCAGTACTAGTCCTTTTCAGCTCCATGCAGGTCATCACACCACCTGCACCCCTCTCTCTTCCATCAACACTGTCTTTGGACACAACAACAAGTACCTGTCCAGATATGATAAATGCACCAACACCATCATTTTTGTGATAGTTCTCCTTCAGTTCTATTAAGTCTCTCCCTGACCCCCATCATACTGCTAAATCATCTTTTCCATCATCTCCCTCCAATGCTTTTTAATCATCTCCATTATCTTGTGGTATACCTTAATTCCTAGACATGTTGTCCCATCCTTAACTACTGAAAGTATCCACCCAGCACCCATTCCCTTATCTTCCGAGGTACAATCACTAACTTTATTGTGAGGTGCCACAATCCTGTTCCATATGCAGTTCACTGAGACACATGTAGTAGTCTTGGCAACACCCTCTCTATCCACCTTAACAGCACTACTGGCAAATAAGTTAAATACATTTCTTTGCTCAATCTTCCTTCCCCTTGGCCTTCACCTCACTTTCCTTACCAATTCTTATGTTATCAACAGGAATTAATATGTACTTTCTATCACCAAATGCTTGTCCCTCTCCTTATCTCCCTTGATTTTAAAACATTTACTATCACTCTCAAAATGTGTTTAAAATACAAATCCTCCTCTGCCCTATTGAAGCTCACACCAAAATTCTTCTCTCACAATGCCTATTGCATAAAAACTTACTACAATATATAAAATGCTTTTTTAATATTGTGCAAAGCTGTTCCACTCTTCTGCACCCTAGTCTTCTCCACACTTTAGAGTCTATATTGGAACACCGAACATTTGAAATGTCGGGTGTTCTAATATCGACCCGTTTTCAGTGAATGCTGAAAATATCGAAGTAACAGGAAACCGAATTCTTTCCTAGGGAAATAATTTGGTTGTCCGTTTCTGTTGCTTCAGTATTTTCAGTGCTCTGGTGGAAAGTTACGGGTTGGGTTCCGGTATGTGTGCGATTGTATGGACATGTGGGATAG
Source organism: Protopterus annectens (assembly GCF_019279795.1). Classification (NCBI taxonomy): domain Eukaryota; kingdom Metazoa; phylum Chordata; order Ceratodontiformes; family Protopteridae; genus Protopterus; species Protopterus annectens. The sequence goes on from NC_056728.1 coordinate 1,732,045,598, forward strand.
GGCGGGTTAGGTGAGTTAGGGTTAGGGCATGGGTCAGATAAGTGTGCAATTGTGTGGACATGTGAGTTAGGGCGGGTTAGGTGAGTTAAGGTTAGGGCGGGGTGAGGTGACTGTGTGATAGTGACAGACCTTAGGGTTAGGGTTTGGGTTAAGGTAAGTGGATAGTTAGTGGTATTTGTATAGTTTAGTGTAGGGTTAGGAGTTAGAGTTTAGGTGTATGTGTGTGGATTGCTGTTTGTTTGGTGTGCTTGTGTTGTGTGTATGTGTTTTGGAACAGTGAATTTATTCCCTAGGAAAAAATTTGCTGTTCCGAATGTTCGATGTTTTTTTTTTTTTTCGATTGCTAGGGTTCGATATTAGAACACTTAACATTTTGAATGTTCGGTGTTCTAATATAGACCCACACTTTACTGGTAGTTGTCAATTACCAGCCTCCAGTGCTGAGCTAATGAACTTTACTTCACAAGCCCAACCTGCCTTCTGGTTCCATATTGAAATATCAGGAGATGGACTAGCATCGCAGAGTCATGAAACACCATAATAATGAAAGACAGGAAATATAGAAGTGTGAATATCAAAAACTGCTTTTCTCCTTTAAACTTTTTTTCTGCAGGGGGCTACCTCCCTCTACAATTAATATGGGGAACAAGCTCCTTGTACCCCACCTAACTTATATATACAAACTCTGAGATACTAAATGTCAGAGAAAAGGGAATATTCTGAGAAATGACAATATTGGACTCAATATCTGTAAGTACACATTTTTGGTCATTTGGGGACTACATTTCTGGGCAGCATTATGAATCCCTACATTTTAAACAGTTATCTACCCTATTCCTCTTGTTCGTATACACACCAATCATTTAGTCATCTAAATCCTTACCAGTAATTTTGAATCAGCTGGAGTGAATGATATATGTTTATAATACACTAGGTCTTTATCGCTTTCTATCCTCTCATCAATATTCCCTTCAGACAAGTCACCATGGTTGCCTTCATCATTGCCAGTAGTAGTCCCTTATCACTCAGCTTTACATTAAACAGCTCCTCAAAATCACCAGTATTTTATCTTTTGTATCTTGAAAAAATCACCTGGGAACTTGTACTTATCTCCAGCACCCTCATTCATATATGTAGCTGCTCTCCTTATCTCCCCCTTTTCTAATCTCCTTGTCCAGCTCATTCTATTTGTTTTCTGCCAGTGCTTTCCCACTTTTATACCACCCCATTTTACTTTACCACCTCTTTTTCACTCCATCCTACCTAAAAGTCATATAACCCTACATAAACTCTGCAAACCCTTCAGCCACATCTGACTCCTTCACCATACTCCCTCTCTCTTTTCTTCCGAAAATCTTCACCTTCAGCTCTTCCCTTTGGCCATTCTATTTCCATGCCTGTGCTTTTCCCATCTCTCTCTCTCTCTCTTTATCATCTACAAATTCCTCCTTTTCTCTGCCTTCATCTTTACCTGCACAATAACCTCAGATTTAATATTACATTGCAAACAATTAGTTGCTCGCCATCTAATATCTCTCCCAGTTGCAAGCTGTGAATCTGGCAGACTTCTTAGTAAAGCATACATGAAAATGACTTTCAAAAAGGTTTAAAACAGATCTATGAAATGTCATACAGAAGGCTTTGCTACCACACCCCTTACTTAAAAAAATCCAAGTCTAAATCTGTAAAACTGCAGGCCAGTGAAATGGTCTATCTGATTCATAAATAATCATCTCTCAACATAGGTCATGAAATCAATGGACCACTTGAACAAAACCCTGCTTAAGCAAATAGAGTTTTCAAAAGGGCTTAGAACTGATTTATTTCTTTTTTTCCTTGATCCTGGCAAAGTACCACATATCTAAAGGCTGAGAAAGGAGAAAGCCATGGTCATCTGCTTAACAGGGTCCAGGATCTGCCACATTATGCACCCAATCAGGTCATTGGACCATAAGTACCAGTATGATTCAGTCATAGTCCCTGTGGGTGTAAATGACCTGAGATGTACCTTCTTAGACTATATGAAGAGGGACATCGTGGCACTCTCAGAATATGTGTCCGAAGCTGGTGTGAGCCTGGCATTAAGCAGTATTTTACCTTCCTCAAGGATGATACCAAAATATGAACAAAAGATGACTGACTGTAATACTTGGCTTAGTATTTTGTGTCATTCTAAGGGGATGCAATATTTGTCAGCATGGAAAGAGGCAGTCAACAGACAATGCTGCTTTGCCAGGGTTGGTCTGTACCTCCCCCTCTAGGCTTTTGAATATTAGCCAAAACATTGTCCTCCCCTTAAGGCCTTTTTAAGCAATGCCAAACTGAAGTATTTCTGACATAGCAAATCAAAACTAAGAAAACCTAAATGTGTTACTGCTCACTGCTAGGAATCCAAACAAAAAAATTCTACTCCCTAGAATCTCTCATCACCCTAAAGAATGCTGATGTCTGTGCAGTCACTGAGACATTGTTTAAAGCTATGGAGAGCACACAGACAATGCAAGGTTATAATGCTTTTCACACATTTAGACAAGCTACTACATAGACAGGGACTAAAGGTGGTGGTGTCTTGATTTCCATCAAAAATAAATGTAGCTCAAGGCTGGTCAAACAGGACAATGTACTTGAGCTTCTCCACATTCAAATCACCATAGGCAAAATCCAATACCACTTCCTTGCAAGCTGTAGGCCCCCCTCTATGGCCCAAGAAACCCATACCATGTATTTTAACTTATTGGAAATACTCACCATCTAACCCAATACCATATTTATGGGTGACTTTAATTACCCCACTATTAACTAGGAATCATATACAATGCCAAAAGTACAGACACAGAGATTCCTGGATTTTGTAAACACAAACTACCTGGACCAGATGACCAATACACCACCAGGGGTGTAGCCATACTGGATCTGGTCCTCACTAGTATGGGCAAGTGCTGCACACCCCATAGTGTACTGTCTTCTATAGTGAGGTCAGACCACAAAATAGTCTCCTTTGAAATAAAAATGAAACCTGGACCACCAGCTAACCCTGGAATATTCAGGAACAACTCTAAGGCTAATTTCTACTATTAAGCAATACCCTGGCAAAATTTCAAGCCCCCATGAACTGTGAGAAGAATGCTGCCCATGCAAAACTGTTCACAGAAACACTATGCCAGTATGGGCAATAGCCGAATAGAGGCAGCTGTACCCACCAGAAAGAAGTACAGAACTAACTCAAAAAACAAGGAGCCCAGTTGGAATCACAACATCAACAGGTTGTATAACAGAAGGAAAAAATAATGGCAAAAGCACCCAGCAAGATAAAAGCATTTGCATCAAACTAAACAGACTACTCAGAGGACAAATAAAGTCTACCAAAACATAATTTGAGTTAGATTTGGCCTCCCAGGCAAAGGACAACCACAAAGAATTCTATAGCTATGTCCACAACCTCAAAGGCAATACACAATTGTGTGCAGTGTTCATTGTAAATGGAGCCACCTATACTGAGCCAGAAGATATAGCATACCTACTGGCCAACAAATTCACCTCTAACTTGACCCCCATTGCTTCACCTCAACCTTCCCTCAGGAAATACCATCAAATAAAATTCCCCCTGCTATCACTAGGGATCAGGCCCTTAATGCTCTCTCTAAGACCTAGAACACTGCATCCATGGGGCCCAGACAATATCCCTGGATGCCTTCTAAATAGCATGAAACATGACCTACTAGGCCCTTTGGAATTGCTATTTAACTATAGCCTCCAAACAGGCTCCATGCCTCATGACTGGAGAACAACAACAGTCATCCCTCTGCACAAAGGTGGGCCGTCTACAGACCCTTGAAACTAGAGATCTGTAAGACTCACTAGTTTCATATGGAAAGGCATGGAAAGAATTATCATGGAAATGGTCAATAATGACATTGCAATTCTCCAGACACTAGATCCAACCCAATTTGGTTTTATCAAGGACAGGTCATGCTTACTGAACCTGGTGGTCATCTTTGAGAAGTTCACCAAAGCAATAGATGAGGGCAAAGTGGTTCACCCTGCCTACCTTTACCTGGCCAAGGCATTTGACACAATACCCCACTTGAACAATGATGATAAACTCAAGAAGTTAGGTACAAACCATTATGTCATCCAGTAGATAGCCAGCTGGCTCACAGACAGGACCCAGAAAGTTAGAATTCTGGAGGCCACCTCTACAAAGAGACCAGTCACAAGTGGATTCCCTCAGGGATTGGTCCTGGAACCATTCCTTTTTCACATGTCAAGACCAATGTCAGTAGCCTCCGGCTGGCTAAATTTGCAGATGATTGCAAATTAGGAGCTGTCATTGTATCACCAACAGACCAAATGTTCTCCAGGAAAGGCTGACACAGACAAACAACTGGCATCAGAACAGTGGACTAAAACTAAATGCCAAAAAATGCATAATAGTATCCTTTGGGAAGTTATACACCTCCGGTAGCTAACATATTGACAACACACTCCCTAAAAGTTGTCAGGGACTTGGGAACACACATAAACAGTAATCTAGCCTTTAACCATCACTTATCTACAGTAGTGAGGAAATCATTCTATGTTGTGTAACCTATAAACAAAGGTATGGCATCTAGGTCCAAGGAAGACATTGCTTCACTGTATTTGGTTTTCATTAGACCTATCACTGAGTACAATTCCCTCTTTGGTACGTACCTAACCAGACATATATAACAACTGAAAATCTACAGAGGTTCCTCACTATAAAGAATAAAGGGCATAAGTAACATGTCCTATGCAGATCACCTTCAAGGCCCTATCCATGTATTCTGTCTCCTACAGGCTGTTAAGGAGAGATTTATGGCTGACATACAAGGCATTGTCAGACCATACTCTGATGGACCTCCTGCATATCCATAAAACAAACAGCATCAGCATTACCCATTCTGAAGGCTTAAATATTGTTTGTAATATAAATAAGACCTGCTGAAGAGACAAGTATGTATCCCAGAGACTACTTCTTCTCTGGAACAGGCTCTCCGTCCATGTGAAGCAGAGTTCCTCCCTAACCCAATTCATATGTAGCTTGAACAACTGGATGGGGAATAGGAACTTCATTGCTGGTTTGGCACCCATGTCTCTAATGGACACAGGCAGCCTGTAAATGATTCATCTCCTAGGCCTCTGTTTGTAAATATTTCATCTCCCAAGCCTTTGCTTACACTTATCAATGGTACCAGAACTTCTCATAGGTTTGGGATGCATGGCTATGCTTAAAAAGGTCATTGTGGTCATTATCCTATTAAACACTTATGAACCTATGAAGTCCCAGTGCCATTTCCTTAATCCTCCATTATTTCTCCTTTCTGGAATCACACTCAAGTATTCATACTCTTTACATAACCTTTATACCATTCAGCTTATCTTTACAACTTGCACTTCACCTCTGCTAGTTTGTAATCCTACCTGCTTCACCATATTTTCAACCATTTCTTTCTCTCCCTAATTTCTCATTTTCAAACATTACATTTCCACCCACATCATTCCCCCTTTGCAAAATCAACTTCTATTCACACATACAAGTGATCAAACATTCTTTCTCTATATCCACAACCACGTTCTCCCTCTGCCTGCAACAAAAAGCAGCCCAGCCTACTCAGTTGCTTCTTTTTTCCTGGAAAATGTAAACTCATTGTTCTCTCCTTTACCACTGTCCAAGAAAATGTAACCTCATTGTTCTCTCCTTTACCACTGTCCACGAAAAGGTATACTCATTGTTCTTCCCTTTACCACTCTCCACAAAACGGCATACTCATTGTTCTCTCCTTTACCACTGTCCACAAATCCACTAGCATTGCTACTTCCATCTTCTTTAACCAACTCCATTCCATGCTTGCTGTTTAACTCCTTAGCCTATGCAATCTTGTAATTTCTGGGCACAGTACCACATTAACATACAAACACACAGTGCCCCCTCTTTCTTTCTTGTTCCATTAACTGCCCCAGGAATCCACAAGACCACTCAGTCATAAGAGAGCAAGACAATAACAATATCATCCAACACCACCCTTCTCACTCTCTACTAGGAAAAAAAGTTTCTCAAAAATATTCTCATCTAAATGGAACCATCTTTCTCCCATCATCAGAAAAATAACACATTTTAAACAAAGAATGTTGGAAAATTGTATTAATTCACTTAACAAACCTAAAAATGTACCTGTCTCTTAGGCAATGAATAATATGAGCCCACTTTTCTCCTTAGTTCACAAATAAAGACAAAATATATTACACTATATCAAAAGCATTTGAAACTAACATGTACATATGTAAATATGCCCATAATTGTTTTAAATTATAGAGCCAACAAGTCACCCTACTACCATATCTTAGTTGACAGTGCTGCAATATTAGAAATCTACCTAATGACTCAGTATCATATCTGTTAAGCTCCTAGGTATCATATTATAGCAATTACACTGAAGATGGTGCTTTCTTATCACTCATACATCTGGCATATGACAATGGATATTGTACCTTGCCATGCAAGTAACATTTACACTGCAGCATGTATACCTATTAATATTGCACCTAATATATGTGAAATGATATTGCACTTTGTTAGGTATGTAACTTATTTACTGCACCTTACTATGTAAGTGGCTTATATACTGTTCTTGTGATATAAGTAATGACTGTAAGTACATTTTGGTCTCCATACTCATGTATCTCTATAAATGTGTGCCTCAGAGAAACCTGAAAATAACTTATGCACTAGCAATAAATATAATAGCCTGCTTAACTTTGGGAATATCTTATTTACATCTCTGTGAAATTATTTGAACATCTGTTGAATTCCTTACATGTGTGAATCATACTATTGTAAACTCATGCACTTACACCTTGATCATAACTGAAAGCAGTCCTAAAACCGATCCACCTACATAGTTAAAAACAAACAAACACATTTGGAAAAAATACGGTGTATTACCTTCCTTTTGAGAACTTTTACATTCTCCTGCTAAGACCTGTACTTCTTTTAATCCCATTCTCCCCTCTCAAAAAACAAGCCTTCAGACCTCTCCAACTTTTTCTTGATTGTATCCTATAATTGTGTTACCTTCCAGCAGTCAATATGGTTTATTATTTCACAGTTGAGCATTTCTTTAGCTTAATAGTAGGAAAGTATTAATATTTCACCTTAATACACAGCAGGTTATTTTACACATAGCACAGCCTGACTGATATGTATAATAATTTTAACCATCCCTAGTCATGAGATCAACAAGATCTCTTAAGTGAGTCTTAGAGGACAAAACAGTCCAGTATTAAATATACCTACATAAAAATAAGTTAAATTCCCTTCTAATAATCAACATTAATTCAGCTCTCTCTCCAAGCGGCTGCCACTGTCATGCCCTCTAATCCAATTTATCTTTTAAGAGTCAACATTAATTCATCACCCCTTCCAAAAACCACCACAGCCATGCCCTCTAATCTCTATCCCATGACACACCCGAGTGGATACACATTTTTTGATTGCATTTGCCTTTCTTTATATAACACATTGGCATTCCTGTGCTGTGCAGCTACAACCTTTAGTCCCTTTGTTCCCATTCCCATATTTTGCATTTACATTTACAAATATAAGTCCACTTATGGATATCTTAAGTATCTCATGGTAAAACCTGTAAGCAGCTGTGATGTGACCGTATCTTTTACAACCCAGTTGGCGATGTACAAATAAGATAACTGTAATAAGTTCAAGTAATGATTCCCATCTTTACCAAAATTGACACATAACAGACATTATGTACTGTAAAACAAGGTCTTAGCTAACCGATTAGAGAAATCTTTGGCCAACATAGACAAGCTTCTTTGTAAATCTCTTTATTCCTGTGTCTATCTGCCTTACTTCAACCACATCTCACATGCTGAACTATGTTACACTCCTTGGGAGCCTTCACTATATTATCAGGTCCATCAGCCACTTATTCCTTTCTGCTTTGGCTGGTATCCTTCACATCATCTTATGACTTTATTTCCACTTTACCTTTTGCCTCCCTCTTCTATCTTTAAAATAAACAGGCTGACATAAAGTAAGTACTTTAGCGCTTGCATACATCACACTGTTCTTAATAATTTTTATTCCTGAAACACTGATACGTGATCCAGACTCCTTCACTCTCTTGCTGCATTTCTTGAATTGTATTTCTCCTCTACTGCTGACTACCTGCTCCATCTCTTCTTTCAGCTTATTACTTCTCTCTTCTTTTCCTGCTTGCTAACTGATTTTAAGTCTCAAGTTCTTCACTGTTTGCTTTAACCACTTCTGCCCATATCTTGTCAACTACATCTTGTTGTTGTTTTTCTGCTTCTATAATTTTATTTTGTCTTTGTTTTTTTTTTTTTTTTTTGGATAACTTGTGATTAGATAAAGCTCTACAGACTTCTCAGCATCATACACAAATAGAAATGTCCTATATCATGTATAAGTTGATTTATCAAAAATCACAAGTGTCAGTAGTATTGAACAGAAGGCTGTGGGTTCTATTCCCACAGCAGGTAGATCAATTGCTGATACTGTAGTGCAGCATCAGGGAGGGAGTGCTTTACTTCTAAGTGTGCTATCCTTTGAATGAGGTGTTAAACTGAGGCCCTATCTGCTTATATCGGTAGCAACTCAAATGGATGTAAAAGATTACATGGTACATATCAAAAATAGTGGAGGTCCTTTATTTGTATTGTATTTGCAACTTATTCACACCAATATTATGCATTTACATATTTACATATTTCCATCACCAACATTCACAATGGAGATGAACTAGCAATATTTTCTTTACTGGATCCCAACTCCTTCTTCCACAACCACCATTGTATACTTTTTATAATTGCTGGAAACCCATTTCCCACTAAACATAATTTCATAAAGTCTGGGCTAGTGATCAAGAATCCGTCCTCGCCACTGACACCAGTGAGAAATGTTCACTGTGATAAAAATAAGCACACACAGTATTTTTAGATGCAGTCCTCTGCATCAAGTACAGTTTCCCTTAAGAGCGCACAGGGAAAGCACACACCAGTCCTAGGGCTGGGCTTCCTCTCCAGGCCCCAAATAAGGCTCCTCACTGACCATCATAGAGCTGAGTCCCTAGCTGGGTGTTCCAAGCCAAATCTTCCACCATCTTCTCTGTGAAATCAGTGCTCTCAGTGTCCCTGTTTGAAGAAGCTGTCACACACACTCTCTGAAATTTGATTTTCACACACATATACCCACCTGAGAAAGGCTGGCACAGCTTACCTGCTCTGCCACCTCCACCCAGACTACAAGGTAGATTTGCTGCCACCAGAACACCCAAAGCCAGCTACTTTAAGGCTCTTACCAGGGTACCTAATTGCACTTATTAAAATTAATACTTATTCAAATGGTAGCATTTAACCAGACATCAAGGCTTCCAGGAATGTGGAGCCACAGTGTCACTAAGTAAATGCAAGTGCTCTCAAAGGTTAAATATTTTCTAAAAGACCAGCCACAATGAAAGGTATAGATATATTTAATAATAAATAATAAAATAAAAAACATGAAAATACTAAATATCTATTTACAATAAGCACCAGAGTTTCATCAAAGGAAAAAAAACAGACAAAAAGACTCCGACAGATACAGAAAAAAAAAAAAAAAAACAACCTGTAGCTAATCTCACTATATTTTTAACTGACTGAATTATTGTACTCTAGAACCCCCTCACTAGAAACTTATAAGCCATCTCTGGCATCCCAGGGTAACAATTAGATTACCACTAAGGGCAACAGAGCAGGATCCCAGTCCAAGCTTTTCACAGATATTGTGTCTCTGACTGCATTCAGGCCTGTGAGATAAAATATTTATGGCCTAAACCAAGTCATTTAATTTCAGGTTACTTATCTTAAGGTTAGCTGGGCTGAGCTGAACCCCTTCCCTTCCAGTATCCTCTGTTAAAATATATACATTTCATCAGTTACAACAATACAGTCTGACATGCATGTATATTTCTACTCTGTCCAACTGGACTCACTGTTGATACATTTTTTAACACAGGAAACTTTACAAATAGATTTTTAATACAAGCATCTGTATAAATCAGTTTGATATTCAAATGACATGTAATTCTTTACAAAACTCCAGCTAGCTGTGCTGGCATATGTTACATATGCACTGCCCTATTCCCCCTGGCACAGCTGGCACTACCTTACATCATCACATCTTCATAAATATCTTATAATCAGTATTGTTTAATATTATCTGCCTCTATTTTTTACTTCTTCTTTATTTCCTTTTTTCCATAGAAATTTTAAAATTGCACTACAAATCTCTTTATTCTTAAAAATTCTTTCATCCAATCATTCAAATTTTTTACAAAATAAACTTTTTGCTAATCCTTAAATTTTTTGTACATTTCAAAATGGATTCCATCTGAATTTGCTTCAGTATCTGCATTAACTTGTTTAATTATTTTATCTAACTCATCTATCATCATATCCTTTTCCTATTCTTTATTCATTATCGCTGTGATTTTTTTTAACTTGCCACTCTTTTTGAACTTCTATACTTCTCTTCTTTTTATGCATTTCATTTTCTTTTTATCTTCTTCTATGACTTCCACTACCTCATCCTCTCTTATTTTATCCATTATATCTCCCCTCCTTAATGTCTCACTGACATTCTCTGGTTCATTTTGATTTATCACATCATCTAATATACCATCCTACAACCCTTCCAATTGAGGGATTGTAATGACACAAACCTTGACTCCAATTTTCGATCCAGTAAATAAATTTTGCTGAAATAAAAATATGAATCCACCAACACACTCTTTCCTGAGCTGGCATTTACCTTTGCTCTCACACTTCTGGTCTCCATGATGAGCAATGTTTTCTCAGCCACCATTTCACTAGAACCGAGATGAGTGCTCATAGTTGCTGGTGATACTTATCAGAATTACTGTAATAGGTATGGGGAAGTTCCCAATGCCCTGGTCAATCTTTCCCTGGTAGTATAAAATAACATCTCAGGTCTCCCCTGAAAAGAGACTGCTAGACTAGTGGGACTAACCAGGTCAACAAATGATAAATAAGTAGTAAAGCACAAAGAACAAGCATCCGGATGTATATCAACCATTTACTGACATGGCAGGTAACTGCTAGGTGCTAGCTGTATAAAAAGCTTATAACTCTACATTCATACATATATATATATATATATATATATATATATATATATATATATATTTCATTCCTTCTCTTTAGCTTTAGTGTTCCAGTTTATAACAACATTTCAAGTTACATATATTACATTTTACTATACATGGCAAATAAGATATACTTTTTAACCACCCTCAGCATTTATACACAGTTACATAATATTTTAGTATTTACATGAATCAACTGTAACATCAGTCCTCGCTATCACAGCATATTTTAAATATGCCATCTTTCTGGAGTTTGGATCAGTTATACAAATGTAGAAAAGCCAAAGCAGACAAAGGAGAATCAACAAATCACAGTGGTATAAGACCAACAAAATAACAAAACCCACTCGATCCACTCAGCATTGTAAAAGGATTCAATATTAAAGTGCGTAATCCCCACTTATGCCAATTTAGTGTTGGCACACTGCGGAGATTGGTACCTGTATAATGAAGGTAATTACTGGAGATGTTGCCTGCGATTTTAAGAGAAATTTATTGATGATCTCTTTATTTTATGGGCAGGCACTGGTGAACAGTCGAGAGAATTTGTTTCCTATTTGGAGCACAGCACTTTCTTGGCTTCACTTTCCATTATTCTTATAAGGAAATAGATGTTTTGGATGTGAAAGTGTATAAAGATGGGGCGGGCTGCCCACAAACAATGACATACCACAAACCCTGTTGGAAGAATGTTCTGCTGATGTCTGATAGTATGCATCCACTACACATTTTTGGTAATATGGTGAAGGGCCAGGTAAGGAGGACGTCTAAACTATGCACTGGTGATGACATATATATGGAAAAAATTGATTGGTTACTAACTTGCTTTAGGGAATGCTGCTATTCGAAATGGGAGATTGAGAGAATGGGGATTACCCATCAATCCTTGAGACAGACAAGGGGGAAACCATGGTTTCAACCCAGAGCCCCTATTGAACCCATGATTTGTGAGGATTCAATCACACCGACAGAACAACAATCTATGCTTGTCGGTCCAGGAAGGAGCTTGGACATCCGAGGATTGTTATGAGATACAATAATGACATGTGTAGGATCTGAGATGTTATTAAAAATAACTGGAAGATCCTACAGACAGATGATAAAATCAGTGCTATAGTAGGCCCAACTCCATCTTTCAGCTATAGGAATGCATTTAGTTTGAAAAGAATTCTCTGCAATGACTATTATTTATACTCTTCTTCTGCTTGTTGTTGTTCTTCTTTCAGCTTTTCCCAGTTAGGGGTTGCCACAGCAGAACTCCGGTCTGCTAATTATTGGCAGTAGATTTTTATGGTGCCGAGGTGCCAGCTCGACGCCCAACCTTCAACGAAGGCACGCTCATTCACGCATGTCTTTCGAATGCCACTCGACCACGGTGAGGACATGCAGACTCCACACAGAAGGCACTCCAGCTGAGAATCAAACAGTTGAACCTCTTGTTGTGAGGTGACAACGCTACTTTTTTTCAACACCCGGTCAGTCAATGGATCTATAGACTGAATGGTTATGCCGATTGTAGGACTAAAAATTTGGTTTACTTAGCTAAGTGTGCAATGCACTTCCTTTTATGTGGGTAAGATGAACCACGTGTTAAAGGAATGTATATTACAACATGCAAGGGACATGAGGACTGGAGCAGTGCATGACACTCTAGCACAAAACATCAATCTTACCCAGATCATACATTTGCTTTTATGCTTTTCTTCATACATCCACCCAGTATAGGGTTGCCACCTTTTCAAATGCCTAAAGTGGGGTATTTTTGGTACAAACGTCAGATTTTGCAGGGTGAAATATACCCATGGCCAGTACAAAAGACAGAACTTCACTTTTTTGCCTAAATAAAAGCTTATTCTTGTAGCATTTTAGTTGCTTTTTCTGTTTCTTATAACATTAGGTGTTTTGGATACAGAATAACTGTTTTATGCAACTATTACATAAAATATAGGAAATAATTTTGCCCTGAAATCTCAGGACATTTGCCATTTTTACAATTTTTTTGCAGGACACAACTGCCCAAAGAGGTCAGTCCCTTGCAAAGTGGGACAGGTGGTAACCCTAACCCAGTATAAGAGGTGGCGATGTATGTTTACGAAATGAGCTGAGGTCAGATGGATAGCAGACCTACAAGCAGATTGAGCCCTGGGTTTGAATGCAATATTGACACTGGTATTAAGGGGGCGTAGACCACAAAGCTAAATATTATTGGTTGATCTGACATGCTGCTGAGCAATTACATTTAGTTATTAGATCTTAGTAGGGAGTGGCTGATATCAAGAGGTTTTATTGATTGTTAATAGCTTTTAATGTGATGTGAAGTTAATAGAATCATGGATCTGATGAAGAGCTTTGGCTTGAAAGTGCTTATCCATGTTTGTTTTTAATATTAAACCTTTTTATAATGCCGTGGTGGATCGAGTGGTTTTTTTTTTTTTTTTTTTGATTTTGTTAATTATACAAATGTAGTTACTCTAACATTACAGCAGGTAATTATAGTCACATATGTTTTAATTGTCTTAGCAGGGGTTGTAGTGCCATGATCAGAAGGGAATTTGATTGACACAATCTAGTACAATGTCATGATCAGAACAGTCTTGTATATCCAAGACAGTCTATCTGGTACTTTTAGAACTCCATTGTTACATTTGGTTATCTAGCTGATGTCTCATTTTGGAGCTACAACTACATTACTCCAGTTTTCTATAAATATCTACTTTCATGTGTCAGTAAATGGCCGTCTTTGGTCTCAACACTGTAAGATCCAGGAGTCGCTGCTAATTTCCCTGTGATAGCTTCTTGCTGTCCCTAAATGCTTATCACTTACATTTTGCAGTTAGACTCTTCCCTCCTGGACAGCTTTGACATTGTAAACCTTTCACTTGTGCTGAGTATTTGCCAAACTTCTTTCTCATTTAACATAGCTTCATTTATAAGCACTGAAGACCCAAGCAATGTTATATGTCTTCTCCCCATCAATAATTGCAAAAATGATTACCAAAGAGATTATTACTTGCTCAAACAAAACTAGATAACAGTCTAACTTTCAAGTGATGTTTTTTATCTGGTTAACTCTTCCCACTTCCCCATTGGAATGTGAGCATCGTTGACTGTTTGCAGTATGTCTGAACCCCCAGTCTTGTGCAAGTCTGTGAAAATCTTATCCCACAAATTGTGCATCATTGTCTGAATAATTATATATGAAATTGCAGGTCCAGAGAATATCATTAGCTAGCATAATGACTGAATTAGATGATGTGTCTGTCATTTTACTCACTTCTTGATATTTTGCACAGTAATCTCAAAAGTCTGTAATGGCAGGTTTACACTGAATAAGGCAGTATCAAGATTCTTTCATGGCCATTTTGGAATCCCTTGTGAAATTTTCTTTTCTTTCACACTATTTTTGGGAAGTATTTTATATATGTGCTAATTCATTGTCACCATCTTGAGCTAATGGACAAAGCACTGCACCTCATAATTCTAAGACATGTTTCAAATATTCTCTCAAGCATTTTGTCGTGCAGTTGATTGGGTAACATTATTGTGCATAGCTGATTTCATTATAAAATGTGTAGTACAGCTGCATTTGAACTGGAATATTTTTCCTCTCATCTGGCTATTCTGACATCACCATATCTTTCAATAGTTGCATTTCTGTATCAGATTCTGTATGCAAGCACTTTATAAATTCTTGTAGCATTTACTCAGATTAGGAGTAACCCGTCACATATAAGTCATAATTTAGCAATTCCTCATTCCTGTCTCTCATATAGTACCCACATAATATGTTTATGTATGCAGCTCTCTTACTTTTTTACATATAATATTTGGATCATTTTTCTAAAAGGTAGCAGCATTCTTTGCAAATATATGCAAATGGTAATTTATGCAGAAACTTTAGAAAGATACATTGTAGTTCCTTATGATCTATTTCAGTAAACTTGTCTCCCATTTACATTCTTGTAGAACTTCTCAAAATTACGTACTATAGCTAGAAGCTTATTTTCTATCTGAGCATATCCTAGTTTTGATTCAGTCAGTGCCTGGGAACCATTTGTAGTTGATTGACCTTGTAGGAACAGTGCACTAGTGTCTATTTAAGTAACATTTTATTGCAATGTTGCTTGCTTTGTCACATTATAATAATGAAGAATAGGACATCTTATCTCTTTTCATTATGAAAATGATATTTTTTCATGCTACTACTGTCACTGTGTGTTTTTCTGAAGGCATAAGCATCTCTGATATGTTGGGAATGAACATGGGTAAGTACTGTACCATGCCCAATAATGCTAGTACTGCTCGTTTATTTGAAGGTTTTTTTTTTACTTGTACTACTGATTTCAATTCCTTAAGAACAGGTTATTCACCTTGATGTGTAAAAACAACTTGCAGATATTTAATACTTGCACTTATAATTGGCATTTATCTTCATTCTGTTTTAATAATTGCACACATACTTCACATCTGTCTTTATTTACATTGAGATTGCTTAATATAGGCCTGTATGGGAATTTTCTGTCTCTCATCTTGTTCCTTATTGGTTTTACTCCAAACCAGCATATTATAAATTATGCTGGCAACTCCTTCAATGTGCATAAACATTTTTGCAACTGCTCTGTGAATGACTCCAGGTGCTAAGGAAATAAAATGCATTCTCAAGAATCTCTGCCTCCTCAAAGGTGTGTTCAGGGTACATAGTGTGGGATGTCCATATCCAATTTAATTTACCAGAGGTTGGTAAGCATCAGACACTGCAACATACTTAGAATTAGGCATCATGGATTCAATCAGTTCAGCAGTCTTAAATGTATAATGCTCTCCCAGAATCACTCAATTTAGAGCTTGTAGTTATATGCAGATTTTTTTTCTTGTTCATCTAATCTTACCATACTGTTCATCCGTTGAATAGGCCGAATTTGCCTTGCAACAAGTAACAGAGAACAATGTTTTTGTATTTGATGGTACATATTATCTACAATAGAATGGTGTAGCTATGGGCACGTGTTGTACCAATAGCTATGTCAATGTAGTAATGGCACAATGGGAGTCAAGTGTTGTTTTTAAGTCAGGCCTATAACGGGAGGGAGTTAGATTCTACCGATGTTTTGTTGATTAGGAAACACTGGCCCTTACTAATGACTGATGAAAAGATTAGGAAGGTAGTTGGGAATACTCAACATTTCTGCTTCAAGAATCGTAAATCTTTAAAAAGGATGTTGTGTTACCCCGAGGGTAAGAGGTTGAGATATAGTGGGGATATAGGAACAGTCCCATGTAATAACTGCAGTTGTTGTAGTTATAGATGTAGTGAGGGGGTATTTACACATCCAGATACTCAAAGGAATTATAAGTTTAATGTTAAAGCCAGTTGTGACACTTGAAGTCTAATGTATTTAGCACAGTGTTGATGCTGCCGTTCCTTTACATTGGAAAAAACTAATAGAATGACATGGGAATGGATAAGGGAGCATACTTATTATATGCAAATAGGGAATACCTCCAGTGCCTTGGCTAGGCATGTAGTAGAGACTGGAAAAGCACATACTTTTAGTTTTATGGTTATTAAAGTTGTGGATGAAGGAGTTGGGATGGGGAATATTGAAAATAGAATGGAGAGGAGTGAGGTAGGATGGATTCTTAAGTTAAGGGCAGACAGGGGTTTTGGCTTGAATGGGATGGTTTCCATTAAGCCAGTACTCAAATTGAGAAGGATTTATAGATGCTATCAGGTATATTATCTAGTAAATGTAATTATAGGAGTGAGTGTATTAATGTCAATGCTTTGTATCTAACTTTTTGTATTGCCGAGTGTGTACCTTTAAGTTTGACTTTAGCGTAGCGATGTAATACGCTGGGTTGCACTTCCTATGCTGTATGGAGTCATGAAGAGTGATTGTGACTATGTGAGTTTAAACTTTTAAACCTTTTACACTTTCTACAGGCTGAATTGATTTTAATTGATTGTGATGAGCTAGAATTGTATATAATAGGGAGTAGCTGTTATTTATGCTTTTGTGATGGTCTGAAAGCTACCTGCGTGGTCAAGAAAGTGCTTACCTGGTTTTAATAAACATTGCATTTTATCCCAGCCATGTTTTGGTCGTCTGCTATTCTGTTCATATTTGGAATAAATATAAGCTTGCTTATCAGATATAACTTCTCTAATTTTCTTGAAGTCGGACTGCTTTTGTCACCAGATCATGATTATAACAATGAAAGGCAGATAACAGCAGAACAAAGGCCAGGTGTACAGTTGTTATTCCACACTGCTTATAAATGCTTTGAACAGTAAAACCCAGAACTTGCTCTGAGGCAGACCACAGACCATATCTGTAAATTCCATCATTCCTTGTTTATCCTGTAACTAGGGAGACCACAAAGCCAAGATGAAGTAGCCTTACTTATCCATGCTTTCATCAGTGCTTTTTTTTTACTCAAATAATTTTATTTTCAATTAAAAATAACATTTACATAATATTTTTAAATATCATTTTAAAAAACTATATATAATATTTACAATAGCCTGACTTTCAACTATATACACTGTATGTTAGTAAATATAGAATTGACAGATCAGTTATCAGAGATACAATATTGATTATTGCAGAGCGTCTAACAAAGATATAACTTTCTTCCAGGGATTATTTACCAATGGCCTGGGATAGATTTGTAGTTCTTTGATTTTTATTTCCATCAATGCAGTTGTCGTCAGTAAAGTGTAGAATTCTTTCAAGGTTGGTGATGTATTTGAATTCCACCTTCTGGTTATGCATTTCATAGATATAGCAAGTATTGTTTATAACAAATACATATTTGTCTTATTCAGTTAGGGACCTTCATTTAGATTTAGTATAATCAATGCTTTAGCTAAGGTAAAGGATTCATTAAATAAAGCTTGCAAAAAAATGATTAATTCCATTCCAATATGATTTAATTTTATTATATTCAAAAAAATTATGAATGCAGTCTGCTTTATTTGGCTTTTCACACCTTCAGCAAAAAACATTTGTAGTAGAACTGATCTTCTTAATTCTATCTGGGGTTAAAAATGCTCTATATAAGCACTTCCAGTTAAATATTTTCCATTATACAACGACCCCCCCATTAATATTCCAAAACGTGCACGCTGATTGGTCAGTGTGCACGTTGTAAATCAGAGTTATAGTAATGGAAAAAGGTCCAGTCGCCTGGACTTTTTCCATTAGTATAACTCTTTTTTTTTTTTACAGCAACGGAGAATGCAAGATCTCTGTTGCTTTTTACAACCTGTCTCGCTCTGTTAAATGAGTTTAACATAGCGAGATGGTTACTTTTTTTAAAGCTGTCTCGCTACGTTAAACTCGTTTAACGTAGTGAGACAGGTTGTAAAAAGCAACGGAGATCTTGCTTTCTCCGTTGCTTTTGCCCACAGCTCTGATATACTGCATAAGTATACGCATGCGCAGTACATCAGAACTGCGGCAGAATACCAGACAGCTGTGGTAGGGCAGCAAGGAGGCATACAATGCCATTATTTAAGAAAAGTAATTATTTTTTTTCTTAAATAATGTCATCGTATAATAGCAATAACCCACTTCTGGGTGTGGGTAATGCTAGATTTACCCACGGTTGTCTTTGTTTGGCCAATTGGGCTTCACCCTCGTGACCAAACCACAACAACCATGGGTAAATCCAGCATTACCCACACCCAGGCGTGGGTTATTGCTATAGTACTGTGTGTCAGAGGTGTAATTAACTGATAGTAAGATGTTAGATTTAATTTCTTCTGTTAACTCTAATGACCGACCTTTTGTTAAGAACTGCCAGTATGATGGTTTGGGAATTGTTTTATATGTTATTAACTCTTTGTATAGATTTGAAATGGACTTTTTCTTTTCACAACTATTATATATAAATTCATTTAGAAACCTTATTAGATTTGGAATATCTTTAAATGAGGAATTAGTAATTAATCTGCATAAATCTTGAATGCACATTAGAATGCTTTGTAAGGTTAACCAGTCCTGTGTTGGAATATTGTAAGCAGTTTCTATCATATGTATATCTAAAACATTTAATTTATTTACACATTGAAACTAGCATAAGAATCCATTTTGTTCCCAGGAGGTTATTGTTCCCTATATATTTTGTGAGGAAAGTTCTTGGTGATGATAAACGGGGTTAAAAGGTCAAACCAAAGTTTTAGATTTATGTTTGCATTGATAAGTTTCCTTAAGGAATTGATGTAATGATTAATCAGAAATGTTTTAGAAGGTTTTGTTATATTATATTGCATACTAATGCATAGTATGTACCAGGGTTTGTTAGATTTGTCTAATATTAAGAATTTTTTTAATAGATTAAATTCATTTGTTAATATAGCTGTTGTTAATTCTTTCCAGTTGGCAAAATAATTTGGGTTTATCCAGTCTATTGTAGTTTTAAGCACAGATGCTTTTATATATGTTTCTATTTCTGGGAAGTTCAATCCTTCTTGTTTCCAAGGTCTAATGTGATGAGTTAGAGCTACTCTATTCTTTTTGGGATACCATACAAATTTTATTAAATATGAGTTTATTTCTTTAAGAATGCATCTTTCAGGAATTAACTGTATTGCTAATGCTACATATAGTATTTTTGGCAATAAGACCATTTTTATTAATTGCAATCTGTCTTCAAAAGTTAATATTATTTTGTTCCACTTTTCTATATATATATATTTTATTGTTTCTATAATGTTTTTATAATTTATTAATACTGTTTTGTTTAGATTTTTGCATAACACTATTCCTAAATAATTTAGCGTAAGTTCTTGTTTTCCTATGATGGATTTATCTATAACTTGTAATTCTTTTTTCTTATTTAAAATAGAAATTTTGATTTTGATCTATTAAAATGTAAACCTGAAATCTTATAGAATTTCTCCATTACTTCTTCTAGCTCTTGTAATGACTCCTGTAGTTCGATAGGGTTAATAAAATATCATCAGCAAAAAGCATTATTTTAGATATGTACTGGTCATAGACTTCTATTCCTTTTATTCTTGGATTATTATGTATTATTTCTGCAAGCATTTCTATAGCCAAAGCAAATAAAATAGGAGATAGGGGGCATCTTTGTTTAGTATCTTTCGTTATTTGGATAGATTCTGAGGTGAAAGAACCTAATTTAATGTAGGCTAAGTTATTAATATATGTTTTTTAGTAGTAAGATGAAGGAAGGAGGAAACTCAAATAATGCTAAAGTTTTAAATAGATAGTCCCAGCTGAGAGAATCAAAGGCTTTTTCTGTGTCTAATCTGACTACACGTGTTTCTCTATATTCTTTATTCACATAATCTATAAGAGTAAGTATCTTTTTAATATTATCATGTGTGTGCCTGTTATATATAAATCCAGTTTGATCATTATTAATTGTCTTTGAAAGTGGGATTTTCATTCTGTTAGCTAGGATTGACATAAATATTTTGTAATCATTATTCAGTAATGATATGGGTCTATATGAGGTGCAGAGGTCCAATTGTTTATTATCTTTTAAAACTGGTGTTATGAGAGAACATTTCCATGAGGGTGGTATTTTTGTTTCTGACTGGACTTCTTGCAACGTTTTATGAAAAACGGAGATTACTGTTGAAGGGAAGCATTTGTAAATTTTCATAATTATATCATCTATCCCTGGAGTTATGTGAGCTTTACTTTTGTTTATCTTGTCAACAATTTATTTGTAGGATATAGGTTTTTGTAGGTCTAGTTTTAAGTTTTCTGGATTTTTTTTTATATTGATAAGGTTTGTATCTAAGGTTATTTGGTTGGTATCTAAATCTTCTTTTTTGAAATGTTCCATATAATGGAAACAAAATGCTTCAAGGATGTCTCCTATATCTGATACTTTTTCCCTTTCTTTTCATGATATATACTGCTAATGTTATTTGCTTTAGATTGTATTTTAATTTTTGTAGATAAATTATGTAGATATCTGGGGGAGGTGGCTAATGAGTTTACTTTTAATTTTTCCAAAGCTAGACAAGTTTTCTGTGTTAGAATTTCATTATATTTTTTATTTAATTCCTCTGTTTCCTTTTTGACTTCTGGACAATTCTGATTTTCTTTTTAGATTTTGCTGTCAAGAGTCTGGTTTGCAAGTCTAATGATTCAAATTCCCACTCTCTAACTTTGTTTTTGTACCAGCTAAGGTTTTTACCAAATAAATGTGCTTTTAATGAGTCCCATACCATGACTCTACTGATTTCTGTTGTATTATTAATTTCAAGAAATAATTGTAGTTCTGACAACATCCAGGGTCTGAATTCTTTAATTTTTGTGATATATGATGGAATTCTAGTTGAGAGGATTAAAGGTTTAAACTCTATTCAGAGCTTCATTATCAGAGAGTCATGATCTGAGAAGGGGCATGGAACTATTGAGAAGTTGAGGATTTTTGTTTGTAAATCTTGAACTACAAATAATTTGTCTATTCTGGTTTGTGTTCCAAATCTATAGTCTTTATGGGAAAATAATAAAGATTTATCATCTTTTACTTTAAAAGTGTCTATTAAATGAAATGAATCAATCCATCTTTTTAATGATTTTGAAATAATTGCTATGCAAAAAGACTTCTTGGTGGTTTCAGAAGCTTCTAAGGTACAATTAAAATCTCCTCCCAGTATAAGATTTCCTTTATAATTTTTGGAAATAAAATCTAGGTGTGTTCCTGCTCCAGTTCCTGGGAACCAATATAGATTGGCTAAAGTCAATATTCTGTTATTAAATGTAACTATAAAAATGGAGTGATTATGTTTTTCTTCCAGAGAATTGATACTCCATTTGTCTTTGTTCTATAGGAGGACTTAACTAAAACTGTATAGTCCTTAGGGTTCCAAATAAAGCTATAATTAGTCTTAAAATGCATTTCCTGGAGAAATACTACTTGTGCCTTATTTAGATTTAAATATTTTAGTAAGGTTGATCTTTACTTGCATTATTTAAGCCATTAGTATTTAAGGATAAGAATGTTAAATCATTTTCAAGTTATTGTTGGAAGAATCATTTTATTTATTTTTTTATTTTGATTATAGTAGTTATACCATATTCTCTGTTAACATTAAATGCTATTTTTATGTGTGTAAACTTGGGAGTGCTATTTAATGTTCTTTCTTCTTTAAACAGAACTAGAGTAGAATTCTGGTCAGGCTTTAAAAAATACTTTTATAAAACATTAATTCTAAAGTATCAAGTACAAGTGAATATGAATTTCCCATTAAACATGGAATGAAAGTCATTCCTAATCCAATAGATGAATATAGATCTGTTGGATTATCACTCATACCTTTAACCAATAATATCAACTGAGCTCCATATGTTAAATTATTGGATACTTTTCTTAAAAGAGATATGAAATTCTATATTATTCTATTGTTATTCTATATTATTTTATACATCAGGACGGAATGTTCATAGTGTAAACAATTATTTTGTTGACTTAGAAAATATCCAATATAAAGTTACCCTTAGGAGATCCCAAACATGTCAAATATCTAATCTCGGATAAATTAAACACAACAGAGGAGCATACACTAGATTAGCCAACAACAAATGGATTATTACTAGAATAATTTGACTAAAAAGACTCTGTAGGAGACAATGGGTGATTACCAATGAAGTATAAATTTACTGTAGGTGTACTGCCCTCCTTTACTTTCCCTTTCTTCAACTCGCCAACTTCAACTTAAACTTATGAAAAGACATGGCTTACCAGTGGTATCCTGACTCTGAACAGAGGTGCCCTACATTCCAGTGTCCAGTGCTTTTACATATATATAGATTTACAAAGCAGAGTCTAACAATGAACTATGATCATCCTGACAATTCCCACCCTACATAGGACATCTCCTGCTTCCAGAATGGGTAATCACATCAGGTCTAGGATGACTGTGTAGGTACTCATATGGTAATCAAGACTTGCCTTAGGTAAGTATTAATCAAACAGTGTTTAGAGCATCTTAGAGAGTTCTTGAGGCAGTTAGAATACTCTTAAGCCTCTTCTCCTTTAACCAAAAACAGAGGTTTCCCTTTTTTTCTTTTAAATCAGTATTAATAAAAGTAATTCAGCAAACATGGGTAAACAGCAATAACATTCAGTAGTCCATCGTGGACATGACTCGCAATCCATTAAACAAATCAGTGACTAACATCACTCTTGTAGACATAAAGACAAATTAAAATTTTTTTCCTAGCTCTTTAAATTTTCTGATAAAGCAAAATGTTAACAGTAAACTATTTTAACTAAATAGAGTAAAAAATGTCAATGTTTCCTTGCATGTATACATTTCTACTTATACTGTAGTGTCAATAGCTGTCTTTGAAGTCTGTACAATACTTCACTTCTTCAAATCATTCCTTTTTCAGTTCAGATTATATTTTGTCAAAACGGCAACAATATTTCAAGGGCACAATTAATATTTAGACTGATATTTCAAATGAATAACTTATCAGTTGCCAAATGAATTAGTATAGAGTGTATTGTTAGTGCAAATATAACATGTTGCAAAAAGTAATATGTATCTTTTTGTGTGCTCTAGAGACTGTCATTTGCAAGTGGCGTATATAATGTAGCATTTATAGAGCAGATAACTTATGGATTCAGGTTGTTAAACTAAGTTATGCTTATTAATCAGGTAGTTTAATTTAAGTTCACAAGTAATTTGGGGATATTTCAGATGAGTTTCCAGGAATGTGTAATCCAATGTGGGTAATTTATGGAAGTATTTACAAGTTGTCCTATTAAGTTATCTAATTTATCCTTCCTTAGGTTATAATTCAATTTAATAGCTAAACAACATTACCTTTTTGTTATTTGTTGACTGCAAGACTAAATGCACTTCACAGACTCACAAAACCCATAGAAACTGCCGCAGTTGTTTGCTGTTGCCATGACAATGCAAATATAGTGGTTCCTAATCAATGAGTGTTAGTGGTCAGCGTGCCCATTGTAAATCAGACTTATGTTTGTTTGTGTCTTTCGGCTTTTCCCGGTTAGGGGTCGCCACAGCAGAACTCTGGTCCGCTAATGATTGGTAGTTGATTTTTACGTGCCGGGTTACCAGCCCTGACGCACAACCTTCAATGAAGGTACGCCCATTCACGCATGTGTCCATGCAGAAGACGCTCTAGCTGAGAATCGAACTGGAGAGCGTCTTACTGTGAGGCGACAATGCTACAGCAGCACCACCACCGCGGTATTGTAAATCAGACTTATACTTATTGAAAAAGGTCTGGTCTCCCAGACTTTTTCCATTAGTATAAGTCTTTTTTTTTTTTTTTTTTTTTAGACAGCAATAGAGAACATAAGATATCCGTTGCTGTAACCTCACTATGTTATATGGGTTTAACATAGCGAGATATCTTAAAAAAAGGCAACGGAGATCTTCCTTTCTCCGTTACTTTTTTTAAAGCTGTCTAAACTCATTTAGCATAGCGAGACAGCTTTAAAAAAAGCAACAGAGAAAGGAGGATCTCCATTGCTTTTTTTAAAGCTATCTCGCTATGTTAAACTCTTTTTAACATAGCGAGACACCTTTTCAAAAGCAACGGAAATCTTTCTTTTTTCGTTGCTTCCACACACAGCTCTGATGTACTGCGTAAGCATATGCATACGCAGTACATCAGAACTACCGCAGAATGCTGGACAGCTGCAGAAGGGCAGCACGGACGCATAATACAGTGCCATTATTTAAGAAAAGTAAGTATTTTTTTTTCTTAAATAATGTAATTGTATAATAGCAATAACCCACTTTTGAGTGTGGGTAATGCTGGATTTACCTATGGTTGTCTTTCTTTGGCCACTTGGACTTCGCCCCCTGACCAAACCACACCGACCATGGGTAAATCCAGCATTACCCACAACCAGGCATGGGTTATTGCTTGAATAGTTTACAAGGCTAATAGAATGAAAAAAGCTTCACTTCACACAAGCAATAGTATATTTTTTCCTCCTTTTATATATTTTTTTATACTAAAGGAAATAATTCAACTGTCAGTATGTATATAAATGAAACATTTCAGAGTTAATTGCTAACATGTCCCATAACCCATTAAGCATATCAGTGTCCACCATCAATCTAATAACTATTGTAATAACATCTAATTGAGTCCACTTTTCCTCATAAACATGAGTCACAATTAATTAAACAAAGCAGAGTCTAACATCTGTCTAATAAACATAATAAAGACAAATAATAGTAATTTCCTAGCTCTTTAATCTTTTTGATATAGCAAAATGTTGACAGTAAGCTATTTTAACTGGAAGACTAAAGCATTTCAATTCTTCCTTGTGTGTATACATTTCTACTTACACTGCAGTGTCAAGAACTGTCTGAAATCTATGCATTACTTCACTTCTTTCAACTCATTCATTTTTCAGTTCAGATTATATTTTGTCAAAATGTCAATAGCATTTCAAGGGCACATTTAATATTTAAACTGATATTTTAAATTAATAGCTATCAGTTGCCAAGTGAGTTTGTACAAAGTGTGAAGTAACTGCAAAGATAACATGTTGCAAACAGTAATATGTATCTTTTCGTGTCCTCTAGAGACTGTCAGTTTCAAGTAACATATAAAATGTAACTTTTACAGTGCAGACAGCTTGTGGGGTAAGCATGTTAAACTGAGTAATACTTTTTAATCAAGCAGTTACATTTAAGTGCACATGTAGTTTGGGAACATTACAGTTGTGTTTCCAGGAATGTGTAATCCGATGTGGGTAAATCATAAAATATTTACAAATAGTCCTATTATGTATTTATTTTACCTTGCTTAGGTTGTATTTCATTTTAATAACTAAACAACGTTACTTTTTCTTGTTATTTGTTATCTGCGAGGCTAAATGAACTTCGCAGGTTCACAGTGCCCTTAGAAACTGCAGTAATTGTTTTACTGTTGCTATGGCAATGCAAATATAGCGGTTTTTGAGCAGTGTATGTTAAAAAAACTGAAATAGTTCGTGAGGCAAATAGAATGTAAAGAAAGCTTCACTTCTCTTAACCAACAGTACATTTTTCCCTCCTTTATATATATATATATATATATATATATATATATATATATATATATATATTTGTTAATACTAAAAGGAAATAATTGAAAGGACATATGTACATAAGCAGAACATTTCAGAGGTAATCACGAACATGTCCCTAAACCCAATAAGCATAACAGTGTCTATCATTAATCTATTAAATATTGTAATAACAATTAATTAAGTTCTTCTGTGTGGAGACATGCGTGAATGGGCATACCTTCGTTGAAGGTTGTGCTTCAGAGCTGGCAACTCGGCACGTAAAAATCTACTACCAATCATTAGCAGACCGGAGTTCTGCTGTGGCGACCCCTAACCGGGAAAAGCTGAAAGACGCAAGCAAACAAACAAACTTTTCCAATTAGTCTACCTTATAACTAGATTATTTTAGACTATTATTTATCTTTGTATATGTAGAGAGTTATTAAATATATACAGACTATATTAGTATATTAAATAGGAGAGAATTTAGAAAGGGAGACAAGATGCAGTTAAAATAAATAATGAGAAAAGAGAGAAGAGAGAGAATGAAAAAAGAAAATTAAGAGAAAACACACATATACTACATATGTTGATTAACAATGTAAATATTTTATGTGGTATATAACCCTCCTTCTGTGAAAGAAAAGTACCCTGTTTTGCATACTTGAGGTAATGTGAAAACTGTCATGTGTTATCTATTTTAAAATTGTACTTTTAAAGTAATGTTAAAACAATTCAAATCATAGTAGATGCTTTGAGAGATTTGGCTGTAACAGCATCAGTCTTTTGCTTTTTCTTTTTGACGTCTGTCCAGACATTTGTTTCTTTTGTTCTCTTGAGAGAAGGTGACATCCAATCCATATCTTCTGGTAAAGTAATCACATTATTATTTGTAATAAATGAAGAGGCTTCCTCTAAGTTAATAAAAGTCCTCATCTCGTTGGCAAACAGCATTCTTATCTTAGTTGGATATGCAAGTTGTGACTTGATGTTATTTTTTTTTCAGAAACTTTATCATTGGCCACACTTTTTTCCTTTGTTCCATTATTCTAGATGAATAGTCGTTATTAAATCTTATCAGGCTCTGTTTATATTTTAGAGGTGCCTTCCTCCAAGCAGATCTTAAAGTCAGTTCCTTGTCCATTTATGAAAGAAACTTGATAATTATTGACCTAGGAGGAGAGTTTGAGTTAGTGGCAGGTTTCCTAAGAGCTCTGTGTGCCCTTTCAATGCCAAAGGAATGTTTTTCTTTTAAAGTTAAAAAGTCAGGGATCCAGCTTGATAAAAAGGAACTATCCTCACCTTCTGTGTCTTCAGGTAATCCGAAAATCCTGATGTTATTTATCCTTTCCCTATTTTCCAAGTCATCTACTTTATTAATCAACCAAGTGTTTTATTTAAGAAGCAGTTCTTTCTGTGTTTCCTCTTCCTTAAGTCTGCTTTCTAAGTCATTTAGAGAAACCTCTATTCCTGTTATCCTTGTCTGGTGTTGTTGTAGCATTTCCTTGAGGGTGTCAGCCTGTTTTTGACTGCTTGTTTTAAGATTTCCTAGGTTCTCTTTAAAAGCATCCAGCTTCAAAGACAACTCCTGCAGGATAGATGTCATCTGTTGTAGTTCCTTCTTTAAGGCAGCATCCTGGTGAGAATTCCTTGAGTTGCTCACTATAACAAGTGAATATATCTCCAAGCTTTTTGACAGGAAATTATTTGTAAAACTTCACTAAAGTTTCTAATTATGTAAATTAGTCCTTTATCTATAAGATTTTACACTTTGAAGAAAAAAATAATATTTTTTTCTGTCTTATTTAACTAATTATATGGAGCTCTAAAATACTGCTGATTTCAGTTAGCCATTCAGGCTCCACCCCCCCATCAGTGCTTTTTGAAGGACACAGCAGTTAACATTTCTCCATTCCACTGACGTCAGTGTGAAACATCATGGGCCAGTTTCCAAAAGGTCAGTGCAATACTACAGAATGTGCCATGTTTGGCACAAAACAAACACTAAGCTATTATTACATGCTGTATGCAGTTATAAGCATGACACATCTGCCAAATGGCAGGAAAACAATAGAAGTAAACTACACTCAGTGCAACAATAGCTAATGGGTACACATTGCTAATAAAGCAAGCGAGCAAGCAGGTATAAATGTTTAACATGTAAATAAGCAGAAATAAGTTATTTTATGTTTTCCAATTTTCCAGAATGTGATAGTATCCACATTACAGTGAAAAAAGCATTGGCCTCAGCAATACAGTGTTTTATATATATATATATATATACACACACACATATATATATATATATATATATATATATATATATACATATATTTATATATATATATATATATATATATATATATATATATATATATACATATATATATATAATTGGCAATGCATCATAGAACACATTGCACTGCTGGTATACATTTATAATATAAACAGACAGCAATAAGTTAGTTTATGCTTAACAATTTTGTGGATTTTGACAGAATCGACAGTATAAAAAATATTCTTCAGCAATATAATTTACAATGAAAGATTGCCTGCCTCACAGCAATTGTTTATTTGAAATTGTGCAACAAAAAGTATTTAGCATTTAAAAATATGTACTCTGATTGGACAGAGCAATCAGTTACCCACTATAAATCCTGTTTTCAGCAGAAACAAGTCCTTGCTGCAGCTGCAACAAAAGAATAGTTGCAGCTCCGGCCTTAGGCATAGGCCAACTAAGCGGCCGCCTAGGGTGCCGCTCTAGCAGGGGCGCTTTTTCAGTATTTATTTAATGTAGGTAGACCAGGATGGGGGCACTGGGTGGTGTGGTGGGGGGCACTGTGGAGCCCTTTTGCCTAGGGCACCAGTTGACCTAAGGCCGCTCCTGTCCCCTGCTACGATAAATTTAACTCTGGGCAGCAAATGCTTCTGGAACAAAAATGAATTTTGTCTGGCTAAATCCTATACATTACATACTAACAAAATTGACTCAATTATACTTAAATCTCGCCTAAAAAAAGAACAATGACCAAACACCAAGTCAGATGTTACACTGAAAGCAGCAATGTATGGCTGAGAAATTTGTGAAAATCTTCACAGCAATAATAGGAATGCATAAGGAGCGCAGCTGCAGCATATCTGAGAAAGCTCAAATTTTATCCAAGTGTCTATGTATACTTACTAAGAGGATGTGATATTGCACAGCAATATTTTTTGTAACTTACTAAGAAAATGCATGCTCTTTCCTTATGACCATTTTCGTATATGTCAAACATGTTAGTTCACATCATAAACTTCAACATTCATGTTCTCACCTCCTAGCTGTTCTATGTGGTTAGTCACTTTATTTGCTAAAACAGAGTAAACACAGACCATTACTTTAATTCTACAATTCTTGCTTTTAAAAAAATGAGATCAACACACACACACACACACACACACACACACACACACACACACACACACACACACACACACACACACACACACTCACACACATATATTATACACACACACATATATTACACATAGACATATACATAAATACATGCATACACACATACAAATATATTACACACACACACACACACACACACACACACACACACACACACACACACACACACACACACACATACACACACACACACACATATATATATATTACACACATACAAACACACCCACAGACATACACGCATATACAAACACATATACACACATTACACATACAGATACACACACATAAAGATACATTACATGCACACGCACATGTACACAACACATATATTACACACACACACACACACACACACACACACACACACACACACACACACACACACACACATACACACACACACACACACACACACACCAAAACTGCCCCCAGCATATCCCACAGTTCCACTGACCCTGGCCATTTGCAAAATGAAATGCTTCTCACAGTTCTGACACTTCCCCTACAAGCAACTATTATTATAATGCAGCACCTCACTGCCACTCATGCACTTCTCTGGGAAGACATGTATTCCTTTACTCCCTCCCCTACCTATACAAATGATAAAAATGTGTCCTGCCCTATGTACATTGTTACTTGAGTAGCCTATGTCTGATGTACAGTGTGGCCATCTTATGCATGGGGAAGCACAATCTGGTGTTTTTGTATGCATCATTTGTGCTGTTGTGTATCTGCTTAGCTGTTGTGTATTAACTAATGGCCTCTCCACCTGTGCAAATGGTAGAATGTGTGTCATGCAGTTTGCAGAGTGATACTTGGATTGCCTATGTCTAACGCACAGCATTGCCACATCATGCATAGGTACGCTAGCACAGCCTGGTGTTTTTGTATGCATCATTTTGCTGTATGAATCTGCTTAGCTCTTTTATTATTGTGTTGTAAAGCTATGTGCACTCTGCTGACTGTTTGCTCTTGCCATGGCATAGTGTTCCCACCGCACAAGGTCATGGTCAGTCCTGTGTTGCTGGGTCCTCCTCTGACTCCTCATTTGTGTTATCTGCTGCCACCTGTAGTGCTCAGAACTGTGGTTCTTGTATGGGTCCTCCCTGCTGTGACTGCGTTCTGAGAATATTATGTGACATAGCACACATGGTCAGTATTTTTACACATGTGGCAGGATCATACTATAGGTTATTATCAAATGAATCTAGGCAGCAAAAAAATGTAACTTCAGCAGCCAAAACAAATGGCTATGATGTTTCTAATTTGAGATAGGGCACGGCTGTAAACTTGATCAGATGGGTTATGTGTATTTATGAAAGGTGTCATAAGCCTCTATTCCAGGCATATCCAGCATCACTCATCAGATGACCTGTGGAAAATCGCTCCTTCCAAATCACTGATAGGCATTGCAGTGTGCTATATGTGTGACTCATGGAAACTGCCTGGACAGCCTGCACACACACACTGTAGATGATGCCCTGTGCATCACAGACCACTATACAGTCAATAGAGTGATACTCTTTACAGTTCATGTACCTCCTTCCCAGTTCACCAATTTGGACCTTTATTTCAATGTAGGTACAGTTTATGGCCCCCAGTAGCTTACAAAAGTGGGTATAGCAAAGGAGTCTTGCATGGTTTTGTTCTTTCCACTTGGGTTACCCCACATGGTGAAACATGGCATCAAAGAATTGGTAAGGGATTCTGGGAGAATATCCTTGTGATACTCCCACTGTGTTCCCTGTAGATTGCTGAAAGGTCACTACAGGTAGTATATGTAAAACAGCACATACCTTATTGTCTATTGGGATAGGTACTCCACAATTCTCATAGGTGAGGCTGAAACACACCCACTCTTTGTTTCACTGTGTCCCTTTCCACACAGTAAGATTCCACTATATCATTGCCATGCAGCATATGAAATGAAAACCTTTCACATTATGTGATGTCACTCTGTTAGCTGCAGCAGCTGCTATAACGGCATCTTGCAGATACAAGTTTAGAATGGCTGTGGCAATCCCTAGTATTGTTCAATGGCTTACACTGCCTGAATACAAACATCTCTTCATTTACAAACCTAAGGCAGTTGCATTGCTGCTGTGCAGCATTTAAATACGTATAACTCTGCCATGTTCTTTTGCCTCATTATCACATATGGTGCTTCAATATACAGTCATTAATCATGTTATTTCAGCTCATACCATGTAGCTAGATTTTCTGAATCACACTGACCCCTCTAGTCTCCACTAATCATGCAAACTCGTGTAGCACGATACACCAAAGTGTTATGAACATCTGTACTTTTATTTTATTTTAATTTTGCTATATATGCACTATTTGGCTTATTTACATTATACAAGCTGAAGTGTAATTTTTGCTGTATTCTGCACATCTGGATTGCCTTTAATTTA
Organism: Protopterus annectens; assembly: GCF_019279795.1. Lineage (NCBI taxonomy): Eukaryota > Metazoa > Chordata > Ceratodontiformes > Protopteridae > Protopterus > Protopterus annectens. Next base: position 1,732,077,715 of record NC_056728.1, read on the forward strand.
CCTGCACTTCATTTTGGCAACTGAGGTAACCCAAGTTATTTAAATATTGTTCTTTTACATTATGTTACTATTTGTTAATGTATAGTTGTTGACTTAATATATTGAGTACACCAACAATGCATAACAATGCATTCTATGAAAGTGTAAAACAGTTGCTGTCCTGCACTGGTCTGCGCATTATGTATGGCAATCTGTACGTAGAAAATGCAAGTTAAAGAATCAAGACTATTTTATGAAGTATGTGGTATGCAGCTATTCTCCATTGTTGCGGTATAGCATGAATCTGATGTTTTAAACTTTTGCTTCCATTTAAATAAAATGTTTGATAGTTTATTCATAGGTTTGCTATGATTAAGTATGAACATGTGCAGGTTTTCAGGTCAAATAATGATGAGCAGAGCATTAATTTGCTAGCTTTTATGCATTAGTTGTTCAGGAAGAGGCATAAAAGATTAAAGAAGATGTAAGCGACAGAGAGAGAGTCCATGAAGATGTATAGCTTTACCAGTGTTTGCAATGAGTATATATTTTAAATTAACTATGAAGACTAAAGAAATGCTGACAAGAATTTATGTGAGCCTCTGTGGTAAAGTTTTTTTTTTTTTTTTTTTTTTTTTTGCTGGTGCTGATAGATGGATTTCATTTTGGAAAAACATCTGTCACTAAGATAAAGTGTTTTTTTTGTTACCTTTGTATGTTTTTGGTTTATACTTCCAGTGGCAGCATTTATGAATTTTAAAGTGCAAGAACAGACCACTGAGGGAGAATTCAGATAGAGTTACAGTGTGACTGTGCTGCAGTAAATAGTTTGGGGAAGACACCACATCATGGCTTCACAGTCATTAGGGATGCATAAGGACCAGCATAGTGTGGCAATGCCAGGACACCAGTGGCATTATTCACCACCCTAACAAGCTTGTGCCAGGTATCCACTTTAAACATGGGATCCCTATAAGCTCATGAGCTGTGCTCCCTATGCCGTTTACATACCTTTCAATCTCTTAGCACAAGAAACATAGACACAGCCATAAATAGGGCAACAAGGTCCAAAATCAAAGACATAGTTTAATTATTGCTCTCATAAGGTTAAAAAGTTGGTAGAGTAATATGTTTTGCATTAGTATGCTTTTTCTGAAGGATATGAAGTCTGAAACTGAAATGTATGTCATTATTTAATGACTACAATCATCAATTATTTGACAGAAAAACATAAATTTTATGAGGAACACAACAAAAATGAGGTAAAAATTTGGACAGTTGAGAGGTATGATCTGTGTGTGCAGCAGGTATAAAATGCTTTTACACTTCTTTCTGCATCATGTTGGAGTCTTGCTTGAGTATGAGTTTGCTGAGGCTGTGTTCTCATACAGTCATGAGCTAGAATGATGGTAGAGCATGTGGCCAGATGTTGAGAGCACCACATTGTGTACATAAACAGGTAGCATCAGTAGCACAATGTCCATCAATAACATGCAATGTATGTGGTCAGTAGCATGATGAAGGGGTGACATTAGTGCAGCCAGGTTACACATGTGTGTACACAATGGGTTCATAGGTACTCTCTAGGCATGCAGTCTAGGTGGCCATTAAGGAGCTTAGCCCAAATTTCAAATTGCATAAAAACAGTATCTGGTTAAGAGACTAGCTCAAGGTCATGCAGTAGGCAGGTAAAGGCTGAGGGAATCAAACCCTGTACCACAGGAAGTAACTTATTAACAATTGCAGCCTTAGCCCTCTGTGCCAGCTGAGACTAAATGTGTAGCTACTCCTCATCAGGCAATCGAACCAAGATATTCATGTGACACACAGGGATACACAACACTATATTAACAACAACATCAAAGAACATGTACAGGCATGACAGGCAGCTGCACAATGACTATGGTGATTAGCAAGATGAAAACTATGAGCAGTGGGGCCAGAATATGAGCACTTGAGCACCATACCTGACCTCAAACCCATACATGAGATGGACCAGATCCTGTAGCTTGTAATAAGGGTGATAGCATATTGCTTTACTGGTGCAAGTCAGGGACAGTCATACTAAATCACCTCCTTAGCATAATAGCCATGCTCCAAGCCTAGTTTTAGGGTAATAAAAATACTTAGTCACCATTTTACAAAAGAACACATTACAGTAAACACATAGAATCTGAAGAAAGTATATCTGACTGTAATAACATATAAGGAATGAGACAGCAGATAAAATAATGCGTAAGAGAACACAGGAGTTACAGTCACATCTCAAGGGACAGTAACATAGCAAAGACGGGATGAAGGGGGTATATGTCCAGGGTACAAACTGTTAAGAGGATGGAATCTGAGTGCCATTCCTGTATTCTTTCTGTACCAGCATTTCAGAAGTACCAGTACAGAAAGCAACTTTCTTGTGTGGCAACTATGTCTCTAATGGACACATGCAAATGGTTCATTTTCCAGGCCCCTGCTTGTAAATGTTTCATCTCCCAAGCCTCTGTTTACACTTATCAAGGATACCAGAACTTGTCAGAGATTTGGGATGCATGGCTTTTCTTAAACAGGTCTTTGTGGTTGTTAGCCTAGTAAACACTTATGAACCTATTAACTTTTCTGTGCTGCTGTGGGTAGGGAGGGTGTATGCTTGGGAGGGTGTGTGTGCTTCAGAATGCCATGAACAGCCTATTGGAGCATTTGCTTTTTAATTTTGCTCTTCCAGTGAAGAGCTGGTAGGGTGGGGCATGCCTGGGAAAGGGCGTGCTTCATATTGTTGTGAGTAGTCTATTGCGGTGTTTTTCTTTCCAGTGAAGGGCTGGTATTGACAGGGTGTACTTCAGACAGCCGTGAGCATTCTATTGGAGTGTAGGAGGTGGGGCACTAGCTTAGGGACTGGCACAGGGCACTGGGTGAGCCAACTATGCCTCTGTCAAGGGAGCATTGCAGCGGCAGACGATACTGTCATACTGCATTATAATGTGTCTGTTTGTGTGTGTGTGTTAGCACTGCACAGGCCATATTGCGGGTACAGGGAGCTGGCAGGGCAGGTTATTGTCCTCTGTGGGGAGGTCATCCATCCTGGGCACAGAGAACAGTCATTGAATGCTACTGTCATGTGAGGGAAGGAGTTTATCCACCCAGGGGACATTGAAGAGGCAGGACTGATTTTATTCTTTTGGGGGGAGGGATCATACTTCCAAGTCACAGGAAAGAGTTAGGGTAGGTTGCAGTCCTGTGGGGGGGGGGTCATATAACCAAGACACAGACAAAACAGGCAGATGCAGTCAATCTCCTGCTATGTACATAGGTTCACAGGTTAGTACTAAGCTAACTGCCCCTGCGAGCCATTTTAAGCCTAGCCAATTATCCCTTGTGAGACTCAAACCCTGTACCTTGTGTTTGCAAGGCAAACACCTTAACCATTAGGTCACCCTCCCAACATGTCTAAAGAGTATACCATATGCATACAGAAGGTACAGAGGATGGATGGCATCCGGTATATTGGCCAAAGATGATGTTTTCAGTGCAAGAACAAGGGTACAGCATACATGGCTGACATGTCCTTAGCTACCTCACTATTATACAATATCAGAACAGTTACCCTATTGCATTGCACATAACTAATTATTACTGCAGGAGTGTTGGTGGCAGGATAGAGGGAAATGCTGGCTGTCACAGACTGTCATGCTTACCCACATTTATCCTCATGTATGCCTACAGGTGTACCTGTACTAGCATGGGACTGAAACAAATGATAATGGTTGGAGAGGTTCACAATGCAGGAAAAAGAAGTGCTTCTACAGGAGCTATGCACATATTAGGCATATTCTTGTCAAGGGTAAAGAAGACAAGGCCTTTTGGGAACAGTTGTGTCAGGAACTGGTGCAGGTCTCAATGCATTGGTTAGCCATAATAGGATGATGCAATAGTTGCTTCACAGGATCAGATATATTTTCCTGCGTGCCAAGATCAAGACATAAGAAGCTTCCAGGGGCAGGTTGATCACTAAGTGAACTTCCATACCAGAGGCAGCTTATTGAGACAGAGAACGTTTCAGTACCCCTCAGAGGAGAAACTGAAGGCAGCTCTCATACCCTGTGGTGGACTGCATATGTGAGCTGGGATAGTTATCACTGCCTGAGTGTCAGTAGGGATGCCCTTGGTGAGTAATGTCATGTGCATTGACTAGCACCTTTTTGAGGTTTACTCATAGATACTGACCTGCCATGCATATCAAATACAGACATCAAGGCTGTAACAGAAATAACCAGTCCCACAAGGTATTTATATGCCCATAGGCTTTATAAAGTATTGTTGTGTAGCAGTGTGTGCTACTTTGTGGTGCGAGTCACAACTATGTATGTTTGCATTCACAGATTCCTGTGATTCAAGATCCAGCACAATGGGCTGCCATATGGCTTATGTCACTGGGACTCTGAAGGCTAATGATGATGGCACTATACACATGTTGCAATCTGATGACACACTGTCAATATCACTAATGTTAATGCTGGAGAACACACTCCCACTGTACACAGCAGAGAGGACTGTGGAGTGTCAGAATTAACTTCTAGAATTATTTCAGATTAGCAAATGTCATCCATTCCATGCTGGGTCCATCTCTGATACTCAGTCAGCACACCACAGACCACATCAGATGGCTACACTGCCTCTGAGGTGCACAAATATGCACCGGGGAGAGGCATGTAAGAGGCACTCACCAATATGACTTCAGAACATTCCCCTTTTCAGTATGCATCAAACTGCAGATTTGCATGTCTGTGATCCATTACAGACAGGCAGCAATTAGATCATGTCTGAGATGCCAACTGTGATACGTGACATGAGTGAATCACCACAGCTATTGTTGGTAATGCAGGATATTCTGCACCACTTGTAAAGTGACATGGATTAAGGGACCTAGGGAAGACACACCTGATGATAGCAACAGTGGCCTACTTGGCATCCAGTGATACATCCATGCAGCTGCAATAAGCCAACCACCATGGCTGTGCTCAGGGATGGATACACACTGCACGATTGCACATCAGGTTTACACAGATGGTATGAACCATTCCACAGAAGGTGCACTATACACCCTGTCCATGGTTGTCCCCAACAGTGCCTGTAAATGGGGTCCTAAATTTGAACCATGCTACTATGGCTCCACATAGCCTCCTTCCCTCCTCAGTCAAGTATGGTCTCATGGATGTGGCCAATGGTCTGGCCCCACAGTGGGCATACCCATAGGCAACACTCAGGGTCCCACATTTCAATAGTGGCCTACTCACCAGTAGCCTTACCTCAACAAATACCTGCCCCTGCTTGTACATGGTGTCATGAATGTCATCATTCTGTTGGAACACCACAGTGGGTCTTTCTGCACTGGCACCTGACATGTTACTTCAACTCCAGGGCAAACTGCCACCAGTCCTAACACTGCCGGGCCACATGGTACATCTTGTCAGTGTTCCACTCGTGGATGTGCCATACCATTACTGGATGAATATTCGATACTGGCATGAATCGCTGTCACTATACACAGTATCCTGCACACTGCTAAGAGGTGACCTGTGTCTGGAATACAAGGCATCCTATGACCAATTACAGATGGATTTACTGCACATCAGCAAGTCAAATGGCATCAGAAATACTCTGCCCAAGGATGTAAACCTCTCCTGCAACATCAACAGAAAGGTTTGGAGGGTTAGGTACATTTCACAGAGGATACCACTGATATGGAACAGACTCCCCGTCCACATAAAACAAAGTTCATCTCTGTCCATTTTCAAGCACAACTGAAATCTAAGGAAGGAAAACAGAAAATTAACCTCAAGACTGCCCCGTGTTCTACTGATGGACAGATGCAGCTCCTAAATGTTTTATCCTATGCATCGGTCCCCTCAAATTATCTATGGTATGATCCAAGTTATTCTCATTACGGGTAATATATAATTATCCACCACAGAATGGGTAAGGCCAGTCTATAACCAAATGGATTAGATTATTTTGAACACAAAAAGGTAAACTGGCTAGGCATGAAATGATCCACAAAGGCAGCTAGCCTAGTACTTACCTATGAACCTATGTACTGATCCCTGATGTTCCCAAGACTCCTAACCACAAGCACAGTTACCACAGACATCATCCATGACCCTCAAGCTATGCTAGCATTGCTGTTCCCTGTCACTATACCCCCATACCCCATGAGTGTAAGTGATAATGATGACTATGCCCTTCCCACCCCTCAGGTTTATATGGGCATGGATATACTAATGTCTGATACACAGGATAGCCAATAAATGCACTGTAAGGCATAGCCAAAGTTTTTTAATGCATCACTTTTATTCTACGTTTGTCTTGTTATGGCTCAGAGTCATGGAACAGACGTTCCCCCTTTGCTAGTGCAATGACATATTGCACCTGCATCTCCCTTAAACAATGGCTTTCTGCAGCATGTTTCTCCTCTGTCTCCTCACTGGGCTCCTTATCATCTGCCACCACAGGTTTATCAGTCAATGCTCTGGCCTCCTCCTGCTGTAGCAGTTTTCTAAACATGATATTATGCACCTTGACATAAAATACAGATATCTTGCTACATACTGTAGTACACTGCCAAATATGTCCAATCAACAGAAATGAGCCTCCAGCATTCCAAACACATGCTCAACAATAGTATGTATCTTGCAATAGTGTGGTGTTGTATACCATCTTTGACATAATCTGGGGAAGTGCAGATAATGGTCATTAGCCACAGCAACAAGGCCTATCCAGCATCACCTACAATATACAGCAGAGGACACAATTATGAGTGGCCTGTTACCTAAATTTATGTGATCTGTCGTTCATAGTCACCATGGGTGGCAACATCTGTACTTTCCAGCTAGATGCCAATGTGGACAGTCTCCCTGCATAAAATGCTGCAATAGAATGTATATGTACCACATGTGGGAATCATAAACTGCCTGCATGGTGCACAGACACATATTATATAATAGCCTGTATATTGCACACCATCTGGCATTTCATGAAGTGGTAGCCCTTCCAGTTGATGAACTGCATACTATGTGGAGCAGGTGGGGCTTTGATAACTATATGAGTGCAGTCAATGGCCTCCATGACCTCAGGGAAATGGCATATTTCTTGGAATGGAGTCACAGTGGTGATTATCTTCTTTGCTGTCCGTGGAAACCAAATATGCTCCTCCACATGCTGTATCATTAGGTCAGGTGAGGGAGTTGGAATAGAATTTGTGAGGCTGACATTTAGACAACTCCTAAAGTGTTTCCTATCAGACACTGACATCTCTGTAGAAAGGATAGCTAATGCTACACAGACCTTTGTGTCCACTGGGATAGGCAATCCATACATTCCGCTTAATTCCAGCACTACTATTAGCTGCTATATAATACATCTGATCACATGGTAACAGCCAACGATGTGCTAGCGGTGGAAGTGATGGCAAGTCAACTGCTGATAGACTATTCTGTGATACAGAGAGCAGTGGCACAGCACATTATGAATACTGGCTCCCAGGGTGGCTAGTGATATGTGCTGCACAGCTGAAGCAGATGGTACTTGTGGCTTTTTAGTGCAAGTGATGTTCTAGTCACTGAAAATTGATCATGTTTAGATATGCTCAGACTAGCTGACCAAACAGTTTATCACTCTAATATTACAGATTTCTGAATCATGTCACCTTTTTTGATTTCAGCATTTTTATATCTGGTGGTTCACGTTTGCATATCAAAATTCATTTACATGTCATAATGTATCCCTTTGCATATGAGGTATATCATCCAATTTTCCTGATAACATGGTTATACTCTTCTGTATCACACCCTCTCAGAATATCACAGCTCACTGTTTTGCTTAATGAAATGTGTTTCTTGTTTATGAATAACATCCACAGTATTATATAGTTTTACTTTGTTGCAGTTATTTTAACTCATCAGATACTAGACATTATGAACAGCCCTAGGTTCATTATTTTCAGGCAAAATTAGCTTGATTTGAAGAAGATGCCTTTCATTATATTTTACTACATCAAGTGTGATAAAGCTTCTGTATTGTTACAGGCAATAAAGTCTAAGAAAGGTTTTTGAAATAGTTGTTTTCTTGTTGAATGAGAGTACTTGTAGTATGTTCTCTACAAAAAATATATACAATTGTAATGTGATGCTTATCAACACTAAGATGTACAAAGTATTTTAAAAAGCACAAATTAGAACAGCCCTACTTCAACAGAATTATAGCTTCACAGATTAAACAAGCTCCATTTTTTCATGTATGCCAGAGACAAAGCTAAGGAAGCTCTTCATAGTCCATTTTGTATTCAGGAAAGAATGTACTGTGAAGTACTGCTTGTACTAAATCTAATGTGCTAAATTTGTTTACTGAGCTACCATCACGAAAGAAATTTATATTAACAGGGAAAAAGGATGCTGTGTTCTTGAAAATACCTCAAGTGCCAAGCATATCTTAAATGCTTAAATAAGTTAACCATTGGGATGTTTTCAGTTCATCATAGTATTTGCCAGCATCTTCTTTGCCATTTTATATTTCAGTATTTCATTGTTTATTTCTGTTGATGTTTGCCTCTGCTTTTTGAGTACACCCTTAGTGTCACTTGTTCTGTGCTTTGTGTTTTATCTATGAAACTTAGAGTCATTTTTTCTCAGAAACCTGTTCTGTTTTTGACATTTAATGCAAGAATGTAGCAACAGTGCCAATGCTTTCAACACTATTAATTAAAAAAAATGCAAGTGCTGCACTGCTTTACTGAATAAACCAAAGTGACATAAAATTCCCAAAACTATTTACAGGTAGGGCTGCTGTTGGGCTAAATATTGCATTATGGCCTCAGACATTCTCTGAATGTTTTGTTTAAACAGAAATATATATTTGTCCCCTGTGTCTCAAGAATTCAAGCTTACTGCTAGGTCTATTGCATTGAAGTGTTAAAGCCTTGACTACACTGCGTGTGAGCTGAGCTGGGGAGGATGGGAGTGAGCAGCAACTGCTGGCTTTCCCATGGCGTGGTGGAACCAGCTGTGGCATGCAACATTGCTAAAACCTAGCAGGAGCAGTAAAATTCACTCAGTGCAGCTCTGAGCTGGCCTAGCCCATGTGACTGTCATGCATCTACATACAGCCAATGGAAAACTAGCATCCCATCAGGGGGTAATAATTGCTGGCATGGAGGAGCGTCCAAATGTGAGTGGGGGTTTCTAGGAGGAGGGGAGGGCATTTCCCCAGGACCAGCAAACTGTCTCATTCCCACCAGGAGAAAAGATCTAGGAATGAATAGGCTGTAGGACTCTCACCTCGCTTGGATATACCCAATATCACAAAATAAATGAGCATGCTGGGAGAAAGTAGAAATTCCACCAGGCAAGATGCTGTGGGAAGCAAAAAAAAAAAAACTCAAGATGATTAAACAAAGTCCACAAAATAACTGTCTGGTTGTCCACTGTCCACAAATAGCATTTTACTGGTGGGAAGAGGAACTGAGTCATTGTTGTGGCCCTAGTTCCCATCTGTTTATATCAGCAGCAGCATTGCAACAGTCATTCATATTGTTTGTTAACACTGCTTGGTCACTTTTACATTATCTTATAATAATAGTTGCAGCTCTCTCTCCTCCTTGGCAATTCCTGGTATCACCTGATGTATTTTACTGTTTGAAGCTGCATTTTTTCTGCACTAAGAAAATTACTGCACTTTTCTTGCTATACTTTTAGGACAACTTTGGTTTAAAAAGTTTTCTTGCTTTCTCAGGAGACTGGATTTCAGCTTCCTTCATCTTATAGTATGTAGCTGGTGATATAATTCATGATAAAGTAATTATCTTTTTCCAGGGTTAATAATAAAGGTGCTAAAGTGAAATGTTGACAATACCAGTCTTTGGATGTGATAGATTATCCTCCTTTCTTTAAAAAAGTACCTCATCAAGCAATAATTATTCCTGTGCTGCTAGTTGAGCCTTACTGTTGGTTTGCACTCAGTTTAAGGATTTAGGTGGTCAGACTTACAGTTACCTAGGATTTAATTAAATAAACATAATAGAAAATGTTACTGAACTATCAGAAATATGTTGAGGATACTGTCTTTGAGATACCAAAATCTGAGTACTGTTCTGGCATCTATAGTTATTCTGTTAAAAAGCTAAACAAGCTAAAGAGAATACAAAAACATTATACAAAGCAAACTCCTTCTGTAATAACATTGCCCTGTGTGGAAAGGCTCAAACTCCACAGTTTACATTCAATTTATTATAGGCTTTTCAGAGCAAGGTTTGTGCATCTTCTGCCTATAAGGGCTATTACGATGACACATTTAGAGCCTTAATATTCATCTGCTTGAGCAAGATCTAGAGAAAAGAAGACATGACTTGAGTATGGTCATTGTTTTTTTTTTCAAATTGAAATCTTTATTGAATTTTTTCATATCACAAACAAAAAGGGAACATAACACAATCAGATGCAGATTAACATGTGTGTTCATAAAAAAGAGATAACAAAAAAAAAACAAGTCTTATCTAAAATATGTACAAAGTGCTGCTTTGGACGAATCCCTAGATACATGAGACAAAAAGAACTTTAATTGTATTGAAATTTAATAGTAACAAATTTATAAATCCAGACAATACTGACTGTGGCATCAGCCACAAATTTAGAACAGAGGAGATGAATGTTGAAACATTTTTTTTTCCCTGAATCACACACCAAGAGGCAAAATAAAAGGGGAAGGAATAATTTCCTATCCAATAGATAGGAATAGAATGTAGAGGTAACTTCTGATCAGGACATAAAAATGAATTTAATTATCCGACAGAAGTTCAAATAGGGTATTCCATAATTTCTGAAAGTAGATGCGTTTCTTGGGACTTGTTATTAAGAGTTTTTGTGAAGTTTTGTATGTGATCGCCATGTTCCTGAAGCCACTCCATGACATCTTGGTACGATCTACCCAGTGTTTGGTAATGTATAATTTGACTAATGAACATAAAGTTATTAGAATGTGAGATTTTGATTTCGATAAGTTATTATTTGGGGTATGTAAGAGTACCGTCTCCCATGAAAGAGTTGATTTATGGTATCCCATTTTGTCCAGTTTCACCTTGAAAGAGCACCAAATGGAGTGGGAGTATCTACAAAACCATAAAATATGCATAATGTCTGCTTGAGGGTAGGAAGAGCAGGGGCATGCAGTTGAAATATTTGGATTAATTTTGTTTCAGCAGACAGGCATGAAATATAGATTGGTACTGAATATTGAATTGGGTGTAAATAAGTTTTTTTAAAGGGGAGAAAGATAAAGTAGATTTAATTGCATATAGTTTCTGATCTTCTGATAAGATTGATCCATGCTGGTTCCAATAATCTGCAAATAACACATTACCTTTATGGAGTGTTACAGTAATAAACTTGTATGTTTGGGATAGCATGTTCTTATTAGCTGATAAAACTTCCAATAGTTTAGAGACCTGATTAAGGTCTATTTCATTTATAGTGTGGGCATAAGGCAGAGAGGCAAAAAGTTCCCTTAGTTGACGCAGAATTATAATATATTTTTTTGCACAGGTTTAGCGTATCCCGTAATTTTGTGGGTGATAAATCCCTAAACTTATGAATATCCCATACAGTAAAGTCTCTGATATGAGGGTAGTTAGCTAAATTAATCATATTTCTGTTCAGCATAAAATTGGGGTTTAGATGAATAGGCTGTAATAGAAGGAGTGATTTTTCCAAATTAACAGATTTAACTAGTTCCTGAAAAATTTTAATTTTTTTCCTTTAGAATATAATGCAATTTTGATTTCTTAAGAAATAATGGGTCTATAAAAGGCAGAGCTCTGGGGTTAAGATTTTTATCTATAATGTGATTAAACCACATATTGACCCAAAGGGGGGAATCTCAGCTGGGTGTTTGGTTTGTGATTAACAATTTTAATTAGTCTATTAGCATGTAGAATTCTATAGTAAATGCATAGGTCTGGCATGCCCAAACCCCCCTTATCTTTTGGAAGTGTAAGTCTTAGATAAGATACTCTGACTGTTTTTGGGTACCATAAAAATTTTGCAAGTGCCTTGTGTATTTTTGAAATAAAAGTATTGGGAATGGATGAGACAGATGCCTGGAAAAAGTATAACATTTTTGGGAGGATATTCATCTTGATAATAGATGCTTTGGAAAGCAAAGGGAGTTCAGTTGTTGCCATCTGGACATATCTTGGGTTATATTTGACCATACCATTGTTAAATTGGAGTGTAGTACAGTAGGTGTGGCATGGTCATACCTAACTCCTAGACATTTAAAGGAATATACTGTGCGAAATGGAGAGTCTATAAAAAATGTTCTTTATGAGCTAAAGGATTAATTGGGAAGATACAAGATTTATCTTGATTAACCTTATAATCCGAAATGTGTGTGTAAGTATTAAGGGTTGTGATTATCTTTTTACTGAGTGTTATGGGGTTTTCAAAATAAAGGTTCAAGTCATCTGCAAATGCAGTCAGACATATATTGGTACATAAAATTTTGGGTATTGAATGGAAAGTTTTCTGAAACAAAAGTAGAAATAATGCTTCTAAGTAAAGATTGAAAAGAAGGGGAGAGAGGGGGCATCCCTGACGGGTTCCATTAGAAATTTTTATTGATGATGAATAGTTCTTGTATATATAAGGCATGTATAGGCACTATTATATAGAGTTTTAATAATATTAATAACGTTTATGGGTATATCATAATGTTCTAATACTATGAATAGAAATTTCCAATTAACCCTGTCAAAGGCTTTGGAAGCATCAAAAATCATGGCATATCTTGGAGTTTTGTCTTTCTTAGTAATGTTGATCATGGTTTCTAAGGTTAGTGTGTTGTCCCATGTATGTCTATTGGACATGAAACTGGCTTGATCATTTGAAATAAGGGAGGGGATAACTTTTTTAAGCCTTTCAGCTAAAATAGAAGATAGGATTTTGATATCAATATTCATTAAAGAGATTGGTCTATAGTTGTTAATGTTTGATTTGTCCAGGTTAATTTTTGGGGATTAGAATTGTCTTGGAGTGATTGATATAAAGGTCCAAAATCCCATTACTAGCAATAGAGTTATATACTTTTAGTAGAATGGGAGCTAATGAGTCTTTAAATGATTTATAAAAGTCTGGGTTATAACCGTCAGGGCCTAGGGCTTTTCATAATTTGAGATTAACAATGGCATCTAATACTTCTGATTGGGCCAAAGGGGATGATAGGATTTCATTCTGAGCTCCATTTAATTTAGAAAAAGTAATGGAATTAATATAATTTTCAATCTCTGAAGGAGGGGTTTGGTGATCATTACTAGCATATATATTTGAGTATATTTGATGAAATAGGTTGCTTATCTGGGAGTCTGATTTAAATATTTTACCTTGGAGGCTAATAAAGGTTATTCTGGAAAATGATTGCTTGTTTTCAATCAAGCTAGCTAAAGCTTTAGAGGGTACTTGTGTCCATTCAGAGAATTTGGCAATAAACTTTAATTCTTGCAAGGAGTAATTGTATTGATGTAAGTTGAATAGTTCCTTTTGTTTATTTATCATAACATTTTCCAACTCTAATGAATGATTTTCTTGGAGTTTGTTATCTAAATCCCTAATTTCCAATATGAGACCATATTCTTTTTCTTTCTTTTTCTTTTTAAGAAATGTAGATTTCTGAATGAATATGTCTCTGAGGATAGATTTACAAGCCACCCATTGAATGTCATATGGGATACTAGAGTTTCTGGGGACATTTGCACACTCTGGAAGGGCAGATTCAATTTCTTCTTTCACACATTGGTTCAGTATGATGTTATTGTTAAGGGACCATTTAAAACCATTACTATGGGAGGATGAATATTGATTAAAATTTATCAACAAGGTGATTTTAGAGTGAGCCGAAAAGAATCTTGGTTCAGCCATAAATTTTATTTGCCAGTTTATTAGCATTTCAGATATTAAAAAAAATCTAATCTTGACCAGGAGTTATAGCACCTTGAAAAGTATGTATAGTTATTGTTATTCTGTGTGACTTCTCCAAAAGAAATAGGGTCAATTAGATTAAAGTCTGAGATTACATCTAGCAGGACAAGAGATGCTTGCAAGTTGTAGGGTTTGGATTTATTAGAGCGATCAATATTGGATTAATAACAGTGTTCCAATCCCCCCCTATAATCAAGTAGTGATTTGTAAATTTTAATAATAGGTTATAAATATTCAAAATGAATTGCTGTTGCCCTGAACAAGGACCATATATGTTTAAGAATAGAATTGGATTGTTAATTGGTGGGATTAGACATGTAAAGTAGCACCATCTACCGTGATTATCTGAAACTCTGGCAACTATAATAGGTTTAAATGAATTTTTGATAATGATTGCTACCCCTCTAGAGTTAGAGCTGCTACCCGCTGATATAATGTCTTTTATCCATTTCCTACTTTTTTCTTTGGTCCACTCATCATCTACCATATGGGTTTCTTGAATGTATGAAATATCTGCTTCTGCTTTTAATATAAGGTGCATTAAAAGATTTATTTTATTTTTGTCCTGGAGACCTCTAACATTCCAGGATATTATTTTGCAACTATTGATCATGTTTATACTGAGTTATGAATTTAGAGAGAATGTGAAAATGATACGTAAAATAGGGAAAATAGTGTGGTTCATATTTCAATGAAAAGATGGAATTTTGTATAGATTTAGTTGAAAAAGCAGCACTAATCTCTCTCAAACCTGACCCTGTGCCTACCCACCTAGCCCCTTTATTTGAGAGAGATAAAAGTGAAAAAAATATGACTAGAATTTTTATTGAGGAATTTGAGAAGTACCCAGAGAAAACAAAAAAATATTTGCAAACTATGTACACCATTAATACAATTCCAACTATCGTCATTACTTATCCTACGTTACATATCCACTCAGCTCTTCCTTTAAAGTAGCCGCCAGATATGAAGGGGGTATCAAAAAAGGTAGTAATGTATAAAGGACAGATAAAGGATTTAATCTAAGTAGTGTAGTCCAAATTAACCCAAACAAAAAAAAAAAAGTGGAAATAAATATCATTTGTTAACCAAGAGAACACTGAATAAGTGAGGTTTGCTGATTACCACCTTTTGTTCAAAATTTAGTAAAAACTGGCAGAAGGCTTTATCTAACCCATTCCTATATGAAAAAGAGATTCTATCTTAGTCAAGCTGTGTATGGTCATTGTTAAATATATATATATCATAGACATTAAAATATACTTTTTTTCAGGTAAGATACCCTAGGGCATGGAATAAGTTACCAGCTAATGTTAGAATTCAGGTTCACTAAGGAAACTAAAAAAAGGTTGATTTGTTCTTTTAAGGAATGTAGTTTTATGACAAAATAAGCTTTTACACAACCTCTGCTGAAATCCTAGCTCTGAAACATTAAATCCTTAAAATCATTTTATTATCCATGACAGAGATCTGTCAGTCTCATTTGAAATGGGAGGGGGATACAATAAAGCCTACTCATTTTTTTTTTCATGTAGGCATTGCGACAGGCGTAAGCATTTTTAGATTCAGTAACTGCTGCTTAGGGGGTGTGCATGCACAGAAATTGCACAGTGCAAACACAGAAATTTCTGAGGCATGCAAATGGCTTTATAGGCAGGTGAATCTCATGCAAATGAGGAAGGTAGAATGACCCAAACATGTAGAAAGACATCTGTTCAGACCCCATGTCAGTGTCAGTGTACTTGGAAAAATTCCACATACAGAAGTCTAGACAGTCAAAAGGGGGGTGTAAAAGTATAGAAATGTGGGCATAAACCTCTTGAAAATGTAAGACCACATACATATATGAGCAAAACTATTAATGTGTATCTCAAGAAGATTAAAGGGAATAAGTTAAATTAATAATTTTTTTAATAATATCGGTCTGTTTGTGCTACATGCCACAGTGTGCAAACAAGCTTAATAGAAAAAAAAAAGAAGTTTATAGTATGAGACAGAAATATATTATAGGAGCTTGTGTGGCTCCCTACAGTGATGCATTGCTGCTGTTGTTAATGTGATAGGGCTATGAAGCATGTAGTTTTTAGGCTGTCAGTACTGATAAGTATGCAAATGAGGTGGGGTTATTGAATAGCAGAAAAGAGTAATCATGTCTACATATCACTTTCATGTAGGGTCTTACATCATGTTGATGTTTACACAGGATGTGGCTGACATCAGAGGTGTGTGTCCCCTTTCTTTTTAGCTCTATTAAGCTGAGGTGCACATGTTTGCATGGCATGCCTCCTGGCTGAGCATATTCTTGAAACCGAATATATTCAATTAGAGATTTTGACCTTTGTAAAAGCTATGCTGCACAGCTCAGTCCTGTGCAAGGTGTCGTGTACAGAAATAGGGCCAATAAATTATGTTAATTATATTGTAGGCAGGTGGAATGCATTATAATTAGCCAATCACACAGTCTGCACCTACAACAGAGCTGTATAAAGTATGCATACACCCTACATTCTGATTTTCCACCAATACTCTAGACCATTGGCATACAGACTTGGGAATTTTAACTGAGGTAATGCAAGGTGCTGCTGCAGGTCTGCTACATCTGTATGTGCTAGATGTTGAAGTCAGTGCTGCTGGTACTGCTGGCAATAGGCCTAGGCAGAGAAGGAGAAGAGTGTTCAGGCCCAGAGGAACCTTCCAGGAGCTACATGATCTGGAGATTGCAGAGCGCTACAGGGTGGACAAGGAAATACTACAGGAACTCATTGAGTTCTGCCGACCTCAACTCAGACCCAGAGCCAACAGAGGGGTACCCATCCCAGTGGAAACTAAGGTATGTGTAGCCCTTAGGATACTAGCTACAGGTACTTTCCAAAGACCAACTGGGGACATGATGGGGGTCTCACAGGCATCTGAATCCAGCATACTCCACCAGTTCCTGGATGCCATGCTACCTCATGCCATTGAGCACATATATTTTCCCCTCACTGCTGAGACAAGGGCCAGCAATATGCAACACTTCTACCATGTAGTACACTACCCTAAAGTACTACTGGGTGCCATAGATTGCACTCCTGTACATATCAAAGCACCACCCAGTGAATATGGCAGAGTCTACATCAACCGCAAAGGGTTACCACTCCATCAAATGCCAGGTTGTATGCAATGCCCAGGGGATTATCCTGAATTTGTGAGCTGGCAGCCCTGGCAGTTATCATGACTCCCATATCTGGCATGCATCACAGCTGTACCAGATGTTTGCTGGGGGGGATCCCACATGGCCATTTACTGGGGGATGCTGGCTATGCTCTGGAACTGTGGATGATGACAAACATCAGAAATGCACACACACCCACAGAAGACTGCCATAATGAGGCACACGCACAAACTAGGAACATCATAGAGCATGTGTTTGGGCTTCTGAATTCACGGTTCCGGTGCCTCGATATATCTGGTGGAGCCCTGCAGTACTCTCCAGCCACATGTGCACATATGTTCACAGTACATGCTATGCTACACCATCTGATCTTGCAGAAACACCTGCAGCAGGATCAGGAAAGGGAAGGGATACACAGCTCCCTACCAGTGCCTAGATGACCACAGCCACAGTCACAGTTGGACTTGGAGGAGGAACCCCCTGCTGATGTCCCTGTAGCCAGATATAGGCATGCTCAGTACACCCTGGCTTTGGCTGAGACAAGGCATGGCATATTCACTAACAACCTAGGGACCTAGGGAATGACACTGTACTCCTAATCACATACATATCTCAAATGTATTGCCAGGTGACCCACATAGTCAGTACCTATCCATGTATTGGCTGTGTACTGCTTGCATCAGACAGAGTCAACCCTGAACTACAGTTCTGTCAACTGCTGCATTTGCAAGGTAAGTCTGTAACCTACACAGTACTTGTAAAAATTTGTATGATATGGTATGGTACATATGGATCTACTACATTTATGCAAGTAAATATGGTGGACTAATTGAATAAAAGTAACATCTACTTGGGACTACAGATACCCAGTCCACTATCATGTGTCTTAATAGTCACTAGGCCTCATGCATGGTATATTCACTACATCAGTCAAGGGAGATGTTAAACAGACAGGATACATCATATTTGGACAACTGTGTATCCCAGCAGAACATACAGTGTTGTTCCTCCACCCCCACACAGCAGTGTTCCCATATAACCGCTGCAATAGTAACTCATCAATGGTATATCAGCAGTCCAGGCAATCACAGAAGTTGATCGTACATTGTGTGTCTCACTTAATGCAGGCATAACAATGCACATATTGATGCTGTTGATTGTATGAAGCATGACTACTATCTGTCCAGTAGCTTGTGTGGCTCAGTGGACTAGGAAAGTTAGCATAGGTGATGGCATTCATGGTTCTGGAAGTATCCACATCTTTTGGATGTGAGCTAGTATTATGTTGTTTTTTTGACAGACTGTCTGTGTGTGGTGTAAAATTACTAACCTCTGTCACATATTAATTACATTAGACAGCTGAAGAATGTCGTGGACAATTTCAGTGAAGTGCAGTACTGCAGACACAGGGACAGATGTCATTGTCTGTAACGCACAAAATCCTGGACTGGAGTACAGGTAAGTGTCGCCTGGAGTCAGTTTATAACTACTGACAATCCCACTGGGCATGCTCATACACTTAGTTACACAGAGCACAATTCTGTTGCCCCTTGCCAAAAATGACCTGTTATGTATAGATATGTCTAAACATACATACATATATGTAGACATATCTGTCTGTCACTCTCTCTCTCTCTCACAGATAGTATATCTATCTCTATGAATATACAAATAGAGATATTCCTATATATACCTATATATAGCTATACATAAAACAAATATCTCAGATCTCTCCCCATAAACACACAGACATATATATATATATATATATATATATATATATATATATATATATATATATATATCATACACACGCAGCCATATTTCTATATACATCCCTGTTATTTGCATAAATATGTGTGTGGATGTCTGTATTGTCCTACATACCCTGATAATGGTTAGTAATGCTTCACTATCACACATCTATAATGTTGCTCAAAGGATCCAAAGTAAGGGGTCAACAGTACATAATGCACTTGCATACAGACCCCTGTGTCTGCTGGATGTCACCACACATGCAGCTACAGCTGAGCAGGTGGTGTAATGTATAATGTTGTCTATGTATGCATGGACAGTGGACATTGTTTATGCCCACAGGCATGCCCATCCAAATGCAAACAGCCACATATGGCCAAACTGGTAAGTGTAGCCACATAGCTAGGATAAATACTTATCTGACTGCTAGGCTACTAGATGCAGATAGTATGAAGCAAGTTTACTCTGCATGCCACAGATGCTGTTCAACACAAGCCTTGTTTGTATAATCCCCAAGTAGTTTGCCTGCAGTCATGTCTAAAACAGACATCAGCCATGCAGTGTGTGATAGGTACTGTGCTCTACAGTGTGTGGGAGTAGATGGGTAGGGGTTCTAATCACTGCAGGCCACTTGGTGTGTGTGTGCATGTATCCCCTTGCAAAACAACTGAGAATCCCTCATTGACTATGAAACTGCAATAGTTCTGCATTTTTTAGCCCTGTAAGTTGCTGCCGGTGTCCAAACTACCCCCTTCTACAAGGCCTGCTGATGTCATTGACCTTAAGGCTACCAGCTCCCATTACAATGTCAGACTTATGCCGAGGTGCATACGATAAATAATATGATCTGTAGTGTATAAGTATATTTAGGTAGGGGTTCTAATCTCACTCCAGGCCACTTGGTGTGTGTGTGTGTTTGTATTACTGCACAACATAAGTACGATCACCTCAGTAACTTAGAAGGATATATAGTTTTGCAATATTTTGGTCATAGCAGGTGATGTGGTCTGTCAAATGCCTGACCACAGCTAGGCAAAGTCTGCTGATGTCATCAAGCATGAGATGTCATAAGGAGATAGTAACAGCATACTTGAGGCATAGCGTGTGCGTCACGTACTGTGATCTGTAGTGTGTGCCATTAGGTAGGTACATGTTTTAATCAACTTACAGTGTGTGTGTGTGTGTGTGTGTGTGTGTGTGTGTGTGTGTGTGTGTGTGTGTGTGTGTGTGTGTGTGTGTGTGGCTGTGCTGTGTCCTGCTGTAAACAGTTAGTGAATGTGGTGTTATCCTTGATGTAGCCAAGTTTGTGTGTGTGGCTATTATATAATTTAAATCAGCTAATGGAATCATAGAATCTTTGAACTTTAGTAGGATAATGGCCCTACAGCCCTCATAATCCTAGCCAAGTTTATACCCTTATTTACATGATCAGCACATATTGCCCCTGTCCATGAAGGACATAGGCAGAAGTCCTGTGGTGAAATGATAATCACCCAGCCAGTCATACAGATGGGATCTAATGAGGTTCACTGAGGTGCTCTTTTTTCCATTAGGCAGGATTCTGTTCCAAAGGTGTGTTAAAGTCTGTTAGAGCTCTCCCACCAGCATGTATTACTATGTTACATGCCAGATTAATGTCCTTACAGTGAGTAATCCATGTGCCATGCCACCTACAGATATGCAGCATATCCAATCAAGTAGGGTCACACATTGCCCTATATGCAAGGCAGAGATCACCTCTAAGTAGTCTATATGCCAAAGGCTACAGTGCCCACTGATGGTCACTGATGTCAGATGAAGCCCATTAGACAAATACTGAAGACATGAAGTTCCCTTGTGTGGGGCCATTGTGCTTTGTACAACTGCCAGCAGTACTTGGAAAGATACAGTACCAAATGACCATTGCACTCACATACTGGCATGCTGAGAGAAGAGTACATGGAGATTATGAACATGTCGATTTTGGTTGACTGTGCCCACAGTTATGACATATGCTGAAACTACAGTTACTGGAGAAAATAGAAGTCAGGAAAAGAACGGCATCAAGAGGGAGACCAAAAAGGAGAGGAGGAGGAATCGGAATGGATTAGAATGGCCCAGAGACCCGGAGTCGATCAAACAACAGGAGATGAGCAATGAACTGGTGATTATTAATTTATCTACACTGACTTTGACTGATTCTGATATTTCCTTGTTATCTAAGGGATTAAATTTTGTGCCTTGTAACAGCAATTATTTAGAAGATGCTTTAAGTGGTTTAAAGCTATTTGTTTGAAACTTAAATTTGAAATTGATTTTTAAAGATACATCGAACTCTGTTAATACATGGAGAAAAACTAGTACTTTTGTTCTTGTTAGTGCCCCAATAATTACTGCATTTCACAACATTTGTGAGAAACAAATTAGAGAGCTGCATGTTACACATGATTGTATTAAGCAATATAATTTAACACAGCAGGTGTTTGATGGTTTACAAAGATTAAAAGAAAACTGATATTATGATAAAGCAAGCTGACAAGGGTGGGGCTATTGTTATTTTAGATAAGAATATGTATGTAAATTTTATTAATGAACTTTTGATGAATGAGAATGTGTTTAAGAAAATTTATTTGGCTATGCTTAAAGATATTATTCATAGAGTTAATAGTTTTATCTGTGACTTGCAAGTTTCTAATGATATCTCTATAGAATTGTTTAATTTTTTATCAGTTCCTCACCCAATGACCCTTTCTGTATGGACTTCCAAAGATCCATAAAAACTTACAGGCTCCAACTATGAGGCCTATTGTGTCAGTTATAGGCTGGGTCACCGAACCCATTTCAGCATATATTGAACATATGTTGAGCCCTTTCTTGAAAGCAGTAAGAAGTTTATATAAAAGACACAGGATATTTTGAATACATTTTATAAATGGTATGAGATTAACACATGTACAGAATTTTACTTTGTAACTCTAGATATAGTCTCACTGTTTACTGTTATACCTAATGAGTGTGGCATAGAAGCTATTAGACAATTTCTATGTAATAAAAAAAACTATACTGGAAGGAAGATTGTTTACTGCTTGAAATTGTTCTTGAAAATAATGTCGTTATGTTTGAATGACAATTATATCAGCAGATATCTGGGATGGCCATATGCCAATTTAACACTTGATTATTGGAAAAAGAATTTGGTTTTTGATAATAGGCATTTATTTTATTCAAATATTATCTTTTATTCATGTTTTGTTAATGATGTATTTTTAGTGTGGAGGAATGAACATGATTTGGGAACCTTTGTACAATATCTTAATAGCACCACAGGCTTCCTCAAGTTTAAATTGAACTTTTCTAGAGAAGAAATTGTATTTCTTGATGTTTGTTTAAGGAAGCTGATAGCGTGCAAACTAAGATACATAGGAAAGATGTACAGGCTATTAGGTTCTTGCATAAAAATAGTATGTATCCCCCACATATATTTAAAGGCATCGTCACAAGTAAATATTTGAGGGTGAGTAGATTAACTACTAAAGATCAGGTTTATAATGAACAGGTTAAAGATCTGGATAAGGAATTTATTGCAAGAAAATATGATTAAGGATTATTAAAGCATATTAAAGAACATGTAGACAGTGAGAGTCAGTTTTCAGCAAAGCCTTATTTTACATACAGTGGCTATCAGAGTCACAATAAGAAAAACGTTTCAGAGAAGAATCGTATAAGATGTATAACAAATTATAATATTAGGGCAAAAGGTATCCTGAATATAGTTAGAAATAACTGGATTATTTTAAGTGCCCAACCAGAACTGGTAGACGTAGTTGATAATGATCCATCCTTTTCTTACTAAAGAAGAAGAAATCTTAAACAAAAGTTATGTTTTAAAGAGCTAAAGAATACCAATATAGTTAGAAATAATTATAAAGCTGGTACTGTTCCATGTATTAATTGTACAAACTGTAAGTTTATCTTAAAAGATACACTTTTTATACATCCTGTAACCAGTGGCGGCTGGTGACTTCAAATCAAAGGGGGGCTGCAGAAGACAGCTGAATGGGTGGGATCAATAGGACTGGGTGTGGTCAACTAGAAAGGGGAGGAGCTATGTTCAAAACCACAAAAACTGTAACTTTAATTAAATATGCTACCCTGGGTACAAAACCATCATTATGAGAGTCCAATCAAGACAAAATGAAGTATAGAAGAAAAAAATATTTCAATGCATTGGCTGCATGACAGCTTACTTAATATCTAGATGGAAACAAAATGTTGTGAGGCATGAAAAAATAAATCACTTTTTAAATACATTACTGGAATGCCAGTCAAAATCAAGTATAAAAAAGCAAGCAGCACTCAACTCAAACCACTTCTTGCACTGCAGTTCTAATTATAATTTATATTCAGCTTTATTAAAGTACCAAGTAACATGCTGAAAGTAGCAATCTCTGTGATACCCCCACTTGTAAAAATGTTTCTTATCCACAAAAGACCTGCTGCCTGACAACAACTATCTACTTGTTTCATGGCGAAAACATGATCAAAGTAAAAAATGAAAAGCAAACAAGAAACAAGCTCAACATACATTGCTTAAAGGATTACTGCACAGGTTATGGACCACACACTATAGATTAGCATTCTGTTTAGTTTGCAGGTAAAGCCTGCAAGGATGACTTCAAGTCTCCAACAAATGTAATGAGCTTCTTAAAATAATGTAATCCTGTCCTTTATTACAAATACTGTCATATGCATTTCAATACCCAGGGCTTATACGTTATCTTGTTATGTAAGTATCCTCTGCATGGCAACAACAGAAAGACTTTCAATGTTGGCAATTCTTTAACAGTATGCTTATTAAAGCTTACTTGCATCTTACAATCTCAGACAAGCTTACCTGATGGTTATTAAAGCACTGCTACTTAAACACAAAGCAACAGGCACTTTTTGAATAACAAGAAGCATAAATCAACAGTATAAAAATATGACAGAAACCAGAACATTCTGCAAAATCAAGGACAGATGAAAAGCCGCTGTAGTACTTTTGTCAACCTTGGATGGGGGGATACTCTGCACGTTTACACTGCATAATTGCTCCTTGCCTTGCTTGGACACATCCAGAGTCACTACATGGGGGAGTGGGGTGCAACAAGTATGTCACAATTTGAAATGTCTCTGGCTGACTGTGATGGCCCTGACACATTTGTCATCCCTCTCAACGTCAGAGCAAGAAATCTGGACAAAGCTATACATAGAAGTGGCACAAAGGCCCAAAAATAAGGACAAATTTTAAATATTGCTCTTTGTAAACTTAGAAAGATAATAGAATAGTAGGTCTTGCATTAGTATGAATTTTCTGTAGGCTATGAAATCTGAAACTGAAATGTCTGCCATTATTTTCTAACTTCAGTCTTTAATGATTTGCCACTAATTTGCCAAAAAAACACAATTTTATGAAAAACAGACCAAAAATGTAATGCAAAAATATAAAATAGCCACACAATACAGCTGGGAACCTGTCAAAGAAGGGACACTGTTTAATATTAGTACTGCTAACTTGAGCAGCTAACAAAATAAAAGAATCTACATACATTTCTGAAATAAAAGTAATCCATAACTCTGATTATTACAGTTACTTATTAAATGTAAACCCTCCATGTTTTCTTCCAAAATTGCCATTTTGCGGAGGGATTATTAGAGGAAGAGCAACATTTTGAGCAAAAAAGAGGGACATTTGAGAGGTTTGGATAAGCCTAAGTCTATAAAACAATTTATTTGCACGTACCTCTCAACCTGTTAATACAGCAAATCTGGACAAAGCCAAATATATTGGGGAACATATAAACAGTACTAAAAATTGCTCTTGTATAAACTGAGACAGTTGATAGAATAACAGATCTGGCTGAAACTTAGTGTCTGTCATTATTTAGTGACTTAATTCCTAAATGATTTGCCAGAAAACCACAAATTTTATGAGGAACAAACCAAAAATAAGAAGCAAAAATCTATTAATTCTGCAAAAATTTGGACAGTTGAGAGGTATAGTTCAGTCGGGGCTGTCTGAGTTTGCCGCCCCCCCCCCCTCACAAATTCATGCTCGAATGGAGCCTCCTCCCTGAAGTCATTCCAATGAACCATTACTTGACTATTTCACCCCATTTACCATAAATAGTAATGTGCATACTGCTTTACTTCTGCGATGATTTGGACTTTATTTGAAAGTTTTATTTTGCATTTTACAGTGCCAACACTAATAGATATCTGTTAAACAAAGCAATGCAGTCTCACAATGAAAACAGACTTAGCATTAAAACTTCTCTGCCCTTGAAACTCACATTCATTGAAACAGCATTAAAACCCACATTCAAAGAAAATCCTTTATGCCAGTGGCAGATAAAGATTAACTTTGGGCTGTTTTCAAATCATAGGCCCCTTGCACACGAAACATACACACGCTCTTTCATACATCTTCCTGATTGTATTAAATTAGATTCCTTGTACAATACAGTACAGTTTTAGAGGGCATTTTAAATTTATTGTTTGGAACATTTTTCCAGTAAACAGTGAAACAAAATGCATGCACCAATAATGACAAAACTGCCCAATTCAGAACATTTCCATAATAAAAGTCTACTCAAACTTCTATAGTCCAACAGTATCAGTACATATGCACAATCTCTGAAGAAGTAAAAGTCATTTAAATAATTCCACACTAAAGAGATCTGTAACTAATGAAGAGGTTGCTGCTAGCAAACAACTTTATATTTCATTGTTTCATCTACAAATAAAGTGCCTATTGCCTTTGAGGAATAAATTGCGTATGTTACACTAAAAAATGATAAGCTAGTAATATTGTAATAGGAAATGGATGGCAAACTGATAACAGGTTCATAGTTACTAGGTATCTTCGCCAAAAATGAGTGCAGCATCTACCCCTTTGCAAAACAGTACAGTATCAGCAATGCCTATATTAACTGGGGGAGTGGAATCCACAGCCTTCTGCATCAAAAGCACATGCACTACCTGTTGTGCTATTAACAAAGTAAGCAAACTCAGTATAAGCAGCACTAAACTTTTGCTCTCCTGCAGCTCTCAGCTCCTTGTAAAATCTACTCACTCAGCTTTATCTCTGAACTATGCAGCACAAGAAATCTGGAAAAAGCCAAAATTTATTGGGGGGGGGGATAAAAGCCCAAAAACCAGGGACACATTTTAAACATTGCTTGCATAATAGAAAGTTGCTAGAATAAAATGCTTTGTTACCACTATACATTGCATTGCCAAATCTTGAACTCAGGACCATGTGCAAAACAATCAGAGCAACATACCACTATGCCAAATCAGCTGTTTGGTGAAAGTGAGGAAAACTGAAACTTAAATGGCTACCATTTAATGAATTCAGTTTTTACCATAGCTGTCAACCTCTTAGCACAAAACACCTGAACAAAGCCAATAAATGGGGGAATACAGCCCTCAAGCAAATTCGTTTAATTCAGTTCTCACCATAGCTCTCAATCTCTTAGCAAAAAACACCTGGATAAAGCCAGTAATGAGGGAATACAGCCTCCAAACATATTCAGTGAATTCAGTTCTTACCATAGCTCTCAACCTTAGCACAAAAAACCTGGACAAAGCCAATAATGGGGGAAAACAGTCCCAAAAATAGGGACAAATTTCAAATATCTGGCTTATAAACTTAGAAAATTGCTAGAATAAAAATGTTTGTGTTACCATGTACTTTCTGAAGAATATAAAGTCTGAATTTCAAATGCTTGTCATTTTTATTTAACATTTGTTAACCAGGAAAGTCTGACATGGAACAAAAGCCAATTTTCAGCAGAGGCCCATGGAGAAACACTCCAGGCACATGTCTTTGTAAGATGGGAGGACAACAGAGCACACCCACAGGGAGGACATGCAGATTCTACCATAGCCAAGAATCAAACCAGAGAACCTCCAGCTGTCATGCAACAATTCTTCCACTGCATCACTGCACTACTGATTTTGTTAAGGGCACAAAAATACAGAAACCACAGATTTTATGAGGCACAAAACAAAACAAGTATGAGGGAAAAATCTACAAATTTTTTACAAATGGTGGTGGTTAGGGAATTCAGGCTCTTGCCACCTTTGTCCAAAGGACAGGGTTCAATCCTGTTTTCTACCCACCACCATATAGCACACATGTACACACCCTTTGTATTCTGTAAAACAAGTTATAACATTCACACCCTTTGTATTCCTTACCTCAAAATCCATAAACACATCCAAAGCCTGCAATGAAAGAACAAGTCCTTCCTGGGAGAGCAGAGCAAGTTGGGTGCTACCCAGCCTGTGGATGTTGCAGTCTGATCACCCTTCAAATCTATGCAGTTGTAACTGCATAGACTTCTGGGATAGTACTTCTGCATGATCTCTGGTGAGGCAGTCTGGAGTATGTGAGCATACTCCAGACTAGGTCACCAGAAATGCCGTGAGTGCACATATGCGATGTTCCACTACTTGCATTTTTATTTTGGTATTTTCTTTTTTTATTTTATTTTTTTCTTTGTTTACAGCTGAGGGGGGGGCTGCAATCCTGCAGCCCAATAGCATGAGCAGCCCCTGCCTGTAACTCAGGAGAAGTATGTAATTAAATGTTTTGCAACATGTAGTACTGAAAGTGTAGTTTATTTGGCCACTTGTCTGGCCTGTTCTGCATTCTCTATAGGAAACCATAGTAGGAGATTAAAAGAAAGAAAAACAGAACATGTTTATGATATTAAAAGGAAGATTATGACTAATGCCCTGGCAAAGCACTGTTTAGAGAAAGGCTTGGACCATACTTTTGGATTTAGGGCTGTTCAAGTAGTGTATCCAAATTGTTAGGGGTGGTGATTTTAAAAAATAGGTTGGAAGTTGCAGAATACAGATGGATCTTGAAGCTTAATGCAGATAAGGATCCAGGGCTTAATGCAGCAGTCAGAATTAAACCTGTTCGAAAGGAAAAGCAGATGAGAACATAAAGTAATCAGGGCTATCATGTTAAATAAGTGGAGTAGTTGTCGAGCTCTTACTTGCCATGCAGAAGATTTGGGTTTGATCCATAGTCAATGCTTATAAAAAGCTGTTTTTTACTTTTTTCTTCTCATTACTTATTTAATCCAGTTAATGTCTTAATTAATGTTTTATTTTGATAGGATGGCTGTGTCATGTGTTTTATATAAAAGAGCTGAGTGTTTAATTGTTTTTATTCTCTGCACTGAATAAGTGTTTTTCTAACCTGAAGGCTTTGTAGGCTTTTACCTTTGTGACTTTGTTGGAGATTAAATTTGCTTCCTGACTTTGCTGGTTTGGCTTTTTTCCTTTTTTATGACATATGATTCCCATCTTACCACCAGGGAGAGATGGTGATCTCAGGTACATTAGGTGTAAACCTGTGTGTAAACCTGTGTGGCCAGGCCTGCATGCCCAGGTGTTTCACCCCTGAGTATGTACATCACATGTTGAGACTGATGTGCTACTTACCAGGAACATAGGTGTTACCAATGGAAATGTTACTACATATATATTTGCATGGAATATAGGGCCAGTAGTATGTCAACAGGCATTTGTACATCAATACCCTCTTGAGGGATACTGACATAACTCACAGAGTCTATGACCGCTCACAGTTTGCAGGCATCAGCCAACATTGCCACAGACAGTCAGTATTTGCTTGTATCATGGTGAAATAAATCCCAAGCTGTGCAGGTCCTAGTACTGAGTCCTATTAAACACTGCAGATTACAGATCAGCTATTGCAGGTGGATTTCCCTATTTTGAGTATGTGTGCCATCAATAAGCCACTTGGTGACCCCTATAATGATATTACCATGGATGCCTATGTGGATGCTTTTGCCAATGATGCCTGAGTGGGGGAATAAAATCACACAGCTTGGCTATAGCCAGGGGTTTGTATACAGTGATGTGCCCTCACCCAGGTCCTTGGTGACTGCCTCAAACATCTCCACCACATTTAACAGCTATGCTCTCCCTGTCAGACATCCAAACTGTGTACATTCAACTGTTTGTAGACCACATATATGTTTGCTGATCAGCTCCATGATGATTTGCCCCATGGGCTTACATATATGACTACTCTGGCAAATAGGTCAATAGTTCTGGTGGTTGGTGGAAACACCACCTTTGTGGAGGGGGATAACAGTTGCCATTGTCCAGTCAGCTGGGATGCAGCCAGTGGTTACAATATGATTGCAAATAGTTCCAAGTGGTGTTAGTAATCCTTGGTGGATCCCATGTAGGGCACAACCTGGGATGTTAGCATTTCCAATAGATGCTGTGTATACCCCATGGAGAGGACATTTATGACCTGCTCTGTAGCTATGGAAGGTATGGGACAGGTTGTATGAATGTTGCGTGGCACATGTGGTGGGGATAGGGGATTGAAGTTGACACAGAACCTGTGGGACAACAGGTTAGCTATGAGTACAGATACATTATATGTAGTATCATTATATATGAGGTCACCAACAATCTGGGCCTGTCTTCTGAGGTTACATATGTAACTACACTGTGCATTGTGGTTCTGCTTTGTGGGGGAGGCTGATTTTTGTCACATACTATTTCTAGATGACATCACAGAAACATTATGTGCTTGTTTTAGCTGAGGACATTGTGCCTCCATTTTAGGAAGCACACTCACCCCAACTGTTGCACAACAATATCCACTACTTATTGTACAGTCTCCTAATGGCAGTTGTCCACCATGCAGGTTTGCTGTACCATGAGGAGCTCATGTTCCTCCTGTCAGTTACAGCTAAGTATATGCAGTTGTACTGCTGCTTACATAATGCATGGGTGTAGAGCTTTGCATACTTGCCTGTCCCATCTGAGGGGGGAGGTGTAGTCACGCTATGTAAACCATCCCATAAGGGCTAATACATTGTTTTGTTGAAGTATATTTCTGTATTGTCTGCAAGGGGGGGTAGGTCTGATTGTTTTAATGAGACTGATCTGTGTTTGGATCTCACCAGGGAGGACCTTACAGTGGTGGTCTGCAGTGGCCACCCATACTGGGATATACATGAAGCACTATGTCACTTCCTCTTATGGGGATGTCATACCACTGGTCCAGGGCATTGTAGTTAAGGACACAATGCAACCTTTGGGCAAGTTAGCTTCAGTACGACTAACCAACACAGTTGATGGTTACTTAATGTCACCCAAACCATGGTGTGCTGATATATCTTGATAGACACACATACATGCAAATAAGCACAATGGGTATCTGGATTCATGCAGCTGCTCCTGTAGCTGGCAATGGCTTGGTTACATGCCCTTCTAGCAGTGAATAGCACCTGCAGTGTCTTCAGCAAAGCATAGTGTTTCACTAAATCTGAATGTGTATCTACCCTTAATGAATATGTATTCACTACCTGCATTACCTTACACACTGTCAGTTTGAGGTCTGAACATGTGGAAGGACATGTACTCTGCAGTGGCTGTGGTGCTGTCCACAGCCATGTACCAGGTGTGTTTGCACAAATGTCTGCATATTCCAGGGTGGGGACACCTTCAACAGAGTGGTGTTTAGTGTTGCCATTTCCAGCATGTAGCAGTATAACCACAATGTTATATGAAGATGGCATTCTCACTGGAAAGTTTTCCCTCTAGATAGTATCTATAAAGATGCACTGTAGGGGTATCAGTAGCCTTGGCCAGTACTCAAAATCCCAGGATTGAGATGAAGACCATCTCTGGCTAAGCATTGGCGTCTATTGAGCAAGTCATCCCAGGCAGACATGTAGTGGATCCCCTTACAATGACACCACAAACTAAGGCAATTATTGAAGTCCCCCATGTTCTTTGTGTATTGAGACATCATCCTAGGTGAGGGTCAAATGCAACTGAAAGCTATGGGCATATCCACAGGTGACACAGAATGCATAAGCTCAATCATATGTCTGCATACAGTCCGGTGATGTATGCCCCTACTCATACGCACCTGCAGGAAATATGATGTCATCATTATGTCACCTGATATTCCTTGAGTTGTGGCAATGTGTGGTATGGTGTATCGTATCAACCCACACACAGCTAACTGTAACATTCACCATATGTAGCCTAGTCATATGGACATCAATGTATCTCAGGATGTACTCACCTATGAATAATAGGTCTGCATTTGTGACGTGCCTTAGGTGTGTGACTGGTGAGACCAGTGGTGCAGGCACTATTATGTGTACTGTGCTCTCCAGAGGTAGGTTTTCCGAGATCTCTGTTGTTTGGGAATGTGTCTGGTAAGGAGCTGCACACATGCAGGTGTGTGTTGTGTGTGTGAGTAGTGCATGAGGTAAGCTGTGCATATTGGCAAAATGCTCATTGCCATATATACTGACTGCTGTGTGAGACACCATGCAATCAAGGTTTGAAGTACAGTCACATCTCTCACATATTGTGTTTGTGTGGCATAGGAGTAGAGGGGTGGTATGCTTTCCACATGTCACCAGCAGTCATTGATAGTGCCATTAGCAATACAATCATGCTTGTGTGTATGTCACAGCATGCCATCATTAGGCAGTGTCATGACAGATGGTGAAATGTATCATGTCACCTTTATGTAGGTCTCCCAAGGTAACACAGCATCTGTCAGTGTGCCATATAATGCTTTGTCAGCCATGTAGACCTTGGACTGACCATAATCCTGTCATTAGACATGGTGGCAGTACCATACCTACAAATGTGACACTCTGCAAGTCCTGCAAAGTTAGGGTTATGCTGCCACATCCTTGATGTTGACAGCCTGAAACACAATGATTGTAGGCACACCTTGGAGTGAAGATGTGGATGCTCATGTATGCATAGAAGACTTGTTCAACGTTGCTGACATTATGTTGGTTGTTGCATGATATAATGTGGGAACACAGACGTGTTCTAGGTATATAACTGCACAGTATGACATACCTAGGACATGTGGCAGGTGGGGAGACACTTTGGGCAAAGGTGGTCAGTCGACTGCAATAGGCCTCACAGCCATGTCATGCAGATATCCACCATTACTCCGTGGAAGGGCAGGATGCATGAAGTGCTGTGACAGTGTCAACTATGATGGATCACCACTGCTGTGCTGCTTGTTTCAGCAAGCCTGGACATCTGTCACTGGACATTGCACATTATATTATGACACTGCAGCTTTTCTCCTAATCACCATCTGGTCAGTCCCCTAGTGACGTACCACCAACCCTGGTATAAAAGGCATAATACATACAAAAGCCAACTAATTGCTCCAGTTGCTAATCAAGGCATCTAACTGGAGGAGGGTATGTGAAGTCTACAAAGCCTTTCATGATGTGGGACAACCATGTAGATGAACAAACAGGCTGTGTCTTGCAACTTATCATGAGCTTTGTAGTAACATTTTCAGTATGATGACAGAAAAAGTATTGGAGCATGGTACCCCATGGCAGAGTGGTTATGGTGTGACCAGCAGTAGTAGTAGACAGGCACCAGCAATTCAGAAAACTTCCCTGATTTCCACATTCTTCACAAAGTAATGTGTCCTTACAGTACACACCACTGGAGTAATGTCCAACTGCAGATTACTTGTGTTAAAGTTCCCACCTTACCTTCCTAGGGTATACATATTATGCTTCCCTCCATTGTATGTCTGTGCCCTATACAGGCAGCTTGGATGACTCTTTTCTTGGAACATGATGGAAGTAACTGCAATACTTAGTTGCACAGAGGACAACTAGCATTCAGTGCCAGACAGTGTCTCCAGATCTCTCAGTCATCTAATATGTAAAGTCATGAAAGGAGTTAGCCTGGATATGATCAGTAAGAATGTCATACACCTACTGACACTGGACCAAACACAGTTTGTTTTGCTAAAAGGAAGATCATGCCTACCTACCCTAAATGGTGGAACTCATTGAGTTTTACACTATGCAATGGATGATGGGAATATGACTCTCTCAACCTACCATGGCCTGACAAGGTGTTTGACAATATTAGGCCGACAGGCCTTGCTGGAAACTGCATAGGTTATTTACAGAGTGGTATGTCAGCTGGTGGATAGCCAAGTGTCTGATGTACCCATGGACTTGTGGACACAAAGAGTAATGTAGCTTTTGACTTTCACTGACCGGTAAGATGTAGTGATCCATTCAATTTTGTGCACCTTATACAGAAAGGTAAAGGTATGGCATGTAAATCCCAGACAGTTTTTGTCATACTGTATTTGGCACTCATCACACCTATCACCGAGTGCAATGGCACCTTTTCTATGTCACTGCACAGGCATATCTTACAACTTTAACAGCCACAGAGGTTGAATGGTAAACTGATACTCATTGCAGATAACATGTCTGATGCAGTCCGTGTCAAGAGTGTACACATGCAATCTGTCTCCTAAATGCTTTGGAGGGGATGTGTATGTATATGGCTGCTGTACAGGGAGGTGTCAGATCTCATTGTGTACCTCCTGCTTATCCAAGACAGAACTAACACATGTATTACATGTTCTACACACCTACACCACTACTGTAATATAGATAGTACATGCTGGAGAGACAGGTATGTAACACAGACACTAAAACCTATATGTAACAGGCTGTCCATGCATATGAAGCACACATCTGCTGTAATGCACATCATTTGCAAGTTATACAATAGGATGCAGAACAAGGCAATCATAACTGGTGAAATCAAATGTGTGTAATGGATACAGGAAATTTGTAGATGGGTCATCTCCATCACCACAGCTTGTAGATGTGTTAGGTCATGAAACCCTGGTGACACTTATCAAGGGTATCAGACCTTTTCACAGATTAGGGATGTGCTGAAATTCCATACTGTGCTGTGACATCTATGGGTTTATTGCTGCTGTGTATCCACAAGTGCAACTGAACCATAAACAGGTCCATGACACACCTGTCATTGTGTAAGTTTACAACCATTACAACATCATACAACATAAGGTACACAAAACTATGTGGCTAACTCATTACAAATGTCAGCATACAGTATCTGTCAGTGACCAGTACAAGTGGCATGGCAAAGCAACACTGCATTACACAATTACATATTAATTTATATAGTCACCTTGTGCATCAGACACATAGCTTAATTTCCTTGCATCGATGACGAGGATGACAGGGATGTGGCACAGGTATCATAGTTTTCACAGGGTGTTGTGTGGAGGTGCAGAAAGCTTAGGCTGACCCAATAGTTTGAAAGCATGCCTGTGACTCAGGAAGGGAAGCAGACAAGATGGACCATGAATATGTGCTATGTGTATCTGTAGGTGACCTGCATTTGACAATGGTGTGTGAGTGTGCGGTTGTACACAGTGAAGCACAGTACTAGCCCTGCATGTGTTGGACAGCTGTGAGCCATGCATTTCACTGTTCACAGTTCACTGTCTCCACCCCTGAATATGGGAACTGGCTCTGCCAGGAGTTGCACTGGCACCTCCATGGCCAAGGTCAGAAACAGTGCAAGTACTGACAGTGACTGCTGTATGCTGGGACAATGTCCCCCACGGGAACACCCAGGACCATGAGCCCATGGCCTGCCATGTCTTGGTGTGGGCAGCACACCCCCTTCTGGAGTGCTGGATATACTGCCACTATGGGAGCGTCATTGAGCATGGTCACGTGGACTTTCAGCAGATGTAGTTGCTGAACTACGTCCACGGGTCTGACTCTCGACACCAACCAGTTGTTCCATCACAGACAATGTGCATTCCAAGACAGATATTCTGCGATCTGTTTCAGACCACCTTCTTTCCACTGCATCAATGAACCAATTCAGAGTATCATCAATGCGGTGGAGGCAGTCACAGATGTCAGACTGTGTTGCATCCATAATCCTGAGCATTCATCTGGAATTTCTTTTGGAACATACCTGTGCCTCCATGACAGTGCGAAACATACACCGAGTGACCCGTGATGAGACACTTGCACCAGGTGGTGGAAGGAAAGCAGGCCCTCTACGAGCACTCCTCTCAATCCACCTGTGCGGAACTCACCAGCTGCCTGGCTATGGCCAGTTTCTACACTCACTGGAGCCATAGTTGCCACACTTTACTGTTCAATGTCCCCACCCTGTGACTGTCTAATATCTGTGGCCTCCAGACATCGGGCATGTGTAAGCATACTGTCTGTGTGTGATGATAATGAGGGAAAAAGAGGGATATAAACCTATGGGACAGTTTCAGCCCCTGAAACCCCCACCTGTGCCTCACTTTGGCCACCATCATCATCAGACCTTGAAGAGACACTATCAAGTTATGTAGGGGACACATACCAGCCCCCCCCCCAGTCAGCTGTGTTAAGAAAGGGAAAAGCAGTACATTAATACCTGCAGTACTATGTTGCAATATATGTAAAGCTATATACACTGTTGTCATTATTATGACCTGTTTAACCCCCAACTTTATATAGTAGGACATGTAGACATTACTTTTCCCACAAACATTTGTAGTGACTTGTAAATAAAAGCTCTTTACACTGCAATCTCATCAGCAGCAATGTTACACTGTTGACATTTGTGAAGACCCTGCA
Source organism: Protopterus annectens (assembly GCF_019279795.1). Classification (NCBI taxonomy): domain Eukaryota; kingdom Metazoa; phylum Chordata; order Ceratodontiformes; family Protopteridae; genus Protopterus; species Protopterus annectens. The sequence goes on from NC_056728.1 coordinate 1,732,113,135, forward strand.
CAGTTGACACATATGGTAATCTGTTAAGTCCTGACAATGCTGTCACATTTATCAGTGTTGTGACACCTACAAGGCATAGGTATGACTCTTAAGTGTGTACAGTCAGGAAATATCTGTGCAGTTGTCAATCATGCCAACAGTACAGCAATCCAGCCATCAGGCTTGGGATGACATTTAGGAAATATATTGCTGTAAAATCTACACCTGTAACAAAACAGTGTTGTGCCTACCATGAGCAGGACCAAAGCCTTGTACTATTCCTGAGGGACCTGTGGAAAGTTAAGGGAGAGGGAATGTAAACACCAATGCATGTTGCACTATAAGAGGCTAATACATCCATATATCTCACATTTACAGTAGTTACTTTGTTAATTGATACATTGGTCACAATCTGACCATGAGAGTCAAACTGCAGTTAAACTCCTCCCCCCAAAGAACAAATACTTGGCACTCACGTAGATGTATGTACACCCTGACACACTGAATGCTACAGTATTCCAATGCTGATCAAATGAAGTCTACCTGAATGCTCCTGTGCCATGGAAACTGTGGCACCCACATCCACGATATATGGTGTGATGGATGCCTGAGAGCTGTCGTGTGTTCTTAGACTCATCAAGAATTCCTCTGTGGCTGAGAGTGGTTATTCTGTTGCAAGCCCTCCACCAGTGGCACAACAATCCCTGCCCACATCTGCTGCTCTTCTGCATGCAGAAGTAATCATATCTATAGCACAGTGTTGAATCTGATCATATGTCCTGTTCTGGTGACCTATGGCATTGACAACACAGACAAGGTCAACCCACGAGGCTGCCCACTGTTCCCATTGTGCCTCCTCCTGGACAGTAGGAGTTCATGGTATTGATGGAGGCCTTCCAGGATGATATTATTCTCAGCAACCGTAAAAGGGGCATGTTGTTTGGAATACATGCTTCCTGAAAGACAACAAATGGGAACACATATCAGGACTCACACATGTGGAAGTACACTATGTAGAGATACAGCAAGAACAGAATGGCTGGCATTATCCACTGCTTAATCACATCTGTCATGTTCCACAGTGTGCAAACATACTAACCATGTGGATACAACCCATATACTAGCAATAGTCAGCTATTCTGATGTGTGCCATGGCAGATACTGCTGTATGATCACACACCCGACACAGGAGTCCATTCTAGTCTGTACCCTAGGAGCAACCCCCCCGATAATAAGTCAAAACAACAGTATCAAACAAATACCAGTGTGATATTACAACCAGTATACAGGGACATTCCCACATGAACAGTGTGCCACACTGACAAAAAAACATTCCACCCTTGATGTACTGTAAGTCCTCTGTAGGTTTAACAAATCTGGAGATTGAGGACATGTCATCATTACGGTTATAAGAAAGGCTTTATGCTGTAATCCCCATTCCTACTATGCATATTCTCACATATGCATCATTTTGAAAACAAAAAAGGTTACATACCTGATAGAGTACAATACTTCTCTGTTGATATGTGCAGATATATAAAGTGTTTGACAATGTGGTTACTCTTTGAAGAAAGTCTCATACAGACTGGTTCCCCTAGTCAGCTGTTTGCCTTTTTAACATGGTTCTCATTACCATGTGATTGACTCTTAACCATTCTGTGGTTCTGAACTGGCAATTGCAGCCAATATAGCTGATTTACAGTTTAATCAGCCAATGACATGCAACCACCGATCAAGATATAAAATCTTCATGTAGATTAGAAGCCTTTCTTATGTGCTGTGCTGGAAATTCCTGGGGTCAAGATACTACATCATCACAGAGGGTATGTCTGAAGCAACTACTTTTACATACAGATGTGTGTGCTATAGGCTGCAGTGAATGCTGCAGGCAATAGGCATAGGCAGAGATTGTGAACACTTTGGAGGACAACAAGCTGGAGTAACTCTGGAAGCTGAGTCAGCCTTGTTGCAGAGGCAGGGCTAGAATGAAGGTACCCATTCCACTGCAAATTAAGGCTTGTGTTTAATTTTAGTATGTTAGGTAACGGTATAACTAACAGAGTGCTAGGCAACATGTTTGTTATGTCCTTGAGCAACTCAGGGGGCAATTATACCATTATGTCAATTATTTGGGCAACTGCCAGGCCATGTGTTACATTGTGGTAGTCATGTGGAACCGGTGTGCTTGCAGTCTTTGTTACTAGCAGAACCTCCATATGTGTATGTTAGTTGTGCAGCTGTGCTAATCTGTAATATCATTATGAAATGATTGCATGGTTCACTCTGATATTAGTGGGCCTCATTTGTATTACCCAAGTTAAAATCCTCTGTGAATGCATATTAATGCATGACCTGACACTTTATGCACTTATAGTTCTGCTCTAGGGATATGACAAGTGTGTTCCTATCAGCAGGCTTGTGACTTTCATCAGTGAAAAGCAGACATTTCATTTGAAATGCATTGTATGGATAAAGACTTCATGACTCATTCATTCACTGATGGCGTCACAATAATATAATTTAAATGCTACACACCACTGGATTTGAACTCAAGACTATGTGTGGCAAAAGTTACTGTTTAGAAAGTATTTAACAGACTGAGCTATTGAATTACTGCTAGAACATGTGCATTTGTGATGATATAAGTGCACACATACAGCCTGTGACATATCTCCGTTATATCCACCATTATGTGCCTGGCTTTATAGGGATTTATTTCTCCACCAGAGTCCCAGCTGAACATATATTTTGCCATTAATGTTGTAGCAGGTGTACTTGTACATGTTGCTGTTAAAAGTGCCCATTTACCTGTTTTTAGAGACCTCAGTTACATACTTTAGTCTTTGTCTGGCTTTCTAGTGGTGTACCCCTGTGCCAGACTTAAAATTTCACTCCCAGTTTTTCCATTACTTTTTCAGCAAGTTTGTGCAATGTGGCACAATGCACAGCTCTGTTTACATACACTTAATTATGGTAACTTGCAATTACTATGTTGTGATTAAACCACCTATTTTATCTAATGGCTGTGTAGTGTAGCAGGTTAATGCAGTGGTCTGCAGGTGCAATGGTCTTGGGTTCAAAATAAGGGACAGGTGTTGATTTTGTATGTGTTTATTATCATTTAAAATATATATATTAATATAGCTCCATTTAGCTGAGCTTAGCGATGATGTGCAGCATACAAAAAATCTTTAAAGAAAAGAAAAAAGGGGACATAGAACAGTGGTGAAATGGGGTGCAAGCAGGGGGAAAACATAGTGAAAAGCAGGTAGGTATGTGCAGGAAGGGTGTAGGGAAGAACGATAGCTATCTATTTCTTATACAGCAACAACTGTGCACTTTGTCAGAATTTGTACATGAATTTGGACTGTCACCCCCAGAAAGAGGGGTGAGGAGAACATAACTGCATTGTCATGCCAGTTGGACTACAAGTGCCCAGTGGACACATGTGAAATGGAGAGCTATGTATGGGATACTATATCTTTTTTGGGACAGGTGCCCTTTTTTTAAGGTGAGAATGGAATATTGAAGAAGGGACATAGGTACGTGTAGGAGAGGTATGTTGGGAAGGTAAGGAAGCTTTTGCAAATAGACAAGACAGACAAGACAGCAGACAGGGATGGTGTGTGACACAAGATGGGGGTGAACACCTTGGATGTGGAGGGTGTTGTGGAATCCCAGTCTCAAGTACCTTTGCAAGGTAGCAAGTGTGACTCAAGTCCCCACCCATGGGAATGTCAGCACTGTTTCATCACTGCCCCTAGGGTAGCAGTGGTGGAGACTGGGCTCCAGGGTGAGCCTGCCCCACCAAGGTGGCCAGTATGCTCTCCATCTGGGTAGGTGGCATCCAAAGCCACATTACACAATCCTGTACACCAAACCTGGCAGTTCATCATGGGTGACAATACCCCCTCCACCACTGCTACAAGAGGTGGGATGAGCCCCATCCTGAAGGGTGGAATTAACTGATGCTTCAAGCAGTGCAGGGGCAGCAGAGGGGACACAGCCAAACTGGGTTCCAGATGTGCTGGGCCCAGGTGCCATGGCCAGAGGAGGCAAGGTAGGTGGATCATGTGGAACCGGCCTACCTTGACATGCTGTATAAATTAGATATAAGGATAATAAAACTACAAAAGCTACTACCACTATGAAAGGCTCACTTACTGTGTCCAAGGTAAAAATTCCAGCAACAAATGAATAGGAAGACACAGAGACAGCTGCTATATCCAGTTCAAAACGTTTACTGCAGTGCAACAAAACACAAGTGCTTTCACCAAACAGGCATCATCAGGTGTATTACAAAAGCACTAACAAACACACCCCTATTCATACATCAAATGTCACATGATACAAATTCAAATTTAAAACCACAAGTTTAAAGACACAACACATATAAAAGACATATAAATTTAATTTAAAAACATACATAAATAATACATACGAAAACTATACTTCAATACTAATAACTACCTTCTTAGGGGTCTCTTCTTTAATTTAGGTATTAATGGAACTGACTCATTAAGCCTATGTCCTACATCAGCCCTAAACCTCACTATCCATGAGGATTCCAAGTCCTTGGTCTTAGCTAAGTTAAGGTTAGTAATCACCAAACCTATCTTAGTATTAACATAAAGGAATACGCAAGTCTTTCGGCTTTTCCCGGTTAGGGGTCGCCACAGCGGAACTCCTGTCCACTAATGATTGGCAGTGGATTTTATGGTGCGAGTTGCCAGCCTGACGCCCAACCTTCAAAGAAGGCATGCCCATTGACGCACGCACCTACCTGCATGTCTTTGAAGTCATTCGACCATGGGGAGGACATGCAGACTCCACACAAAAGGCGCTCCAACTGAGAATCAAAAGGGAGATCCTGTTGCTGTGAGGTGACAACGCTAACCGCTGCACCACCGCAGCCTTCCATTAACATAAAGGAACATAATATCGATTAATCCAAATACTTATTTAGGTATATTATGTGGAACGCAACAATAAATAACATAACAGTAAGGATGTTAACAGCAAACCAGAATGAAATAACCCATAACACCAACAAAACAGTTAGTTTAACAGAATATATTAATATTAAATCATTGTAATAAATAACATTAATAAATTAAAGAAGATAAGGGGTGGGGAGAGAGAGAAAAACATTCTATTAGTGAAGTCGCAGATGATATTAATACACAGACTGCTAATACATACTTCTACAGGTGTGCAGTGTCTATTGTGAGTACAGTGACTCAGCATCTTCTATAGATGATGTAGCACATACATACCTCTCAAGCTATTAGCATGTGACAGTATGGTCCAAGCACTAACAAATGCTGGTACACAACTACATCAAACTGTTTCACATAATGTGCACATATATAATTACCAAGGTGTTCTGTAAATGGATTTGCACATACAATGCATTCCAGGTAATCATCTAGCTGCCAATTATGGACCAGACAGATTGGGCAGTTGTCATTACATTACAAAAAATCATGACACTTTTGAGGTATGTTTGTGTACATTAAGTAGACTAGACAGCCATCATGTCTTAGTTGGCAGGCATGGAAGTAGAACCCAAAAGCTGTGATTGCAGGGGACATGTGCACATTATGTAACAATTGACTGCAGTGACATTAGATCAGACATGCAGAGAATACAGCACTACTGGACTTATTCCAACATAATCTTATGAAACCACAATCCTGCTTTATACTTCATTGTTATTTCTCCTTAGAATCTGTGAAGTACACACATGATATACACCCAGAACAAGGGCTACCTTACCAATATACCTTGTTCCTGGTGTGGGAAGAGTAGACAGCATTATATGACTGAAAATGGGCTGCAGACAGCCCTGAACCATACTGTGGGCTGTGCAATACATTTATCAGGCAACTACTTTTGCATCATTTACTTATTTCAGTTTTACAGTTGACTGCAGAAACATTAGAACAAACATACAGTGAATACAGCCTCACTGCACTTATTACAACACATTAGTTATCAAGCCACAATCGTACTTTACATCTTATTGCTTATTGGTATTTTTATTGTTTATTGATTATTGCACTACAGTTATCAAAACAATATCTGTACTTACCACACTCATGGCACATACTGGCCAGATGCCCGGCATGAGACTGGACATTGCTAGTCTGTTCAGCTGCAGCTGTTGGAAGAGAGGCACACCATTATCATACCAGTTTTGCAAAGATTCAGCTTGTATATTATTAAAGTAGTGACAAATATACTTACATATCTGTGGGGCATGCCCATTCCTCACCTCTTTGACCTAGGTGTCCAAGGTTCCTCTCTTTCTTCACTTTAGGTCATCATAGTGATGATGACACTGCTCACCAGTGTGGGGCATACCAGTAGCACTGGTAAGATCCCTGGCCAACTGATCCCAGGCTTCAGCTTTGTATTCTGAGCCCTGGCAATCACCCTGCAACAGCCAGGGTTCATAGTTATGGACCAGAAGTCCAACAAACACTCTGGACTCCTGCATACCCCACCTCTATGCCAGAAAGTGTGTTGCCTCACCAGTGCTACCAGGCATATCGACAGGTTAATGAGACTCCAATGAATGCTGCAGAATTCCCACCTAGTGCCCTTAATATAGGCTGTTTTCCCACCCTTACACTTCATACTGCAACATTCAAAAAAGCACTGCATTGCTTAACATCACTCAAACCCTAAAGAAGCTCTGGTTAAAAATGAATAATATTCTTAGGGACTAGTGGGATCTAGCAAGAGAAATAAATGAAGATATGTAGAGTGAAAATATCGGGTTTTTTTTACTATAGATGTAGCAGATTTATTTTCAAGTATTCCCCACACAGAGGGGTTGCAAATTGTGGAGGAAACTTTATTTGAAGATTGTGAGTTAACTTGCAATGAGCAATTGGTCTGTTTAACCCTAATGGAGTTGGTTTTAAAATATAATTTTATATTTTTAAGGGGGAATTTTATCATCAAATTAAAGAGGTGGCAGCATGGATGCAGCATGCACCCCTATCTATGCAAACCTAGTTTTAGCAAAATGGGAGGAGAAACATGTCCTAAGTTCAATATATAGTGATTGCTGGATAATGTACAGGAGATTCCTGGATGATATATGTATTTTGTGGGCAGCTCAAAAAGAAAAGATTTACAAATTGTTAGAATTCCTAAACAATAGTGCGCCATTTCTGGATTTTACTTATAATATTTCTGAAAAGAAATTACAGCACCTAGATATAGAAATCTATAAAAAGGATGGAAATTTTTTATTCTAAAATCTACAGAAAGACTACCGTCTCAAATGCATGCCTCCATTTCAATAGTGCACACCCCTTACTATAAAAAGAACATTGTGAAAGGGCAATTTGTTCGGGCAAGCCTGAAGCCTGACACCTGAAGATGCAGAATTTGATGTTGAAATTAACTTCTTGTAGTCTTTATTTCTAGCAAGAAAATATCCCAAACAGTTAATAGATGAAGCAAGAATGGAAGTTTATGAGGGCAGAAGAGGTAGGTTTAAACCAATATTAGGAGAAACTTTAACTGACAGGAAGAATGAGATACATAAAGGGACAGAAGACTATGGGAATGCAGTAATTTTGGAATATTGGAAACTGAATGAAACACATTTATGGGTTTCACTGATCTGACAGATATTTCCAGAGACACATTAAAACCTGTTTATAAGAATTTTCAGAATTCGAAAAGTTTGATGGAAAACAATGTAAATGATTTTAACATACGGAGGAAGGGTACTTATAAGTGTGAGCACTGCTCCCAATGTACCTATATAGCTAATAAGAGAAGAGATTGTTTTGGATAGTAGAAACAGAAGGCTTAATAGCACAGGAATTTTTAACTGGGATTCTAGTGGTTTAATATACCTTGCAGTTTGTGAAGTGTGCCAGTCTTTCTATATAGGAAAGACGGAAAGAAAACTAAAAAGAATATATGAACATTGTTATGATGTTCAAACAAAAAAAGAAACAAATGCACTATATAAACATACTTTGGAATGTCTACATGCAAGATATATATTTTTTGTTTTAGAGGGTGTAAAAAGAGAAATAAGAGGGGGTCTTTGGGAATAAAAAATGATGTATAAAGAATTGTGGTGGCAGATAAACTTGCAAGCCACACTCTCTCCTGGTTTAAATGAAAATATTTCAGTTACACACGTACTAAAAATGCAAGCTGCTAAATTATAGTTTTAATATAAATTGAACCCTTGTTAATGTTTTAGCCTATATATAAATCACATTTATTTAAGGAGATGTAATGTGTTTTTTTTCTGAATATTTTACATTTTAGCCACAAGATGGCGATCCTGTACCAGATTTTAGCATTTTCTTATGTTCACCAGTTCATTCACTTTTATTCATTTTAAACTCACTTAGATTTTTTATATTTGTATACATAAACATTATTATGGGTGAGAAATGCATTTATTATAACATATTTAAGGTTTTTATCTATTCAGTTTAGCGGTATTAAGTGTTTTTTTTTAAGAAGAGAAGTTTATTCACTGTCTTTTTAAATCAATGTTCAGTACTTTTTAACAGGAAATGAGCTTGCATATAAATGGAGTGTTGTTTTTCAGTCCTGCATCTGATGAAGTCTTCGGAATACTGATGAAAATGCTTTGTACTACAGTGTATGCTTTAATGTGTGTTACAGTGTGTTTCTGGTTCATTTGGCTTTATTAAAACATCAGACTTTTATAGTGCTGGCTATTCCTTTCTTGGGTACTTCAATTTGGTCATCACTAAAACCCACTTTAGTAAAGTTTAGCAACACTCAAACAGGAGTGGCTGTTAATCATGTTTAAGCAGTGCTTAGCACCACTCATCTTTTTTAAATGTAACAAATATGTTTTGACATTAAACCACCCTTTAGGTCAGCTGACACATTTCCACACCAATACATGTATAAAAAAACTATGACTGCTGGGGACTTGAACCCAGGACTTACAACACTCTAGGTCATGACTCTGCCTATCCAGCTATGTGGACAGCATGAAAACTAGTATACCTTCACATATACTACTAAGTTACCTGTTAGTATTGCTAAGCAGCATGCCGCACTGTGCAAATGGCCATTCAGAATATAAATACATGGTAGAGAGCAATGCATAATTGATTACATCTGGTTTCTATTTTTAGCTGTCTGTCAAATGTCACCTATGCATGTGTAAGTGCAGCTTGGCATTGCTGCGCTCTGCACTGTGCTGCACAAACGAGCATTCAAAGAAAGCAAAATAAATAATTAATTACATCCAGTTTCTATGTTACATGTCTGGTAGGTGTCAGCTGTGTATGTGTAAGAGCAGCTTGGCATTGCTGCACTCTGCACAGTGCAGACGAGCATTAAAAGAAAAAAAATATTACAATTCACACATATTTCTAGACTACCAGAGTACATTACAGGTATGTACATTATCCTGTATATAACATCTGTCCAGGAATTCCCTGGACAATCGACAACCACAGGACACTATATTGCTGCCTACACAGATTTAATATCCATGTTACTGTGATTTTTCTTGGCAGCGCTCCAAGATTAATATGCATGGCACACTGCCGATGGGCAACCATCGCTGTGCACACCGGTACATTCCATCTAGACTCTACATGGAGCCTACATGGATCCCGGGGATGGTGTCTGATACAAAAAGCAATACCAACCGTGTTACTAAATCTACTGTAGACAGAAAAAGCCACATTTTGGTAAGAAAAAGCCACATTTTGGTATTAACATCTGTTTTTATTAGACCTTCTTTAGCCAATGTCATACTGATTTGTCTACATTTTTGACCCAGTGCACTGAGAAAGTATATTTATATCTGCTTAAACGTATCTGATAGGATTGCTCATGTTAATTATATGCACAGTTTATAAATATTATGCACATAGTATTCTGTATTCAGTACTAAATGCATTTTCCAATCCTTTTTATAAGAAACACATTTGAATGTTTAGTATGCATCATATAAGTTTATCTCATTGCTGGCAAACTCAGAGTCAAATGACAGTGAGTACAAAATATGTGAACTGGTCACCTCAGTGGCTGCAAAATAAAGAATTGTTACTGCCGAATACAGTATATGTGAGCTAGTATCTCTTTAAATATTTAGTAAGTCTGTGGTGTGAGTGATGTAACCTGGGATAATCTATTTAAACATTCAGTAAGTCTGTAGTGTGAGGAATGTGACACAGGATGGACTCTTCAATCATTCATTTTTGAGTGTGAGTATGTGACTTGGGTGGACCCTTCAAACATTCATTAAATCTGGGTTGTGAATAATTAGATATGGGATGGGCTCTTTAAACATTCAATAAGCCTGGGGTGTGAGTAATATCACCTGGGATTGGTTCTTTAAACATTCATCAAGTTTGAAGTGTGAGTAATGTGACCTGGGTAATATTCAGTATCTGAGGTGTAAATAATATAACCAGGGATATGATCTTTAGGCATTTAGTAATTCTAGGCTGTGAGTAAAGTGATCAGCACTTGGTCTAAAATCTACAGTAATAGTCTGAAGTGAAATCATATGTCTATTCTCTGTGAGTATATGCCTCTGTATGCTATCTTGAACTGTGTTCTTAATCAATTAACTTGCATATTGGCCAAAGTGTCAGACATAAACTTGTTTTTGGCATCACGGTATTTTCTGTGCTTTTGCTTTTATCTTGCTACATTGCTGCTGATGTCTCACACATAGGTAAACGTAAGACTGAGCAAGACTTTTGTAAGCAGATCACCTGTTGGGCTTACTATGCATTTATTTTCATTTTTTTCATATTTTGAGGAAAGCAACAACAGCAAGGGAACAATGGTTTGTTTTAACCACACAGTCAGTACAAAATTCTCTCCTCTAAAACATTTAATTTCTGAACTTTGTTGAACCATGGATGTATTCTAGTTTGTTTCCCCAGTTTTGGTTTGAGATGGTGACCCTAAAACCAACAATATCTCTGAAACTATAGAGGAACTAGTCTGAAAACTGGAAGTCCTGGATTTAGTGTTTTGAGCAGTATCTTAATGTGCTGTGTTTCCTCATTTAACAAGTAGGGAACATTCAATTCAAGGTCTTTATCACTTTCACTTTTGATGAAGGTGGAGAAAGACAAACTTGCAGTACTCAAAACGCAAAGTCATTTAAGAAAAAATAATTCCAAAACACTGAAAAATTCACACTCCTGTTTTATTAACAAAAAGATCTATTTCATTTATCAGCACACACACACACACACACACACACACACACACACACACACATATATATATATATATATATAAAAACACAGAAGATGATATTACATTGCACATGCAGTGAGAAACAGCCTTGGCACATGCAATTTTAAAAAACAAAAACACCCTGCACACTATCTGCTAATTATGTATACTAGCTCCAGGATTGCACAATTCCCAGGAAAGGGAATATTCCTTTTCATAGTGATTGTCGATCTTGCACACCTGATGACCAATTGTCCTGTCGACCATATGAAGTAGACTAGACACTTGTAGACATAACACACACACAAAATTTTAACAGCCACACATATAAATACACACACACACACACACACACACACACACACACACACACACACACACACACACACACACACACACACACACACACACACACACACCAATGCATGAACTCAGAAACTAGGGAGACAGTGAGGAAAGCACAATAATTGCCTTCTCACTCAGGACACTGGAGATGTTTTAAGTTCAATGTTCTGAGCACAGATCAAATACCCAGTGACAAATACTATAGCCCCATAAGTGTTAAGAGATAGAATAGTCAGTGGAATCAGAAGTGATTAGCTAAGGGGTAAATTATTGACAAACGCTCATTTAACACTGGGAAATGTATGCTGAACAAGTGGTGAACTATTGTGTGTCGAACTTAAACACATCAATGAAAAGCCTGTTGTGTACAGAACTAGGACTATGCATAGAAGTGAACTGAAAATGAAGCCTAAAGTAATACAAATGATAAACTGCAGGCAATAACATTGAAAATGAAGAAAGTGCCTGGTATCAAATAAACAGGCATGAAAAGACATGCTGTAGAAGTACAAATCAAATCTGCAAATTCTGTAGAACTTGAAATCATTTTGGCAGCATTAGCATGACATGGCAAAAGTATAACACAAAATATTAAGGTTCTGCTAAGAAACGGTGAGTTCCTGAATGTTGACATTCCAAAAGAAGAACAACAAAAAAAGCACGAAATCCAAAAAGGTGAAAAACCCCTTTTTGCTTGGGCCTTCCTACCCCCCAATGTTATCAGCAAGCCACCCTACCCCGTAAAGTTATATATATCAACTCCATGGTCGCACCAAATTGAAGAAGCGAGAGAGCTCTCTAAAGAAGTGAATCATTGCTGGCACACAATTATAAATTCCACTGGCAATGATTTCCTATGGGAACAGTGCTCATCATTAATGTTCATAGGTTCATAGGTTGGTACTAGGCTATCAGCCCTAGGGCCTATGTAAGCCTAGCCATAACAATTCCCTGGATATTTCTTCCCACAATATTTACTTCTCTGGACCCCTGTCTAGCAGGGTGACTGACATGATCCTCGGGGAGAATTTCCTATCTCCCATCCAATCACCAAGGTTCCTTTTGAAGAGGGCCAATGAGGCGCTCTGCTTGACATGTATGGGCAATCTATTCCAGAGTATGGGGAGTGTCTGGGTCAGGAACCTATCCCTCCAGCATGTTTTGTTCATTGTGATGACAAGGTTTAGATCCCTGGAGCATGTGGCTCTGAGGGATTGGGATTTCTTTAAGTGGAGCATGTCCAACAGCTCAGGGTTTGACATGGACTTGTATGTTAAGCAGAGATTGCCTCTGAGTAGACGATATGCCACAGAGTATAGCTGGAGTTTTTTTAGATGGTCAGCATATGGCATCTGCTTTAGGCCTGTGATTCTTTTAGTGAAGTATTTCTGTGGCCTTTCCAGCTGTTGCAGATGTCTTGTGAGGTACATACCAAACGGGGCATTATACTCTATAATGGGTCTAATGAGATGAGTTCAGTGGGACAATGACCTCCTTTTTTCTGGATGAAAAGCCCTTAGTGATGAGGTGTGCCACATAGAAGGATTTCCTGACTGTTGTGGCGATGTGGTTATTGAAAGTGAGACCACTGTCCACCTGTGTCCCTAAGACTCTCATCACACATTCGATGTTTAGTGTCCTGCCACCTATGTGGTAATTCATGGGTGCATGTTTTTTTCCAAAGGGGATAACTATACATTTCTTGGCACTAAGCTTGAGCCCATAGCTCTGGCACCAGGCATCTGTTTCTGTAAAGCCCTTTTGTAGAATATCCACATAATTTGAGGATTCAATAATGGCTCCCAGTTTGCAGTCATCTGCAAACTTTGTTAGCCAGAGTCCCTTAGTGTTGGCCTGTACTTCAGAAAAGTAGATGCCAAACAAGAGTGGTCCCAGGACTGAACCCTGAGGTACTCCACTTGTCACTTTTCTGGAGCTGGATTTGGAGTCAGCTACTTTTACAGTCTGGGTTCTGTCAGTAAGCCAGTTGGCAACCCATCAAGTGACATAGAGATTATAGGTTCATAGGTTCATAGGTAGGTACTAGGCTATTGGCCCTAGGGCCTATACAAGCCTAGCCAAAAATGTACCCTGGCTTTCGCCACCCAAGAAAATTATTTTCCTGTGCCCCTGTCAAGCAGAACCACAAAAGTGATCCCCGGGGTGAATTTCCTATTACCTATGCAATCATCAAGATTTTTCTTGAAGAGTGTTAATGAGGAGCTTTGTTTGACATAGATAGGTAGTCTGTTCCAGTGTATGGGAAGTCTCTGGGACAGGAATCTATCCCTCCAGCATGTTCTGTTTATTGTGGTGACAAAGTTTAGGTCCCTAGAGCATGTAGCTCGGAGGGATTGGGATTTCTTTAAGTGGAGCATGTCCAACAGCTCTGAGTTTGACATAGCTTTGTATGTTAGGCAGACATCGCCTCTGAGTAGGCGATATGCGACGGAGTAAAGCTGGAGTTTTTTGAGACGGTCTGCGTAAGGCATCTGTTTGAGGCCAGTAATCCTCTTTGTGAGGTATTTTTGTGGCCTTTCCAGTTGTTGTAGATGTCTTGTGAGGTACATACCAAAAGGGGCATTTTACTCTATAATGGGTCTAATGAGTGATGAGTAGACAGGAACAATGACCTCTTTTTTTCTGGATGAGAAACCTTTTGTGATGAGGTGTGCAACGTAGAAGGATTTCCTGACCACTTTGGCGATGTGATTATCAAAGGAGAGACTACTGTCCACCTGCGTCCCAAGGTCTCTTATCACACTTTCGGTGTTAAGTAGACTACCACCTATGTGGTAGTTCACGGGTACAGAATTTTTACCAAAGGGGATGACAATGCAGTTTTTGGCATTGAGCTTGAGATCATGTCTCGCGCTCAAATCCATGTTTCGCAGACATGGTTCGACGATGTGGCTGGTCGATCATATGTGATCGACAATATGAAGGTAAACCATCTGTGTATTATTGCTACATCCATAGTATCTGTACATGGGTGCATTACATCTAATCAAATACTCAAATCATCTTGCAAACTGAGGCATAGCACTAGCTATCAAACATTCATTTTATCACATAGTAACAATATTCAGTTGTGTGAGATTGCTCTAGATTAGGGTTAGAAAATTTGCCTCCCCCTGTTGTGTAACTTTGTAGGGGGGGTGCAGGGTGCAGAGAAGGAGCAAGCACCCCCCTACAAAAATACTTTTAATTAGATATATTTTTAATTTTCATTGAGTTGCATTTTGATCTTTTTTTTTTGCAATCAGATTTCATTCAGTTTCTGCACATTTTGTAGTAAATAAAATGTCTGTACACATATCCATAGCCATCACGTGTACTCCTGTATCCCTTATGTCTAAACAAATGTCTCCATATCCAGAGGTGGAAGAAGAAAGAGGCTGGAGAATTTCAATGATGGTGAAAATGATTCTTTCTACAGACCCTCAGGAAGCATGGCTTAAGGCTAGTGGGGGGAGGGGTGTCACCCAACCTTGAGAACAAGGTGTTACAGTTTGTGCTTCAGGACAAAATGCTATGGATGGGCATAATCATAGGGCATAAAAGATTTCACAACAGTCCTCTGTCCTGCTGCAGTGCCATAACTAGGCTATTTGGTGCGTGACACTGCCCTCAACCCAAACTTGAGGAGCAAAGACTTTATACTACCTCCTTGCTATAGCAATGAACACATACACACATACTACAAACAGTTAAATCCATTTATTTAAGTATCCACGATATCTTTCAACTCTGCTAAATGAGTGCCATTACTACACTAATACCTGATTGGCAAACCATTCACTCCATCCAGTTTACAGTACCACCATATGGTCTAGCAAGGGCAGGGGAACACCCTGCTATGCCAACTATTAGTCAAGTGAGTGCTTCCTCACACCTGTAATCCTCAGCTAGAATGTGCAATGCTCCTTGACTGGGCTTGGTTTGCCAAGCACATTCACAGGCCTCCGGCTGCTGCATGTGCTTGGCAATGCCCAGTTTATTAAGTTTATATATGATTCCAGAGTGGGGGATGATGTCGAAGGCCTTGGCGAGGTCCAGATAGGCTGTGTGGACACCTTACCCTCGTCCACAGCTCTGGAGACTGATTAGAAGAAGTCAATCAGATTCAGGAGACAAGATCGGCCCTTCACAAACCCAAACTGGGTGGAGTCCAGTGTTTGAAGGTTGCCAATGTATTTGTTTATAAGTTCCATGATAATGCATTCCATGCCCTTGCAGATCAGGCTTGTCAGACTGATGGGACGGTAGTTCCCGGGATCCAGGGCGGATCCTCCTTTGTGGAGCGGGATAACTATAGCTGTGCGCCACTCAGTGGGCACGAAGCCTGAGGTGAGGCTATGATTAAACATGACACTTAGGTGAGGTGCCAGTTAATTTTGTAGTTCATGTAGTACTAGCCTGGAATGTCATCTGGTCCCATGGATGCTGTATTCTTAACTTTGGAGAGTGCGGTTTCTACCTGTGTGGCTGTGATTATCGGAATTTGGCAATCTTTTGGTATTGAGATGGGCCCTTTAGGAGGTGAGAGGGGGTGACGTTGGCACTAAATCGATCTGCCAGGATACTGGCAATATCCTTGGGATCAGTATATTTAATGCCATTCTGTTGTAGCTCAGAGCAGATCTGAGCATTGCCATTTAGATTCTTGACATAACTATAGAATGTCTTGCGGTTGTCTTTGGAATCTTTGGCAATTTTATTTTCGTAACAAGCTTTTGAGGATTTTATGAGGGATCTCAGCTTCTTACTGAGGCTGGTGAGGGAGTGTTTTGCATCCTGGGATTTTCCTCTTTTCTGCAACAGTTTCTTCCTTCTGTTGTATAGTTTGTTTATAGCAGGGGACTACCAGATTGGCTTCCTTTTTTGGAGAAGAGCATCTTGGTTCTATTTGGGATGGCACGATTCATGCACAAGTGGATGTGCTCATACAGTGCCTTAGTGTAGGATTCTGCAGTCGAACTTCCAGATCCCATCTGCGTGGGTGTTGTGAAGTTTGTCACTTCTGACTTCAGTAGCATGAAGTTGGCTTTGGAGAAGTTTTTTAAGGAGGTTTCCTTACTGGGGGGTGGGGGTGGGATGTGGATGCCAAAAGTGATTTGCTTATGGTCAGACCTGACCAATGAGGGTTGACCACTGGTGTGGAGCATCTATCTCCAATGTTGGTAATGACCAGGTCTAGGATATTGGAGCCCCTGGTGGGACAATGGATTAGTTGATCCGGGGCATTGGAATTTATGAATTCCAAGAACCGTTGGGAAAAGGAGTTGGTACCCGAGTAGTTTTCCCAATTAATGGCAGGGTAGTTGAAATCACCCAGTATTAGGGTGTTTGGTTGTATCTTAATATTTTCCAGTATGTTTAGAAAGGCATAGTGAGAATCTTGGGGCATAGTGGGGGATCTGTAGCAAGCTACAATTTGGATTGCAGTCTTACCTAGTGTTAGTCGCACCTGGAGAATTTCAGATGCATTGTGTTGGGCAACTAGCCTGGAGGTGTGAATATCCTTGGTGAATATGGACACTCCTCTACCTTTTGTGTTTCGGTCTTGGTTTTGCGGCCGAAAAGTGTGGTAAGAATGGTAGCCTGGTATTACAGGGGTGCTCTCTGGAGCCTTGAACCAAGTCTCAGTTACTGCACAGATATCGATGTTCTCCATTTTTAGGAGTGCCTCAAGAGAGTGCATTTTGAGGTTTAGACTTCTAGCATTGAGTAGCATTACCTTCAGACTTTGCATGCTTGTATCTGTTATGGTGGTGGTTTTATCCTTTGAATCTTGCCTAAAAAAGGCACTATAGGGGTGGCAAGAGCTTTAGCCAGTAACCTGAATCCCAGGGGTGACAGGTGCAGACCATCTCTGGCAAAGCATCGTGGTTTGTCGATCATGTCTTCCCAGGCAGACAGATACTGGATCCCCTTTGAATGACACCAGAAGCTTAGCCAATTGTTGAAGTCAATCATTTTGCCCTTATACTGTGGTATAATTCTGGGTGAAGGCAGGATGTTACTCAGGGCTAGAGTCATACCTGTCTGGGTCACATGATCCAAGAGCTCTTCCATGTCTCTTTTCATGTAGTCCAGGGAGGTACGTCTCAAGTCATTCACTCCAGCATGGACAATGACAGAGTCATATTTGTACTTGTTATGGAGTGACTTGAGTGCATGCATTCATTATGTGGCGGATCCTGGCACCCGAGAGGCAGCTGACTGTAATTTTCTCCTTGTTCAGCTTGGTGAGTGGGACATCAGTGTGCCTGACTATAGAGTCACCTATGACTAAAGTGTTGGGTACACTGTCTTGCCTTAGGGGCTGTTGTTGGGTGGCACACTGGTGTTGTGAGCTATGTGTCACTTTGGTTGTGACTGGTGCTTGTTTGCGTTTTGGCTTCAGAGGTCCTTGTTGCTTGTGCAGGTTAATGTTAAGGGCCTCCGCATATGTGGGTTTAGTGTTGCTATGTGTGGATGTTGATGGTGTGGGTTTTGAAGGGCTATGAGTTGCTTGAGGTGCAATGCAGGTGTTAACCTTCTCCTCTTGACTGTCAAGCACAATCTTGGCCGGAGAGAGCTTTGCTTCCAGTTTGGCTATGTAAGTGCATCTCTCGCAGATTGTAGTGTTGGGTGGTAGGAGGAGAGGATTATCTGTGTACATGAGGCAGTTGCTGCACTGCCCCAGTATACCCAGATTCACCAGGTGGACAGGAGAAATCACCGGAAGTTGACCCTTGGACATGCCTGTTTAGGTACTTTTTTGTAAAGTTTAACAGCTGTTGTCCCTTACCTTAGCAAGGTACTTTGCAATTATAGGCTGTTTAGTGCCTATGATTAATTTCTCCTTATTGACAAGGAGAGCTGAGTGCTTGAATCAATTTCAGGCTTCCTAGTGTTTTCTTGTAAAGTTTAAGAGCTGTTTTCCCTTACCTTTACAAGGTACTTTGCAATTATAGGCTGTTTAGTGCCTATGATTAATTTCTCCTTATTGACAAGGAGAGCTGAGTGCTTGAATCAGTTTCAGGCTTCCTAGTGCTTTCCGGCAGGTTCTAGAGCAAGTGCTAGTTACAGGGGTTCAGATTTTAATGCTACTCCCTCTTGGAGGATGTTCACATCACTAGGGGACTTTATGACAGTGCCCAGCTTGCAGTCATCTGCAAACTTGGTCAGCCACTAACCACTGGTTTTGGCTTTCACCTCAGAAAAGTATATCCCAAACAGTAGAGGCCTCAAGACTGATCCTTGGGGTACACCACTTGTTACGGGTCTATGGCTAGAGGTGGCTTCTACTATTTTGATTGAGTGGGTTCTATCAGTGAGCCAGTTAGCTACCCATCTGGTAACATATGGGTTGATGCCTAGCTGGGGGAGTTTATCTATTATGCCTGAGTGGGGAATAGTGTCAAACGCTTTGGCTAGGTCAAGGTAGGTGGTGTGCACTGTCTTGCCCTCATCCATGGCTGTGGTGACTGTTTCGAAGAAGGCAACCAAGTTTAACAGGCATGATCTCCCTTTGACAAAACCAAACTGTGTGGGATCAAACGTTTGGAGGTTGCCAATGTCCTTGTTTATATGGTCCATGATAATGCGTTCCATGGCCTTACAGATCAGGCTAATTAGGCTGATGGGCCTACAATTGCCTGGGTTGGTGGACACTCCATCTTTGTGCAGAGGGATGACAGTGGCTGTCCTCCATTCTGCTGGGATGAAGCCAAAGCACAGGCTTTGGTTGAATAGAGTGCCTAGTGGTGCTGAGAGCTCTTGCCTGAGTTCATGTAGGACACAGCCAGAGATGTTG
Source organism: Protopterus annectens (assembly GCF_019279795.1). Taxonomy (NCBI): domain Eukaryota; kingdom Metazoa; phylum Chordata; order Ceratodontiformes; family Protopteridae; genus Protopterus; species Protopterus annectens. Next base: position 1,732,132,495 of record NC_056728.1, read on the forward strand.
TTGAGTCCCATGGAGGTTGTAATTTTTGCCTTTGAGAGGGCATTAATAACATGCTCCCTGGAGATGAGAGGAGGGGGTAGGTGCTGGGAATGTCAAGTTTTACTAATGGGGGGGACAGGGGGGGGTGAAGTTTTCACTGAACTTGTCCACCAGCAGGTTGGCTATATCTATGGTGTTTGCACATGTGGTATTCTTGACCACCAGTTCAGAGCAGATTTGGTAGTTACCTTTGAGAGTGCAGACTTATGAGAAGAAGGCCTTGCGATGTTCTTAGTGGATGTGGCCAGTTTGGACTTAAAGTTAGCCTTAGAAGATTTCACCAGTGACCTTATTTGCTTGTTCTGACAAAGGAGAGATTGCTTCCAACTTGGCACCTCCTCCTTCTTGGTCCTGGACAGCAATTATTTCCTTTTATTATAGAGTCTGTTTATTGCTGCTGTCCACCAGACAGGTTTACGCTTTCTTGAGGAAGATGATTTGGTCCTGTCAGGTATTGCTGAGTCCATGCACCTATATAGGTGCTCATATAGTTTTTTTGGTGTAGGCTTGGACATTAGTACTTGATTCAACTGAAGGGATGGTGGCTGTGAAGCTGCTTATACCTGCTCTCAGGAGTTTGTAGTCAGCTTTGGAAAAGTTTTTTTTGTTTGACCCTGGCAGGGGGGAATCAGGGGAGATGGTGACTTTGAAAGTGATTGCTTTATGGTCAGATCTTACCAAGGAGGATGACACTGTAGGGGTGCTACAGTGACTACTCATGTTGCTTAGTACCAGGTCCAGGATATTTCACCTCTTGTGAGGGTATCAAATAGCTGATCCAATGCATTGGCATTGATGAAGTCGAGGAATCTCTGGACATTCTTGTTTGTGCTAGAATAGGTCTTCCTCTCTATGGTTGGGTAGTTAAAGTTGCAACGGATCAGGAAAGATGGTTAAATCTTGATGGATTCAAGTAAGTCCAGATAGGTGTAGTGGGCCTCTTGAGTCATGGTTGGGGGTCTGTAGCTAGCTATGATTTGAATAGGTGTTTTGTCAATAGTTAACTGCACGTGGAGTGTCTCCAGTGTGCCATACTGTTTGACCAGCCTGGATGTGTGTATGTCTTTGATAAATATTGAAACTCTACCTCCTTTGGCTTTGTAGCCCTCCATTTAGGGTCTGAAAATATGATAGGACAAGTAACCTGGTAAGGCTGGGGTGCTCTCCACAGCTTTGAACCAGGTTTCAGTGACTGCACAAATGTCAGCATCTTCCAGGTTGAGGAATGCTTGCAATGAGTGCAGTTTCATATTAAGACTCCTAACATTTAGCAGCATGACCTTTACATTTCTTTTAGAAGAATTTTTCACATTGGTAATTTTGTCCTCATGACTTTGCCTAAAAAAAGGCACTGTGGGGAGGCAAGAGCCTTTCCAGAAGCTTGAATCCTAGGGCAGACAGATGAAGGTCATCTCTGGCAAACCATAATGGTCTGTCAATCATGTCCTCCCAGGCTGTCAGGTACTGAATCCCCTTGGAATGACACCAGAAACTATGCCAATTGTTAAAGTCAATCATTTTCTGTTTGTACTGAGGCATCATTCTGGGTGATGGTAGGATGCTGCTTAAGGCTAGGGACATACCTGCCTGGGACTCATATTCAGCAAGGTCAATCATGCTTCTCTTCCAGTGGTGGCTGGTGACTTCAAATCAAAGGGGGGCTGCAGGAGACAGCGGAATGGGTGTGGTCAACTAGAAAGGGGAGGAGCTAAAACCACAAAAACTAACTTTAATTAAATACGCTGCCCTGGGTGGCAAACCATCATTATGAGAGTCCAATCAAGACAAAAATAAGTGTAGAAGAATAAAAATATTTCAATGCATTGGCTGCATGACAGCTTACTTAATATCTAGATGGAAACAAAAGGTTGTGAGGCATGAAAAAATAAATTACTTTTTAAATACATTACTGGAATGCCAGTCAAAATCAAGTATAAGAAAAACCAGAAGCACTCAACTCAAACCACTTCTCCTTGCACTGCAGTTCTAATTATAATTTATATTCAGCTTTATTAAAGTACCAAGTAACATGCTGAAAGTAGAAATCTCTGTGATGCCCCCACTTGTAAAAATGTTTCTTATCCAAAAAGGACCTGCTGCCTGACAACTATCTACTTGTTTCATGGGGAAAACATAATCAAAATAAAAAATGAAAAGCAAACAAGAAACAAGCTCAAGATACATTGCTTAAAGGATCACTGTACAGGTTATGGACCACACATGATTGGCATTCTGTTTAGTTTACGGGTAAAGTCTGTAGAGATGACTGAAAGTGTCCAACAAGTGTAATGAGCTTTTTAAAATAATGGAATCCTGTCCTTTAATACCCAAGGCTTATACATTATCTAGTCAAGTATTCTCTGCATGGCAACAACAGAAAGGCTTTCAGTGTTGGTAATTCTTTAACACTATGCTTATTAAAGCTTACTTGCATCTTACGATCTCAGACAAACTTACCTTATGGTCATTAAAGCATTGCTACTTAAACACAGAGCAACAGGCACTTTCTGAGTAATAAGCATAAATTTGAGTAGTAAGCATAAATCAACAGTACAAAAATATGACAGAAACCAGACCGTTCTGCAAAATCAAGGACAGATGAAAAGCCACTGTAGTACTTGTGTCTACCTTGGATGGGGGGACACACTGCATATTTACACTGCATAACTACTCCTTGCCTTGCTTGGACACATCCAGAGTCACTACATGGGGGAGTGGGGTGCAACAAGTATGTCACAATTTGAAATGTCTCTGGCTGACTTTGATGGCCCTGACACATTTGTCATACCTCTCAACCTCAGAGCAAGAAATCTGGACAAAGCCATACAAAGAAGTGGGACAAAGGCCCAAAAATAAGGACAATTTTTAAATACTGCTCTAATAAACTTAGAAAGATAATAGAATAGGTCTTGCATTAGTATGAATTTTCTGAAGGGTATAAAATCTGAAACTCAAATGTCTGTCATTATTTTCTAACTTCAGTCTTTAGTGATTTGTCACTAATTTGCCAAAAAACACAATTTTATGAAAAATGGACCACAAATGTGATGCAAAAATATAAAATAGCCACACAATACAGCTGGGAACCTGTCAAAGAAGGGACACTTTAATGTTAGTAATGCTAACTTGAGCAGCTAACAAAATAAAAGAATCTACATGCATTTCAAGTAATCTATAACTTTGATTATTACAGTTATTTCTTAATTGTAAACCCTCCATGTTTTCTTCCAAAATTGCTATTTTGCGGAGGAATTATTAGGGGGAAGAGCAACATTTTGAGCCAAAATCGGGGACAGTTGAGAGGTTGGCTATGCCTAATTCTATAAAGCAATTTATTTGCATGTACCTTTCAACCTGTTAATGCAGTAAATCTGAACAAGGCCAAATATATTGGGGGAACATATAAACAGTACTAAAAATTGCTCTTGTATAAATTGAGACGGTTGATAGAATAACAGTTCTTACTTCAGCATGCATTTTTCTGAAGGTTATGAAGCCTGAAACTCAGTGTACATTATTTAGTGACTTAATTCCTAAATGATTTGCCAGAAAACTACAAATTTTATGAAGAACAAACCAAAAATAAGAAGCAAAAATCTATTCATTCTTTGAAAATCTGGACAGTTGGGAGGTATAGTTCAGCTGGGCCTGTTTGAGTTTTCTGCCCATCCCCCCATGACAAAATCATGGTTGAATGGAGCCTCTGCAGCCATTCCAATGAACCATTACTTGGCTATTTCACTCCATTTACCATAAACACTAATGTGCATACTGCTTTACTTCTATGATGAGTTGGTCTTCATTTGAAAGTTTTATTTTGTATTTTACAGCACAAACACTAAGTAATCTGCTAAACAAAGCAATGCAGTCTCACAATGAAAACTTAGCATTAAAGCTTCTCTGCCCTTGAAACTCACATTCATTGAAACAGCATTGAAACCCACATTCAAAGAAAATACATTTTTCCAGTGGCAGATAAAGATTAATTTTGGGCTGTTTTCAAATTATAGCCCCCTTGCATATGAAACATAGATGTGCTCTTTGATACACCTTCCTCATTGTACTAAATTATATTCCTTGTACAATACAGTACAGTTGATAGAGGGCATTTTAAATTTGTTTTGAACATTTTTCCAGTAAGCAATGAAACAAAACGCATGCACCCATAATGGCAAAACTGCCCAGTTCAGAACATTTACTATATTTACTCATTAACACTTTGTAAATCAAGTTAGTCCATTCAGAAATATAAACACGTCTTTCAGAAATACAATTCTAAGTCCATTTCTAAATCAAACTCGAAAAGTATGTCATTTTTCAATTAATATCAAATCTATGTGCAACATGTTAATTACAACTTCTGTATCCAGTAAAAACAGTCGTCCAAGATCTATTATTGTAAAATTTATCTCCACTCAAGGCAAAGACCTTGTTTTAAGAACTGCCTGGTCCATTGCGCCATTAAAAATTAGTGATTAAACTATCAGGTATGGCAATGTCTTTTCACCCCTTGTAGTGTCCAAAAGAATAGCATGTGCACCTCTAATAAAATCATTAAAGAAGGAAAGGATCAAAACACAACTCATATTCCTAGCAAGAATAAGACTATCCCTGCCAGAAGGAAATAAATCTTTTGACCCTCTCTAAAAAGTATACATATTTGTCCAAAAAAGAACCTTTTAAGTCAACCTGAACCCATGGATTCTTCAAAGAACTTAAAAAGACAAGCTTCAAAAAATGAGTGGACTATTAAAGAAAAAAAGAAACCCAAAGCCAAATGATTATATATAGCTTCACATTTCATGCAAGTTTTTGTTTTCTCCCTTCTAAATAATATGAAATCATACATAATGTGACTTTTTTTCTCTCCTAGTATCTTTTCCACAACAAAGCTAACTTTATAAATAATATTATAGTACTCAAAATTCAAGTAAATCAAAATTTTATCCAATTGCAAACTACTATTTTATACTTTTATCTCTTTATATACATGGCATAGCACTAGTAAAATGGTATGAAATCACTCACTCATTTTATATATATATATATATATATATATATATATATATATATATATATATATATATGTTTATTTATTTTTATATTCTACGCGTATTTCCTTATGTATGTGCCTTCCCTTTCTGTTTTAGTCCTAGTGTCATAGTATTTAATCACTGCAGGACAGGAAAGAGAAATGCTTACTGTGTTGCATTTAAGTATTTAAAAAGAAAGTGGTGATATTTTATTATATATACATTTACTACTTAACTGAATTTCTGTACTATGCTCCATTTAGCTAGTATATCATATAGCTGTATATGATTGGTAATGTGGAGCCTTTATTTTAAATATTCATCATTTTGCAAGTTATGCTTATAAGCTTCACTTCACTAGAAAATTCATGCCTACTTACTTTTTTGATGGAATTTTTAACAACTTTTGTGACAAGCTCAAGCTTGTAAAGGCTTCCGTTAGCTCCCAGACTCATGATAAACAATCTGTGCTTTCAGGAAGTAGGCATGACCTTTGAACTTATTTTTCTTCACCGAACTCTAAAAGCCAATCAGATTCAAGGATGATTGTTTCATCTGTGTTTTCATTCATTTAGCAATTATCTAAAAAGTCTTATAAGCATATGTTTTACTATAAACAGTGATTTATTTAATCTGAATTTCATTTATATTTAAATAAGAATTACAATTATGTTTCTGACAGTGACAGTTTTAAATGCATATTTTTTCCTATCGGCTTTAATGACATTATAGTCCTGTATTTAGGTTCATATGTTCATAGGACGATACTAGGCTATTAGCCTGGAGGCCCTTATAAGGCTAGCCAAGAATTTAACCCATGTTCCCACAAAGTCAGCACCTGTTTTCCCTGTCCAGCAGGGACACAGGTGAGATCCCAGGGGTATATTTTCTGTTTCCCATACAGTTGTCCAAGTTCCTCTTAAAGAGGGCTAGTGAGGTAGATTGCTTGACATGGAGATGCAGTCTATTCCACAGATGAGGGAATCATTGGGACACAAATTTATCCAGACATGTTCTATTAATATCACAGACCAGGTTGAGACCTTGCATGTGAGTTGTGCAAGTGGAGTTTGACTTATGGATATGTAGCAACTCCATCAAGGCTGAGTCTGAGATGGCCTTGTAGGCAAGACACAGGTCATCTCTGGGCAGTCTGTATGAGACTGAGTAGAGGGACAGAGCTTTTAGCCTATCTGTAGAGGATAGGTGTTTGAGACCCTGGATTTTCCTGGTCAGGAACCTCTGTGGTCTCTGCAACTGCTGCATGTGCTTGGCAAGGTACATGCCAAAGGGGGCTTTGTATTCGATAATGGGTCTGATAAGGGAGGAGTACAGGGATGTTATGACCTCCTTGTTCCTGGATGAAATACCCTTACTTATGAGGTGGGCCATATAAAAAGCCTTCTGTTCAATGGAGACAACATGGTGGTCAAAATTCAGGTTGCTATCAACCTGGGTGCCCAAGTCCCTCGCAACTGATTGCATTGTTAGTACATTGTTATTAATGTGATAATTAGTGGTAACACCATTTTCCCCAAAGGGCATACTGATACATTTCTTAGCATTCAGTTTGAGGTCATGCTTCTGGCAAAAGTCATTAGTTTCGTTAAGGCCCTCTTGGAGGATGTTCACATCACTAGGGGACTTTATGACAGTGCCCAGCTTGCAGTCATCTGCAAACTTGGTCAGCCACTAACCACTGGTTTTGGCTTTCACCTCAGAAAAGTATATCCCAAACAGTAGAGGCCTCAAGACTGATCCTTGGGGTACACCACTTGTTACGGGTCTATGGCTAGAGGTGGCTTCTACTATTTTGATTGAGTGGGTTCTATCAGTGAGCCAGTTAGCTACCCATCTGGTAACATATGGGTTGATGCCTAGCTGGGGGAGTTTATCTATTATGCCTGAGTGGGGAATAGTGTCAAACGCTTTGGCTAGGTCAAGGTAGGTGGTGTGCACTGTCTTGCCCTCATCCATGGCTCTGGTGACTGTTTCGAAGAAGGCAACCAAGTTTAACAGGCATGATCTCCCTTTGACAAAACCAAACTGTGTGGGATCAAACGTTTGGAGGTTGCCAATGTCCTTGTTTATATGGTCCATGATAATGCGTTCCATGGCCTTACAGATCAGGCTAATTAGGCTGATGGGCCTACAATTGCCTGGGTTGGTGGACACTCCACCTTTGTGCAGAGGGATGACAGTGGCTGTCCTCCATTCTGCTGGGATGAAGCCAAAGCACAGGCTTTGGTTGAATAGAGTGCCTAGTGGTGCTGAGAGCTCTTGCCTGAGTTCATGTAGGACACAGCCAGAGATGTTGTTGAGTCCCATGGAGGTTGTAATTTTTGCCTTTGAGAGGGCATTAATAACATGCTCCCTGGAGATGAGAGGAGGGGGTAGGTGCTGGTAATGTCAAATTTTACTAATGGGGGGGACAGGGGGGGGTGAAGTTTTCACTGAACTTGTCCACCAGCAGGTTGGCTATATCTATGGTGTTTGCACATGTGGTATTCTTGACCACCAGTTCAGAGCAGATTTGGTAGTTACCTTTGAGAGTGCAGACTTATGAGAAGGAGGCCTTGCGATGTTCTTAGTGGATGTGGCCAGTTTGGACTTAAAGTTAGCCTTAGAAGATTTCACCAGTGACCTTATTTGCTTGTTCTGACAAAGGAGAGATTGCTTCCAACTTGGCACCTCCTCCTTCTTGGTCCTGGACAGCAATTATTTCCTTTTATTATAGAGTCTGTTTATTGCTGCTGTCCACCAGACAGGTTTACGCTTTCTTGAGGAAGATGATTTGGTCCTGTCAGGTATTGCTGAGTCCATGCACCTATATAGGTGCTCATATAGTTTTTTTGGTGTAGGCTTGGACATTAGTACTTGATTCAACTGAAGGGATGGTGGCTGTGAAGCTGCTTATACCTGCTCTCAGGAGTTTGTAGTCAGCTTTGGAAAAGTTTTTTTTGTTTGACCCTGGCAGGGGGGAATCAGGGGAGATGGTGACTTTGAAAGTGATTGCTTTATGGTCAGATTTTACCAAGGAGGATGACACTGTAGGGGTGCTACAATGACTACTCATGTTGCTTAGTACCAGGTCCAGGATATTTCACCTCTTGTGAGGGTGTCAAATAGCTGATCCAATGCATTGGCATTGATGAAGTCGAGGAATCTCTGGACATTCTTGTTTGTGCTAGAATAGGTCTTCCTCTCTATGGTTGGGTAGTTAAAGTTGCAACGGATCAGGAAAGATGGTTAAATCTTGATGGATTCAAGTAAGTCCAGATAGGTGTAGTGGGCCTCTTGAGTCATGGTTGGGGGTCTGTAGCTAGCTATGATTTGAATAGGTGTTTTGTCAATAGTTAACTGCACGTGGAGTGTCTCCAGTGTGCCATACTGTTTGACCAGCCTGGATGTGTGTATGTCTTTGATAAATATTGAAACTCTACCTCCTTTGGCTTTGTAGCCCTCCATTTAGGGTCTGAAAATATGATAGGACAAGTAACCTGGTAAGGCTGGGGTGCTCTCCACAGCTTTGAACCAGGTTTCAGTGACTGCACAAATGTCAGCATCTTCCAGGTTGAGGAATGCTTGCAATGAGTGCAGTTTCATATTAAGACTCCTAACATTTAGCAGCATGACCTTTACATTTCTTTTAGAAGAATTTTTCACATTGGTAATTTTGTCCTCATGACTTTGCCTAAAAAAAGGCACTGTGGGGAGCAAGAGCCTTTCCAGAAGCTTGAATCCTAGGGCAGACAGATGAAGGCCATCTCTGGCAAACCATAATGGTCTGTCAATCATGTCCTCCCAGGCTGTCAGGTACTGAATCCCCTTGGAATGACACCAGAAACTATGCCAATTGTTAAAGTCAATCATTTTCTGTTTGTACTGAGGCATCATTCTGGGTGATGGTAGGATGCTGCTTAAGGCTAGGGACATACCTGCCTGGGACTCATATTCAGCAAGGTCAATCATGCTTCTCTTCCAGTGGTGGCTGGTGACTTCAAATCAAAGGGGGGCTGCAGGAGACAGCGGAATGGGTGTGGTCAACTAGAAAGGAGAGGAGCTAAAACCACAAAACTAACTTTAATTAAATACGCTGCCCTGGGTGGCAAACCATCATTATGAGAGTCCAATCAAGGCAAAATAAGTGTAGAAGAATAAAAATATTTCAATGCATTGGCTGCATGACAGCTTACTTAATATCTAGATGGAAACAAAAGGTTGTGAGGCATGAAAAAATAAATTACTTTTTAAATACATTACTGGAATGCCAGTCAAAATCAAGTATAAGAAAAACCAGAAGCACTCAACTCAAACCACTTCTCCTTGCACTGCAGTTCTAATTATAATTTATATTCAGCTTTATTAAAGTACCAAGTAACATGCTGAAAGTAGAAATCTCTGTGATGCCCCCACTTGTAAAAATGTTTCTTATCCAAAAAGGACCTGCTGCCTGACAACTATCTACTTGTTTCATGGGGAAAACATGATCAAAGTAAAAAATGAAAAGCAAACAAGAAACAAGCTCAAGATACATTGCTTAAAGGATCACTGTACAGGTTATGGACCACACATGATTGGCATTCTGTTTAGTTTACGGGTAAAGTCTGTAGAGATGACTGAAAGTCTCCAACAAGTGTAATGAGCTTTTTAAAATAATGGAATCCTGTCCTTTAATACCCAAGGCTTATACATTATCTAGTCAAGTATTCTCTGCATGGCAACAACAGAAAGGCTTTCAATGTTGGCAATTCTTTAACACTATGCTTATTAAAGCTTACTTGCATCTTACGATCTCAGACAAACTTACCTTATGGTCATTAAAGCATTGCTACTTAAACACAGAGCAACAGGCACTTTCTGAGTAATAAGCATAAATTTGAGTAGTAAGCATAAATCAACAGTACAAAAATATGACAGAAACCAGACCGTTCTGCAAAATCAAGGACAGATGAAAAGCCACTGTAGTACTTGTGTCTACCTTGGATGGGGGGACACACTGCATATTTACACTGCATAACTACTCCTTGCCTTGCTTGGACACATCCAGAGTCACTACATGGGGGAGTGGGGTGCAACAAGTATGTCACAATTTGAAATGTCTCTGGCTGACTTTGATGGCCCTGACACATTTGTCATACCTCTCAACCTCAGAGCAAGAAATCTGGACAAAGCCATACACAGAAGTGGGACAAAGGCCCAAAAATAAGGACAATTTTTAAATACTGCTCTAATAAACTTAGAAAGATAATAGAATAGGTCTTGCATTAGTATGAATTTTCTGAAGGGTATAAAATCTGAAACTCAAATGTCTGTCATTATTTTCTAACTTCAGTCTTTAGTGATTTGTTACTACTTTGCCAAAAAACACAATTTTATGAAAAATGGACCACAAATGTGATGCAAAAATATAAAATAGCCACACAATACAGCTGGGAACCTGTCAAAGAAGGGACACTTTAATATTAGTAATGCTAACTTGAGCAGCTGACAAAATAAAAGAATCTACATGCATTTCAAGTAATCTATAACTTTGATTATTACAGTTATTTCTTAATTGTAAACCCTCCATGTTTTCTTCCAAAATTGCTATTTTGCGGAGGAATTATTAGGGGGAAGAGCAACATTTTGAGCCAAAATCGGGGACAGTTGAGAGGTTGGCTATGCCTAATTTTATAAAGCAATTTATTTGCATGTACCTTTCAACCTGTTAATGCAGTAAATCTGAACAAGGCCAAATATATTGGGGGAACCTATAAACAGTACTAAAAATTGCTCTTGTATAAATTGAGACGGTTGATAGAATAACAGTTCTTACTTTAGCATGCATTTTTCTGAAGGTTATGAAGTCTGAAACTCAGTGTATCATTATTTAGTGACTTAATTCCTAAATGATTTGCCAGAAAACTACAAATTTTATGAAGAACAAACCAAAAATAAGAAGCAAAAATCTATTCATTCTTTGAAAATCTGGACAGTTGGGAGGTATAGTTCAGCTGGGCCTGTTTGAGTTTTCGGCCCATCCCCCCATGACAAAATCATGGTTGAATGGAGCCTCTGCAGCCATTCCAATGAACCATTACTTGGCTATTTCACTCCATTTACCATAAACACTAATGTGCATACTGCTTTACTTCTATGATGAGTTGGTCTTCATTTGAAAGTTTTATTTTGTATTTTACAGCACAAACACTAAGTAATCTGCTAAACAAAGCAATGCAGTCTCACAATGAAAACTTAGCATTAAAGCTTCTCTGCCCTTGAAACTCACATTCATTGAAACAGCATTGAAACCCACATTCAAAGAAAATACATTTTGCCAGTGGCAGATAAAGATTAATTTTGGGCTGTTTTCAAATCATAGCCCCCTTGCATATGAAACATAGATGTGCTCTTTGATACACCTTCCTCATTGTACTAAATTATATTCCTTGTACAATACAGTACAGTTGATAGAGGGCGTTTTAAATTTGTTTTGAACATTTTTCCAGTAAGCAATGAAACAAAACGCATGCACCCATAATGGCAAAACTGCCCAGTTCAGAACATTTATCATAAAAGTCTACTCAGACTTCCACAGTCCACCATTATCAGTAAATATGCACAGTTCTACAGTCCGCCATTATCAGTAAATATGCACAATTCTACAGTCCATTATCAGTAAATATGCACAATTCTACAGTCCATTATCAGTAAATATGCACAATCTCTGAAGAAGTAAAAGTCATCTAAATAATTCCACATTAAAGAAATCTGTAACTAATGAAGAGGTTGCTGCTAGCAAACACCTTTATATTTCATGGTTTCATCAAAAAATAAAGTGTCTGTTGCCCCTCAGGAATAAATTGCCTATATTACATTAAAAAAATGACAAGCTAGTAATATTGCAAGATGAAATGGATGGCAAACTGATAACAGACTCATAGTTAGTACCTTCACCAAGGAGAACATTCTCAGTATGGCAGCTTCCACCCCTTGTGGGAGTAGAACCCACAGCCTTCTGCATCAAGAGCAAGTACACAACCTGTTGTGCTATTAACAAGGCAAACCAACTTCAATTAAGCAACACTAAACTTCTGTTCCCCTGCAGCTCTCAGCTGCTTGTAAAATCTACTCAATATTCAACTGCATCTCAACTTCACAGCAGAAGAAAACTGGAAAAAGCCAAAATGTATTGGGGGGGGGGTCAAAAGCCCAAAAAACAGGGACACATTAAACATTGCTTGTATAATCTTGGAAAGTTGCTAGAATAAAATGATGTGTTAACACCATACATTTTACTGCCAAGGTCCCTGTGCAAAACAGTCAGAGCAACATACCACTATGCCAAATCAGCTGCTTTGTGAAAGAGAAATGCTGCGTTACCACCATACATTTTACTGCCAAGGTCCCTGTGCAAAACAGTCAGAGCAACATACCACTACGCCAAATCAGCTGCTTTGTAAAAGAGAGGAAGACTGAAACTTAAATGGCTATCATTTAGTGAATTCAGTTATCACCATAGCTGTCAACCTCTTAGTACAAACCACCTGGACAAACCCAGTAATGAGGGAATGCAGCCCTCAAACATATTCAGTGAATTCAGTTCTTGCCATAGCTGTCAACCTTAGCACAAAAAACCTGGACAAAGCCAATAATGGGGGAATACAGTCCCAAAAATAGGGACAAATTTCAAATATTCATCTTATAAACTTAGAAAATTGCTAGAATAAAAGGTTGTGTTACGGTTGTGTTACTATGTATTTTCTGAAGAACATGAAGTCTGAAATTCAAATGCCTGTCAATTTTACTGCTGACAGAACAAAAACAATTTTCAGCAGAGACCCAGGGAGAAATACTGCAGACACATCTTTGTAAAATGACAGGGCACCAGAGCAAATCCACACAAACACAGGGAGGAGATGCAGACTCCACACAGAAGGCACCCCAGCCAAGAATCAAACCAGAAAACCTATATCTGTGAGGCAACAATACTACCACTGCACCATCAAATATGCAAGGGATTAGACATTCAGAAACCTGAAGTCTGAAATTCAAATGCCTGTCAATTTTATTTAACATTTGTTAATCAGGACAGTCTGACTTGGAACAAAAAAAAATTTCAGCAGAGGCCCAGGAAGAAATAATGCAGACATGTCTTTGTAACATGGGAGGACACAAAAGCAAACCCACACAAACACAGGGAGAAGATACAGACCCCACAAAGAAGGCACCCCAGTCAAGAAACAAACCTGAGGACCTACAGCTGTGTGACAACAATGCTACCACTGCACCATCAAATATCAAGCCTTGTAACATTTACAAACCACAGATATTATGAGGAACAGATCAGATCAAATATGAGGCAAAAATCTGCAATTTTGTTTTACAAATGGTGGTGGGTAGGGAATTCAGGTCTTTAACACCTGCATACAAGGTACAGGATTCAAGCCTGAAGTATTCTCTACCACACACACACACCTGTAGTAGCAAACCACAAAAACTAAATATACTGCCCTGGGTGCCAAACCGTCATTATGAGAGTCCAATCAAGACAAAATGAAGTGCAGAAGAATAAAAATATTTCAATGCATTGGCTGCATGACAGCTTAATATCTAGATGGAAACAAAAAGGTTGTGAGGCATGAAAAAATAAAATTACTTTTTTAAATACATTAATGGAATGCCAGTCAAAATCAAGTATAAGAAAAACAAGCAGCACTCAACTCAAACCACTTCTTGCACTGCAGTTCTAATTATAATTTATATTCAGCTTTATTAAAGTAACAAGTAACATGCTGAAAGTAGAAATCTCTGATGTCCCCACTTGTAAAAATGTTCCTTATCCAAAAAAGACCTGCTGCCTGACAACTATCTACTTGTTTCATGGGGAAAACATGATCAAAGTAAAAAATGAAAAGCAAACAAGAAATAAGCTCAAGATACATTGCTTAAAAGGATTACTGTACAGGTTATGGACCACACGATTGGCATTCGGTTTACGGGTAAAGCCTGCAGAGATGACTGGAAGTCTACAAATGTAATGAGACTCTTAAAATAATGTGATCCTGTCCTTTATTACAAATACTGGCATATGCATTTCGATACCCAAGGCTTATACATTATCTAGTTAAGTATTCTCTACATGGCAACAGAAAGGCTTTCAATGTTGGCAATTCTTTAACAGTATGCTTATTAAATCTTACTTGCATCTTGCAATCTCAGCCAAGCTTACCTGATGGTCATTAAAGTATTGTTACTTAAACACAGAGCAACAGGCACTTTGAGTAATAAGCATAAATCAACAGTACAAAAAATATGACAGAAACCAGACCATTCTGTAAAAATCAAGGACAGATGAAAAGCCACTCTAGTACTTGTGTCTACCTTGGACGGGTGGGATTCTCTGCACATTTACACTGCGTAACTACTCCTTGCCTTGCTTCGATACATCCAGAGCCACTACATGTCGGAGTGGGGTGCAACAAGTATGTCACAGTTTGAAATGTCTCTGGCTTGACTTGTGATGGCCCTGACATATTTGTCATACCTCTCAACCTCAGAGCAAGAAATCTGGACAAAGCCATACAAAGAAATGGGACAAAGGCCCAAAAATAAGGACAATTTTTAAAATATTGCTCTTATAAACGTAGAAAGCTAATAGAGGTCTTGCATTAGTATGAATTTTCTGAATGGTATGAAATCTGAAACTCAAATGTCTGTCATTATTTTCTAACTTCAGTCTTTAATTATTTGTCACTAATTTGCCAAAAAAAAAAAACAATTTTATGAAAAATGGACCAAAAATGTGATGTAAAAATATAAAATAGCAACACAATACAGCTGGGAACCTGTCAAAGAAGGGATACTTTAATATTAGTACTGCTAACTTGAGCAGCTGACAAAATAAAATAATCTACATGCATTTCTGAAATAAAAGTAATCTGATTATTACAGTTATTTCTTAATTATAAACCCTCCATGTTTTCTTCCAAAATTGCTATTTTGCGGAGGGATCATTAGGGGAAGTGCAACATTTTGAGCCAAAATCAGGGACAGTTGAGAGGTTTGGCTATGCCTAATTCTATAAACCAATTTATTTGCATGTACCTCTCAACCTGTTAATGCAATAAATCTGGGCAAGGCCAAATACATTGGGGGAACATATAAACAGTACTAAAAATTGCTCTTGTATAAACTGGGACAGTTGATAGAACAGGTCTTACTTTAGCATGCATTTTTCTGAAGGTTATGAAGTCTGAAACTAGTGTGTCATTATTTAGTGACTTAATTCCTAAATGATTTGCCAGAAAACCACAAATTTTATGAGGAACAAACCAAAATTAAGAAGCAAAAAATCTATTCATTCTTTGAAAATCTGGACAGTTGGGAGGTAAATTTCAGCTGGGGCTGCCTAAGTTTGCCGCCCTTCCCCCTCAGAAAATCCATGGTCGAATGGAGCCTCCCCCTGCAGCCATTCCAATGATCCATTACTTTGCTATTTCACTCCATTTACCATAAACACTAATGTGCATACTGATTTACTTCTATGATGATTTGAACTTCATTTGAAAGTTTTATTTTGCATTTTACAGCACAAACACTAAGACATCTGCTAAACAAACTTGGCATTAAAACTTCTCTGCCCTTGAAACTCACATTCATTGAAACAACATTAAAACCCACATTCAAAGAAAATACATTTACCCGTGGCAGATAAAAATTAATTCTGGGCTGTTTTCAAATCATAGGCCCTTGCATATGAAACATACATGTGCTCTTTGATACACCTTCCTATTGCTTTGAACATTTTTCCAGTAAACAATGAAACAAAACTGCCCAATTCAGAACATTTCCATCATAAAAGTCTTCTCAAACTTCTACAGTCCACTATTATCAGTAAATATGCACAATTCTACAGTCCACCATTATCAGTAAATATGCACAATCTCTGAAGTAGTAAAAAAGTCATCTAAATAATTCCACATTAAATAAATCTGTAATGAACAGGTTGCTGCTAGCAATCACCTTTATATTTCATGGTTTCATCGAAAAATAAAGTGTCTAATGCCCCTGAGGAATAAATTGCCTAAATTACATTAAAAATAAGCTAGCAATATTGCAATAGGAAATGAATGGCAAACTGATAACAGGCTCATAGTTAGTATCTTAACTTTCAGTATGGCAGCATTCACCCCTTATGGGAGTAGAACCAACAACCTTCTGCATCAAACGCAAGTACACAACCTGTTGTGCTATTAGCAACGTGTGCTAACTTAGCATAATCAGCACTAAACTTCTCTTCCCCTGCAGCTCTCAGCTCCTTGTAAAATCTACTCAATACTCAACTGCATCTCAACTTCGCAGCACAAGAAGTCTAGAAAAAGTCAAATTTATTGGGGTGGGTCAAAAGGGCAAAAACCAGGGACACATTAAACATTGCTTGTATAATCTTGGAAAGCTGCTAGAATAAAATGCTGTGTTACCACCATACATTTTACTGCCAAGGTCCCTGTGCAAAAGAGTCAGAACAACATACCACTATGCCAAATCACCTGCTTTCTGAAAGAAAAATGCTGTGTTACCACCGTACATTTTACTGCCAAGGTCCCTGTGCAAAACAGTCAAGAGCAACATACCACTACGCCAAATCAGCTGCTTTGTGAAAGAGAGGAAGACTGAAACTTAAATGGCTATCATTTAATGAATTCAGTTCTCACCATAGCTGTCAACCTCTTAGCACAAAACACCTGGACAAACCCAGTAATGAGGGAATGCAGCCCTCAAACATATTCAGTGAATTCAGTTCTTGCCATAGCAGTCAACCTTAGCACAAAAAACCTGGACAAAGCCAATAACAGGGTATTACAGTCCCCAAAATAAGGACAAATTTCAAATAGTCATCTTATAAACTTAAAAAATTGCTATAATAAAAGGTTGTGTTACTATATATTTATTGCTAGAATAAAAAAGTTGTTATGTATTTTCTGAAGAATATGAAGTCTGAAATTCAAATGCCTGTCAATTTTACTTCTGACGGAACAAAAACAATTTTCAGCAGAGGCCCAAGGAGAAATACTGTAGACACATGTCTTTGTAAAATGGCAGGACACCAGAGCAAATCCACACAAACACAGGGATAAGATGCAGACTCCACACAGAAGGCACCCTAGCCAAGAATGAAACCAGAAAACCTATAGCTGTGAGGCAACAATACTGCCACTGTAAGGAAGTAAACATCCAGAAACCTGAAGTCTGAAATTCAAATGCCTGTCAGTTTTGTTTAACATTTGTTAATCAGGACAGTCTGACTTGGAACAAAAAAAAAATTTTTCAGCAGAGGCCCAGGAAGAAATAATGCAGACATGTCTTTGTAACATGGGAGGACACAAAAGCAAACCCACACAAACAAAGGGAGAAGATACAGACCCCCTTCCCACAAAGAAGGCACCCCAGCCAACAATCAAATCCAAGAACCTGCAGCTATGAGGAAACAATGCTACCACTGAACCATCAAATATCAAGCATTGCAATACTTACAAACCACAGATATTATGAGGAATAGATCAGATCAAATATGAGGCAAAAATCTGCAATTTTTTTACAAATGGTGGTGGGTAGGGAATTCAGGTCTTTAACACCTGCACACAAGGTACAGGGTTCAAGCCTGAGGTATTCCCTACCACACCACCATGAGTCTAACCCACCTAGGGCATTTACACACACACACACCACTTTTACCTGTAGTCCATAAATCCAAAGTACACCGTAAATCCTGTGAATTTTTTATTTTAAAGTTGAGGGGGCTGCAGTCCGACAGTCCAATAGCACGGGCCGCCCCTGTCAGAGAGGTATGTCTCAAGTCATTCACACAAATATGGACTATGACAGAGTCATAACAGTACCTGTTGTTGAGAGACTTGAGTGCATGAGTGATATGGTGGATTGTAGCATCTCACAAGCAATTTACCGTGACTTTCCCCTTGTCTAGCCTGGTGAGGGGCACATGTGTGTGTCTCACAATAGAGTCTTCTATGACTAGTATGTTGGGTTTTTTGGCTGGGCCTTAGATACTGTGAGACACAGGCATGTGTACTATGTGTGGTGCTTGGTGCGGTGGGCTGTGATGTGTGTGTGTGCTTTTGCCTCAGAGGTGTCTTTTGTTTAGGACTGTTTTGTTGAGAACCTCCACATATGTAGGAATGTGCTGGTTGGGTGTGGGTGGTGTTAGAGGTGTGGTGTTTGTGCAGACAATCTTCTCAGTATCAGATATATTGGCTTGTGATCAAGACAGCAAGGATTCTAGGTTCTTAATGTAATTGCATCTCTCACATATTGTGTTCCTAGGTGGTAGAAGAAGAAGATTGTTTGTGTATATGAGGCAGTTGCTACACTGTCTCAGGATGCCCATATCAACAAGACTAGCAGGAGAAACCATAAGAAATTGTCTGTCCATGGTTGTCAGAATCTGTGGAAGAGAGGTAAAGGATGGTAGATTGGGTACTATCAGAACAGAGTACCTATAAGTGTGAGTAAGACTGGTTAAAATCACAGTAATTGCAAGGGAGGACATCAGTTACACAAGAGTGCTGGCAAGGGAAAAAAATGCGGCTCATAGTAACAAATAATTATTAGGATTAAACAATTTATATTAGTCTATTTAGATAAAAAATAAGTAATAGTATACAGCTTCATGTTCTTAGTTCATGCATACGTAGTATATTAAATCAAAATTTTCCTTTTGTATGTTTTTAATGTACATGCAGTTTCCCTTCTGCTTGCTGTTAACCTGCAGTAGCTAGGAATTCCCACTAGATATCATGACAGGGTTAGTTTGTGACTTCTATGAGAGATATAGTAAGCCTGGATTTACTTTATCCATGCAGAAGGTTGTTAGAATATACAGTTTTATTGTTTTCAAGTTTAGAGTTTTTAAATTGTCCATAACAGTTTTAAAAATGTATTTGCCATAATGAATCAAGAAAAGCACTTTTCAATGGTACCTATAATAGCAGTCTCCATCAAATGGTAATATTTAACATTATATTTATTAATGTCAATGGGTTGAACAACCCCATGAAAAGGAGTAGTGTCAACAAATATTTAATGCTACACAAAGCAAATTTCGCATTCATTCAGGAATCTCACTTAGTAACAGAAGACCTAAACAAATTAACCTTTAAGGATTATAAGATTCTGATAAGTTCAAACTACAACCACAAGAGAAGAGGTGTCCTAATTTTACACAGAAAATCAATGAGAATTTCAGAAATAGTTGACTCATACTCAAGCAATGACAGTATGTTTGCTTTAGTCATACTAAAACTAGATAAAAAGATGTACACTTTTGCAAACACTTACTGGATACTGGGTATTGGGACTAAAACTACGAAAAAAACATTTACACACCATAACACTAAAGTTTAAAGTGAGTTACTATTAGCAGGTGATTTTAATTGCATCTTGTCCTTCACTGATACTACAAGCTTTAAGCCCTTCAAGATATCCCCTGCTGCCAAGTACTTGAACAACTATATAAAAGACAAAAACCTAACTGACATTGATGATATAAAAGTATTATCCTCCCTGAAATATTCTCACTACTCTTACAGATTTGGCATGCAAACCAACATAGTTTCCCCCAGATTTATGAAGCCTTGCATTGCGTGCAGGATTAGTCTAAGAGCTATTTTTGACAATATGGCTGACGTGCGATCCAGGAACGAGCTCCCAGGATGTACACATGAGCTCTTAGACTAATCCTGCACGGACTGAGCTCCTGTATGCAAATTACCCTCATTTGCAGGTGAAAACCATGCAAATGAGGGTAATTTGTGATCCAAGAAGCTGGCAGCTGTCTGTGCAGGACGAGTGCAGTCTGCAGAAATGTACTCAGTTAGTAACCAAGTACATTTCTGCAAACTACAAAACAGAGGCATGACAGCCCCAAATAAAGTGTGCATATGATGTGTAATCCATGCCAATGGCCATATAATTGGCTATTGGCATGGAAAACAGTGTAAAAATTAAATATTTAACAATTTTTTTTGGCTGATATCGGCCATTTAAGCTAAGGGCAGCGGTGCGCAAACGGGATCGGGCTAAAAATAAATAAATAAATAAAACAACCTTTAAGAAGAAAATCATTATTTTGCCATAATAGTCAATGGCAGACAGAATACAACATGGCCATTGCAGACTGGTTGCTAAAGGTGAAGGCTGAGTGTGGGACATTTAACTAAGGATTAGCAGGCAATCCTATGCAAATGAGGGGAATGATAGAGAATCCCAGATTCCCTGTCAGTGCAAGCCTGCACCCAAGGGTGTAGGACTAGGAAAACCATGAGTGTAAGCCCTAGACATAGCTGACCTCAGAAGGGGGTGTGTCAGGCATGCTGTAAGCTAATTGGAGCACTGTGGCTCGTGTTTGCTCTTAGCTAAGCTAAGCTAAGGCAGGGGGTGTGTCTAGGGTTGTCCTGTCTTACACCAAGAAAATCATGGTGTACACTGGTAGAACAAGCCAAAATCCTGTAAAACAGGCTTATAGCCCGTGCGCGTGTTTGCACGGTGCTTACCAGGTGTAAAAAAAAAAAAAAAAAAAAAAAGGAAATGCAGCTCCGTTCACATCTGAGCACTGTGTTTGTGCGGCACGCCCCCGGGCTTAAACAGGAATTTATTAGGAAGGGAAACCAGCAGTAGGAAGGTAATCAAGGAAAACTAGCTTAGCTGGCAGGTGAAATGTATCAAAATCAGCCAATTACACAGACAGCAGACCAGCCTAGCCCAGAATACTACTATAAACTAAGCAAATACCTTTCCCACACTCTACACCACTGGTGTATACAAGCGGGGAAATTTTAACAAACAAACCTACAAAATGAGAAGGGCTGCAGCAGGCAACATAGAACAACATGTGCAAGAGTCTGAGGGTGGTGAGAATGTGAATGCTGCCAATCAACTCACAGTGAGAAGAGTGTACAGACCCAGGTTAACCTACCAGGGGCTACATGAGCTGGAGATAGTGGAGTGCTATAGGGTGGACAGATACCTCTTACAGCAAATTGTTGAGCTGTGCCGGCCACACCTGAAACACCAAACTGGCCGAGGGGAACCCATCCCAGTGGATACCAAGGTATGTGTAGGCCTAGGTATACTAGCCACAGGTACCTCCCAAAGCACAACTGGGGATAACATGGGAATCTCACAGGCATCAGCATCCAGAGTATTCCACCAGTTGCCATGTCAGCACATGCAAGTGAGCAAACATATTTTCTCAAAACCCATGATGTGTTGACCAGCAATATGTATCTCTTCCACCAAATAGCAGAAAGCCCTGGGGTAGTAGGTGCTATAGACTACATGCGCATATGCATCAAAGCACCACCCGGTGAGCAGGGTAGGGCCTACATCAACCACAGGGGCATCCCCTCCATCAACTGCCTGGTCGTTTGTGATGCCCAGGGCATTATAATGAATCTGTGTGCTGGCTGCCCTGGAAGCTATGACGATTCCCACATATGGCATCTGATGCAGCTGTGCCAGAGATTTGCCAGTGGGAACATCCCCTATGGTCACCTAGTGGGGGATGCTGGGTACACACTGGAGCCGTGGCTGATGACACCCATCGGAAATGCACACACACCTAAACAACAACTCCATAATGAAGCACACACACAGGCCAGACATATAATAGAGCGTGTGTCTGGGATGCTCAGGTCACGGTTCTGGTGTCTGGACACATCCAATGGAGCCTAGCAGTATTCACCAGCTACATGACCTGAATTGTTATAGTATGTGCTATGCTACACAATATGATCCTGTGGAAACAGCTGCAGCAGGAACAGCATGGGGCAGGGCCACACAGCCCCCCACCAATGCCAAGGCCTGCACAGGCACAGAGTGACCTGGAGGAGGAACAGCATGAGCCTGCCCCAGTAGGCAGAAGGAGGTGTGCCCAGTATGCCCTGGCCTTGGCAAAGAGGCAACGCATAGCACATGCACTGACATGGTAGGGACTCAGGGAATGACACCTCTTTCTGACTCGCACATACAGTAAAAGGGATGCCAAATATGACACTACCTGTGCTCAACCATGTATAGGGAGTGTATGATGTGCATCTAACATAGGCAGCCCTCCAGCACCATCTGCAAGTCTGGCACACCTGCAAGGTAAGTCAATCAACCTACCAATTGCCAAATGGAGTAGAATGTGTTGTTACCTGTAGCTATGGTATGGATGTGAGCATGCAAAGTAATTTGGTGGCTGAATATTATGGCAGCAGACAGTAGACACCCATAGTGGCAGCATGACATCTGTAACACATACTGGAGTCACCACAGTAGCCAGTACAACACAGGGTGACAAAACCCACTGCAGGAAATGTGCTGAGCAGCATGTGTGTCCATATGACCCACACATGCCAGTCAGGACAGTTCACATACCCAACAACAGTCTCAGCCAACAGGACAGGTGTAGACAAACCCAAACAGAGCCTGTGCCATGGCCCCAGAATGATGGCTATGGTTACCCCCCCCCAGGCCTACACAGCTTGACCACAGCAGGACAGGCAGTGGGGTGTTAGTTCTGAAGGGTAGGAAGTTAGACAATAATATGTAGGGCAACTAAAACCACGATCTGTGGTATGCTGGTATGCCTCTAGTCAGCACAATAGTTAGCAATACAGACTGAAATGGAGTACCTGACATACCAGTATGGTCGTAGCGAATGTGTACATGTTTCACATGTGCCCCCCACATCCAACATAATAATGTAAAAACAGTCAGGTGTGCCCCCCAACCCTGTGTAGAAATGTATAAATAGTCAGGTGTGCCCACCCCATTCTACATAGTAATGTAATAACAGTCAGGTGTGCCCCCCCATGCCTGTGTAGAAATGTAGAAACAGTCAGGAGTGCCCCCCTGCTATGCAGAAATGTAGTAACAGTTAAAGCCAAATGATCGATGGATACCCTGCAGAGACAGTATGCTACCTGTTGGTGTACGACAAAAAGGTCAGCACTACAGCAGAAACTACCTGGACACGATCCACAAATTAAATACAGACGACCATACTGAGTGTGCTCACACACTTAAACACATGAAGGCCATGACTGCAAACACCAGTGGACCAGACATA
Organism: Protopterus annectens; assembly: GCF_019279795.1. Lineage (NCBI taxonomy): Eukaryota > Metazoa > Chordata > Ceratodontiformes > Protopteridae > Protopterus > Protopterus annectens. The sequence goes on from NC_056728.1 coordinate 1,732,155,682, forward strand.
TCTGGCAGTTGCAGTTGTTAGTGCAGACACTTGTCAGTATGCACCACTCGTGTCTTGCACACACAGTGGATAGGAATACAGACATATATGTCAGGACAACACACTAAAATAGGCCAAAGGTAGACGTACATAGATGTGTGGAAGAGGGTCACTGTGACAAGGAGCCATCCAGGCCTGTCCCACCCAGCACACAGCTAAAGGGCCCCAAACACATGAGGTGCAGATGTCACCCACTGCAGATACTAGCCACCAGTATCTGTCAGCATTACAGACTATGTGGTGCACGTGCCAGCTGTGCAATATGAAGTAGTCATCTAGTAGCTGTATACACATACCTGTGACATATGACCCCATGTGTGCCCGCATGTGGCGTGTTAACCCCTAGATGAATAGGTTATGACCCATGCACACACTGCCCTTCCCATAGCCCTACTATGACAAGCCTGCTGAGGTCATCCAATGTGAAATCCACCTTTAGAAGAGCTGTAGCCCAGTAATTTCTGTAGCGTGTCCTGTAACTGTGTACTGCTGTAGTGTGATAAAGTAGTTAGGTAGGTGTTCTAACCCCAGACCTGGCAACTGTGTGTGTGTGTCCATCTGTCTCTGCCTGAGTAGAAAGCAATGCTTTTTAGAGTACTCACACTCCTTACAATTCATATATTCAACTTTGGCAAAGCTGCTGCTGTCACCCACCTAGAAATAAACCTCTGGGAAGGTTGTAACCCAGTAATCTCTGTAGCATGTCCTATGCTGCGTACTGCTGTAATGTGATAAAGTAGTTAGGTAAGTGTTCTAACCCAAGACCTGGCAACTGTGTGTGTGTATGTCTGAGTGAGTAAAGAACAATGCTTTTTAGGGTACTCACACTCCTTACAATTCATATATTCAACTTTGGCAAGGCTGCTGATGTCACCCACCTAGAAATACACCTCTGGGAACATTGCAGCCCAGTAATCTCTGTAGCACATCTGGTAACTGCGTACTGTTGGAGTGTGTTTTAGAACTGTAGCAGGGTTCCATGGCAGTTCAATGTCTGTGTACAGAGCAATGCATTATAGGCTAGTCACCTGCAGTACATTTGAAATGCCCTACTTTGGCAATCCTGCTGATGTTATTCCTTGTGAAATACACCGTTGGGGAAGGGGCTCTCTAGTAATCCCCGTGGTGTGTCCTATAACAGCTCCATGCTTTAACGTGATATAGACCTCAGTCATGGGTTCTATACCCCACACGTGTCAGTTGTAGATGTTTTGTGTGTATCTCACTGTCTGTGTAGGGAGCAATGCATTTTAGGCTATTCACTCGCAGTAATTTGAAATGCCCTACTTTGGTAATCCTGCAGATGTCATTCATTGTGAAATAGATATTTGGGGAAGGAGTACTCCAGTAATGTCTGTGGTGTGTACTATAACTGCATAGTGCTGTAGCATAACAAACTAGTTAGATAGGGGTTATACTCCCACACAGGACAGGTGCGTGAGTGTCTGTGTTTGTAACTTGTATCCTGTGTAGAGGTAGTTGTGAGTGTGTGACACCTGTGGCCAATGGAGAGTGAGTTGTGCAAATTTCTTACATGGTGGCCCTAGGATATATCACAATGTCAGCCATACTGGGATAACAGATGTAAAATAGCTGAGAGGTTGGGGAGCAAAGCCATACCCATACATGTGACATCAAGGCCAGACAATCACAGTTAGCAACCCCAGTATTACCCAGAGCACACTCTCAACCCATGTCACATACACACACATGCCTAGGTAACAGACAATATGTGGGTAGTACACTGCATATTGGCCACCGACAGTAACTATGGAGTGATAGCAGTGGGCTACAGAGGGCATGTCACCCTGCCCATCTGTCCAATATTCACATACATGCAGACAGTGCATCTCACCCATGTTCCCCAATGGACACCTGCACCACCTGTGATGCCTTCACATGTGACCCACAACAGACATACAATGCCTGACAACATGCCCTGTATGGACAGATGCCACTGACACCAGGGAATGCTGTTAGTATGCCTTCAATGTAGGTGCAGGGTAAACCTGCTGCCCATTACCAGTACCTGCCACAAGTGGGCAAGACTGGCACATCTGATGATAATCTGTGTTCACAACATGGGCCTAACACCTCAGGTACAGTTCCACATGTCACTGTACTTGCATGTGGGAGGTGTGCACACCCTAGACACCATCCATGTTATGGAGTAAGGAACACATACATGGCAGGGGATGCACAGTATTGGCCACACACAATAGCCACCCAGGTGACTGGATGGGGATACAATACCCATCTGTGTGGGCAAATGCAGAAATGACAGCCCTGAGCCAGAATGTGGACCATTGTCATGTGGCTTGTATAGCCTGATGGCACAGTTGACCACCACACACCCATGCAGACATGCACCCATGCATGTCAGTACTGGCACCCAGTTTGTTTGTGTGTGTGTTGTATGCTACGTATGTCCACATCCACACTCACTACAAGCCCCCTGGGCATACTGAAGCATGCTATTGATGTCTGACGCATCCTCATAATCCTTGCCCATACGAACTCCATATGATCCGTGTGGTGCATGTGATACCTGCACATTGATGTGTTCTGGCAATCCCACTAGTGATGAGTTGTACTCCTGGCCCTGCCAAGTGTGTCAATGTATGTGCATCCCTGTGAGAGTGTGGCTGTGTTGACACTGGCACCTGTTCATGTGGACAGGCATGTGTACGTCACCTACCGTATATCTACTGTATCCCTTTTGCAGATGTCACTCACCATCACATATAAGTTCTGAGTGGTCCACAGCAGGTAACCCATGTGACACATCCAATAACTGCATCGAACTGTGATAGCACTACATAGTTGTCAGGGGTTTGATACCCTGTGCTGTTGGGTGTGTGACACAAACATGCTTCAGTTTTACACTCCCACCCCTCCATGACATGTATTTGCCTCTGTCTGCCTCCCCCACTCCATCTCTGGTGGATGTGGAGACCCACACCTGCTTTTCTTAGGCAGCAGCATGTGTATTTTAAGTGATTCTCATGATCAGCTGATGGCCTCTGCATGAATTGCAGCCCTCCTAGCTGATTGCATGTGGAATAGCTGTGGTAACATTCCCATAGCCAATTGCATGGAAACACACTCCAATATCTAGGAACATCATGGTGGTGTTGGCCCTCTTCATTCACTGTGAGCAGGAACTAGATCTGTTGTTTAGCAAACAGCATCTCAGATGGATTGGGGATTTATCTCTAACAACATACACTGTGGAAAGAGGGCAACAAACAGGGGGGGATGTGCCTGACCTGACTACAGACTGTAAGTGCTGCTATACTGCATTTGGAGTAATGTTGGTTTAACAGTGTTTGTCTTGATATGGCTGTTGTACATGTCACAATGCCTGCCATGTCAGTTCCATGTATATGAGGAATCCCCATCTGCAGGGTCATCTGCAGACTGGGCAGTGTTGTGCCTTTGGTTTCATGTGTTAGCCATGGAACATCTATCTGTGGAATGCAGAAGGTAGTGTGAGGATTACAGTCTATAGATGGTGAAGGCCATGACAGTTACTGACTTCATATCCCTCATAGGACATATGTTGCAGCAAACCCCGTTACAATGGTAAATGTATGAGGTTATCACAGCAACATGTCTATACTGGCCCTGTGTATGTACTGTCAGCCACACCTCTGTCAACCTTTGTACATATGTTGTGCATGAAGTGGTGCATATGTGCTGAACACCATAAACAGTGTCATCATATCTGATTACAAGCCAGTGATAGATCTGATTGCTACACATGTTATGTACAGTAGGGGTTATATTTCAGGACATAACCTGGACATTTTGTGGATATTTGTACAGTACTGAGGTCTGTGTAGTGATGGTGAATGTTGGCAGTGTGTTTATTGTTAATATGCACTTTAGCCTTGTGTACAGACTGTGCTAGATGTCATTGTTCTAGTTCCCCTTCTATCTGATGTTACACGCTGCCCCACTGTAAGGTACCATTTTGGCATACATGTTTGTAGGGCCATACGCACACATGTCCCATACCACAGACAACCATCAAAACAAACTAAATAGCAGCCCAGTATATATAGGGTCATTCTGTGAGTGGCACATATGAGGATGGTGTAGAACAGATAGTCCATATACTGTAATATTATGCTAGCTTACCATATGTGGTTGTGGCTATGTTCACATTGGTTGTGGTTATGCACTTTCACACAGGTGTATCTTACCCTGTGCTGTGACATGCCTGTTGAGCCTGCTATATATGCAGGTACATGTGCATTCCCCCATGGGAGATGTAGGCCAATGCTGACCCAGTCTGCCTGTAGCCTTAACAGTGCATTGTTACATGCCTACCAGCTTAGTGTACTTACCCAGTGAGATGTCATGTGCAGATACTTTATGATGTACTGCTGCCGGGCCTCCCTTAAAAGTCATGTATGTCAGACAGAATAGTGGGATGCTGTACAGATGTATGTCAATATCTAGTGGGTAGTATATTTCCATGGCACCCCTGTACCAGCAGTCATTATGTGTCAGGCCAGACAGGAGTGTGTGAAAACAAAACCTATGGTAGCAAATGTATACCAGTCATTATGTGTTATACCCATCTACATGGCTGTCTGCAGCCATATTGTTAGGCCTGGTGCACATGTTGTGCACTAAGGGATTATGTGTATACCTCTGGACTGTACAGGGTGTGTCCGAAGTTCCACATATATTGGCCAATATCTCTGCTGCACTCCACAGGGGTATTACATGCTAGCGGCGGTACTTTACAATGATTACCTTAGGCTGTCTGTCAGTAGCCAATGGCACACATGTTATAAGCAGATGTGACCTTCCACACACACCATGTCTGTGAAGACAATCCCAATGATAGTAGCAATAGTCTACTAATATACTTGCTATACATACCTGACATACCCTTGCACTATGACTTTGGGACTATAGGGGCTGGGGTATGGCTACACTTCATGTCCAGGACATACGATGGGCATATATGTACATATACTTATCCAGATAGCCATATATATATGATTACACATGTGTACTACCTCAAATTACCACTGTCATGGCCACCACCCACTATAAATCCCTACAGCATGTGGGCGTGGTCCCTTTACATTTCCTGTGTGATGGACATCCTTCCTGTGTGTGGGCATCAGTGTTACAGACAGCAGGTAGCAATACCTCTTACAGGAGAACCTGCACACTCAGGGTGGCCACATATTTGTAGGAGGATCAGGAACTACAGACAGACTCTGAGTAGTGTTGTGTTATGCTTTGTATAGTACTGGTGTTACAGGGTGGGTGTGTGTATATACTAGTTTACCTTGGAATGCAGTCTGTCTGCATAGCTCACTACTGTGGGCCTATCCTCTTGCTGGACAGAGGTATGCCTATCATGTGTTGTCTGTCAACCACAAAGGTACTGTGGCAGATATTACACAGGCAGTGTGTGTGTTGAGTACTATCAGTACATGGCTACATACATTGCTGTTTCTAACCTCAATTCCCTGACTAAGGGTATGTTGCAGACTATCCTGTAACACCAGCAACAACACTGTTCCACATATGTGCCTGTGTTCCAGCCTCTGTCCTCCATCTACATACCAAGCTTTGCACATATGGCATGCTGTTGGGGGTTGTTCTGTAGTGGGCTGTGAGTATATCATACTGCCATTGCTGCCATTAATCCACTGCTGTTGTATCCCCCACACATACAGTGGGGCTGGGGCCATATATGTGTGGGCATCACCTACACAATACATGTGTGCCCTTATGCACTCTAGAGGCCAGTGTAGGCAACAGTGGTATATGGCACTGTATTATTGAGTCTAGGTGGGGAGCACCATAAATGACCTAGGCTGTTACAAAATATGGGGGTATCAGGGGTGAGCTGCTGCTAGGTATCTGGATGTACAGTACCGTATACTTCACCTATATTTACATTGCTTACATGGCGTGGGGTGCTGCAAGCCTACTGCCTCCTGCCATACAGACTGTTCTGTTTATCAGTGTGCATGTGATGGTGTCAGTTATGCCTTGTTATGTAACAGTGACAACCCATTTGATCACATAATGTCTTTACCACCTACTGAGTTTGTACAGAGTGTAGATAGAGCCTGCTGAACTACACACCTGCAGTACATACTGTTGATTGTTTGGTATCCTGTGGCCCAGCCTGTCTTCACTATTGTACAATTTGAAGGGCTTGGCCTGGACAGCAACAGTTGTGAATCTTTCCAGACTATTGTATTAGTGTAACTGTTTCACATTTGCAGTACTCTGTAAATATGGTTGTCAGTGTCTGAACAGCTACATGACATGGCATACAGAGCTGTTATAGTACACAATTAAAGGTTTCCCATTTCTGCAAACCTATGTGTTGTGTCTTTCCTATGACCTCTCTATGGGTATATGTTGCAGGCAACGACTGACATTTGTATGGGTGGCCCATACAGTGTCTAGTTGTTCAGGTGTTAACTGTAGGCATAGTGGCTGCTCCATATTGTGTGCACCTTCTACATATGTATCTTACTGCACATATATCTGTGTGTGTATGTGTAGCCACATGTATATATATATATATATATATATATATATATATATATATATATATATATATATATATATATATATACACATATATATATATATATATATATATATATATATATATATATATATATATATAATATGTATATCTGTATCTGCATATCTGTGTCTGTGTATCTGTGTCCAGGGGATGTTGATGGCTTCCACATATTACATATCCTATGGGTGGCAGACTGTACTTGGTAGTGTATTGAAGGGCGCACATGTTTGGCTATGGGGGGATGCCTATTTGTACAAGACGTATAGTGTGTGGAGCCTCTCAACCCCATTAACGGTGCATCTGGACATATGTTTATTTGTTAATCTGCCATTGCTATCTACAGATGTATGGCCATACATATCTATATAGAACTATATATCTGCTAACATATATATAACTATGTCTGTATATACCTACATATATATATATATATATATATATAAATATATATATATATATATATATATATATATATATATATATATATATATATATATATATATATCTGCGTGCACATATGTAACGTGCTGTGTATATGTAGACATATAGGTGTAGACACATATATGTGTCAATTTAGGCATAAGCATGTATATATGTGCATATATATTGATATATATGTATATAGTGTTAGAAAAATTATATATATATATATATATATATATATATATATATATATATATATATATATATATATATATATATATATATATATATATATATATATATATATATATATATAGATATACATATAGAGATGTGTTGTATCTGTTTAGATATTAATATAGTTACACACAGAGACATCTAGGTGTTGGTATATATTCTTTATACTATTGCATGACAAGACTGGAGGATATATTTCTGAAAACATTGAATTTCTTTGTATTTGTTATGGCATAGTGGTAAATCACTTTGTCTAGGGTGTGCAGGGTCCCTTGGTTTGAGCCTTGCAAGAGCTGTTTATTTTGTTGCAGGGCAGAACACGGCCCATTGGATACAGAGTGATTAACACACTTTAAAGCAGTTGTAAGCAGGTTTGCGTGGGTTTGTGGGGAGCTAAGCACTGCCTACACAGGTTAAGCAATTTAGAAGCTGAGTGCAAGACAATGTAACCGGAGGTTAGCAGTGCTTAGCCCCGTGCAAACCTGTGCAAACCCGGTTACAACTGCTTTAAAGTGCCTCAACCACTCTGTATCCAATGGGCCATGTTCTGCCCAGCAACAAAATAAACAGATCCAGCAAGCCTCAAACCCAGTACACTGCATGAAGTGAATTACCACTAAGTCATGACAGATACACATAAATCTGATGATTTCAGAAACATATCATCTAGCACAATCATTCAACAGTACAGAAAATGTACTTTAACATCTAAATGTATGTGTGTGTGTGTGTGTGTGTGTGTGTGTGTATATATATATATATATATATATATATATATATATATATATATATATATATATATATATATATATATATATATATATATATGCATATATATATATATATATATATATATATATATATATATATATATATATATACACATGAAACTAAACAGATATATATACCGCTCTCTCTCCATGCATACATCTATACATATATGTCTACATATATATGTAAAAAATATATATATATATATATATATATATATATATATATATATATATATATACACACACAGACACACATCATTTTATATATAAAAAGCCTATATATATATATATATATATATATATATATATATATATATATATATATATACATAGCACTTTGTCTACTGCATACTTTTCTAGCTAGTTTCACTGTGTGTGAGGTATTAACTGGAAATTGTCCACCTTTATTAAGCATCTGTTTGGGTTGTTTGATTCTGATCTCCTGCCAAGGAGAGTGTCATATAACATGTTTGCAGTTAAAAGCTTTCTCTAGAGGCTCCTTTATCTGTTTAAAACTTTCATTTAAAGGCTCACTGCTGCTTTTCTGCTGTGAGAAACATTTCTGCAGTTTGTTTCTACCCAAGTAGTGGGATATTTGTAGCATTGTCCATATTCATGCTTGTGTTTGGGCCTAGTGTTTGTGGAGGCTGTGTCTGAGCACATGTTCAAGGACATCTTGGTTTAGCCAAAGCCATTAGGCATTTCAGTGAGAGGGGATTGTTTATGGTCATTGGCTGACTGGGGTCACCTGGACTACAGCTTAGAGTAAGCACCTCATTGGTTCTTTTGAGCTTTTTTTTAAAGTTCTCTCAGGTTTCAACTTTCTGTTACCTAAGAAGTTAAGTTTGTGAGTATTTCTGCCATTTTACACTGAGCTAATCGAAGGAAGGACACTGAGCAAACTCAAATCTATAATATATAACATTACGTATGCTTTTTTTTGCTTATTTTTTGAGTTATTTATAGCACTTTGTCTACTGCATACTTTTCTAGCTAGTTTCACTGTGTGCAAGGTATTAAATGGAAATTGTGCACTTTTATTAAGCATCTGTTTGGGTTGTTTGATCCTGTTCTCCTACCAAGCTTTCTCTAGTGGCTCCTTTATCTGTTAAAACTTTAGTTTAAAGGCTCACTGCTGCTTTTCTGCTGTGAGAAACATTTCTGCAGTTCGTTTCCCACCCTCCCTCCCTATTTGTATGTTGTTCTAATAGTTGGTGGCTTTGCAGTTGCCCGCCCCTACTGTAAATTTGATCTGGGACACTCCTCCCAGTCTAGTGTTATTACCTCATTCTACCTAATACAGGGAGAACATTTGAGAAGGCCAATCCACTTAGTTTCTGCTCATCCTTTCTCTCTTTCCACTTAAAAAAATTCTAAGCTTGTTTTCTGCCTTTCCTGTGGGTAGTCTAGTCTGGATACAGATTTGCTGTGTCCAGGATTGTTTGTGGGCTTCTGAGACCCCAAGCCTTTCTGTGTTGGATGGAAGCCTTCTAGCTTAATTTTGTTTCTTAGAACTAACCAGTTTTTTAGTTTCAGCACTCAAGTCTGTTTCTTTGAGCTCAGCACTTATTCAGAACTTGTTGTAAGCATTAAATAAGCTACAAATTACTACATCACTCAAATTTCCTCACTTGTCTAGAGGAAAACAGTTTCTAGTACTTAACAAATAAGCACCTATCCAAGCATGTCTAAGGGTCAGTTCCTGGTGTTTTCTCCTGTCTACCTGATGAATCTGGGCATCTTGGGGCAATACAGCAATTGCCTCATGTACACAGACAACCCTCTCCTCCTACCACCCAACACTACAACCTGTGAGAGATGCACTTATATAGCCAAACTGGAAGCAAAACTCTCTCTTCACCCAAGACTGGACTAGGCAGTCAAGAGGAGAAGTTAAACACTTGCACCACACCACACTCATCACATAGTCCCTCAAAACCTACACCACCAAAACACACACATAGAAACACAAAACACACACTTACATTCACGTAGGCTCTCAGTAAAAACCTGCCCAAGCAAAAGGGACCTCCAAAGTAGAAACACAAGCAACCTCCACCCCCTCAATACAACCCAAATGAGACATAGCCCACAAACTCAGTCTGTCACTCAACCACAGCCCATAAGGCATAACAACGTACCCAACACTCTAGTCATAGGTGACTCTATAGTCAGGCACACTGATGTTCCACTCACCAGGCTAAACAAGGAGAAAGGTACTGTCAGCTGCCTGTAGGGTACCAGGATCCACCACATAACGCATGCACTCAGGTCACTCCACAAGTACAAATATGACTCTGTCATTGTCCATGTTGGTGTGAATGACCTGAGACATACCTTCCTGTACTACATGAAAAGGGACATGGAGGAGCTGTCTGATCTTGCAGCCCAGGCAGGTATGACCCCAGCCCTGAGTGGCATCCTGCCATCACCCAGAATGATACCACAGTGAAAGGTCAAAATGATTGACTTCAACAATTGGCTAAGCTTCTGGTGTCATTCTAAGGGGATCCAGTATCTGTCTGCCTGGGATGACATGATCGACAAACCACGATGCTTTGTCAGAGATGGCCTGCGCCTGTCACCCCTGGGATTCCAGATACTGGCTAAGGCTCTAGCCACCCCTATAGTGCCTTTTTTAGGCAAGGTTCAAATGACAAATTCACCACCTTAACAGGTACAAGCAAGCAAAATCTGAGGGTATTGCTACTCAATGCTAGAAGTCTAAACCTCTACATGTACTCACTCGAGGCACTCCTTAAAATGGAGAATATCAACATCTGTGCAGTGACAGACACCTGGTTCAAGGCTCCAGAGAGTACCCCTGCATTACCAGGCTATAATTCATACCACACCTTTCGGCCACCAAACCTGGGCCGAAACACTAAAGGCAGAGGCGTGTCCATATTCATTATGGATATCCACAACTCCAGGCTAGTTGCTTAGCATAATGCATCCGAGATTATCCAAGTACAACTAACTCTGCACAAGACTGCAATCCAGATTGTAGCTTGCTGCAGATCCCCTATCATGCCCCAGGATTCCCACTCCTCATTTCTTGATACACTGGAAAATATTAGGGTACAACCTAACACCCTAATAATGAGTGATTTCAATTATCCCACTATTAACTGGGAAAACTACTCATGTACCAACTCTTGTGCTCAACGTTTTCTGGAATTCATAAATTCCAATGCCTTGGATCAGCTTATCCACACCCCCACCAGGGGCAGCAATATCCTAGACTTGGTCATTACCAACATGGGCAACCGGTGATCCACACCAGAGGTCAATTCCTCGTTGGTCAGATCCGACCACAAGCTAATCACCCTAGGCATCCATATACCTCCCCCCATTATGGAAACCAACGTAAAATATTTCTCTAAAGCCAAGTTCACGCTTCTTAAGACAGAAGTGGCAAACTTCACGACACCCATGCTGATGGACAAGGTATGCCTACTGAATCCTACAACTCCTTCCCAACAGCCATTCATCAAATTATCCTCCAAGGAATGAAGAGTAGGCCTTCATGTAACAGACACTTGAGGAGCATACTTTTTTCCTTCACATTCAGTGACAGTTTAAAAGTAAGAAGACTTGTCTCTACAGAGAGGAAAGTGAGTACAGTGAAGATAAATGCTAATATTCATTATGAGCACTGCCATTGACTTGTTGCACATATCATTATTCAACAAAATTAATAAAAAGAGTGGCAGCCTGACTAACTTTGAATTTGATAAGAATCACAGTTGTATCATCTGTACCTAGTTTGCCTATGTCTAAGACCAGGCCTACTTTACAGACTAAATTTTGATTCCTTTCATGGAGAATATGTGCACTTACAGTGAATGATTCAGCAGACATTTTGGCTCTGTAGAATATAAAGGTAGAATCTGTGTTACTAGTAATACTGTATATCTGTAGAACATTCTAGGACTGGAGGAGCTATGTTTGAGTTGAACACGTTAGTGATGTATATAACTACAGGTTATTTTGGAAACGGCCTCTGACATATTGGTGCTGAGAGTGTGCATGCTTTTAGGAAGTGTCACAGCTCATTTGTATATGCTAACCAGATGTTATATTAGGGCTTATGCGTATGACTTTTTGTTGTTAACCTGCTCTGGTGGCCACACTTTCTTGATTTCTGCTTGATGCTGGCATAGACAGGCACATTTATTGTGTTTGGATGTTGCGAGAGGAAGAGTAAAAGTGTTTCTTTATGTTTGTTGTGCTGATGTCTTAGGCCCTGTCATGGGGAGGGCACTGTTCACGGTATGACAGCTTTGTGTAAGTTAATTGTACAATAACTAAAATCCACATATGACTGTCCATGCATACTGGTACCTTATTTTAAGCTGTTTGTACCCTGTGCAGTTATTACTGTGCTGTCTTGGTATGTTTGCAGCTGATTTAGTGCTGATATGCATATAGTCATTCAGGTCTTAGCATCAGTGCTAGTGAAGGTGTGCGAATTGCATTACATTCATTTTTATATTCTTGGGTATTGTGGTGCTGATATGCTAAGTTGTACACTTATCTTGTGGCTATACTTATCTTCCTGGGAGTCTTGTCCATCACACATTAAAGATGGCTATGGAGCTCATGATGAACAGCTGTAGTGTCATGATTGGATATTTTGCAAATGGCTGTAGAGTGCAGACTGTAAATAGTTTTCATGTTTGCATTATCATTCATTTCTCTTTGTGCTCTGGTATCATTTATATGCTCTGCGTTGCAGATAAAGAGATCTTTGAGGCATTTTAGGTTCCATGGCATGTGAAGCATACTGTAAACAGGACTGGCCTTTGGTCAACTGGTGCCCTAGGCAAAAGGTCTCCAGAGCATCCCCACAGCACCATGGGGTGCCCCCATCATGGTCTACCTACACCATCCAGATTACTGAAAAAGTGTCCCTGCTACAGGGGCACCCTAGGTGGCCGCCTAGTTGGCCTATACCTAAGGCCTACTATGACTGCAGAGATGTTAAAGGTATATGAAGTTATTGGTGATATGCATTGCAGATGTTACCTTCTACATTGCGTCTTCACAGACAGCTAAGCAGATAACCAACCCTCATGCTCTGAGGAGTCAAGAGATCTAAGCACTATAGCAGATCCACCCATAGATACACATGCCTGACAAGGACAGGACTGGTGTAGGATAAAAGATGCTGTGCATTTGACTTGCAACATCATTATCATGCAAGATGGTGCATCAGATCATCATCACACTAACCAGGCATATATATGTGCACTGCTTGAAGTGCTTCAAGGGACATAATGCTGAAGAGGACCTTGCAGACTTTGCATAATTTTCTGGACACATTCCACTGCTTGGAGATGGACACAGCTGATCTGCTGTGGAAGAACAGTCATAGATCTTGACTTCATGTTTAGGATCTGGATCACCTGATGCCACCCCTCCTGGAACTTCTACTTACAAACAGGCAGCTTTTGGTGGACATAAGCAGATATTGCAATCCTGAACCATTCTTTGCCTTGTAGGTGACCCTGTCTAAAAGCAGTTAACATGTTTTTCTTGTTGATTTACTGCACTTAATTTAGTGATACATATTGCTGACATGTTCTCGGTTGTGTGCCACTTTTAAAATCCTCAAGGTTATGTATGTAACTATAGTACACTGTCTGCATTCCATACAGACTGCTCAGGAAGCTCTCTGGCCATGCACTTTGACTTATTCTTTCTCCTCCTTGCCCATTACAGCACAATCCCTGATGCACCTGTTTCTGCATAATATTGTATTTTGTTGAAAAACTTGCAAAAACACATAATGTAGGATCAGATCTTTGTACATTTCTGATTGTCTTAGCCATTGTTTTTGAACATGCTATATATCACCTTTTGGATATAACGTCATTCTTCTTGGACTCCACAGAGTGTAATTTAGCACTTTTGTATTATCACAAAGGTTTCTTCAGAATTCTGAAGAAGTCTTTGCAATAATACACACAGAAGTGCTAAATTACACTCTGTAGTACGAGTGGTGTTTTTCTTTTCTGCTGTATTTTACTTTTACTGCTACTGCAGGAGGGGCAGTTTTAAGTTAAATAACTACATTTTTGTTTAAATGTGATTTGCATGCTTTGTGGTATACTTCTCCTTTCCAGCTGTGGTCCCCATATCAGAGCTATGGTAATTGATTTAATTAACTTAGCTGCAGTACTTAATTACGGAACTTCTTCACCTCTTAGAGTAGGATGTTTTTCTACTGAGTGTACATGTGCATTATGCAGTGCTTTTCTTATTTGCTGAAAAACTGTCCTTTCATGGTATGCATACTCCTGACTTTTTTATTTTCCCTCTCCTCTCCAGTTCCCTTTTGTGGCATACCTCACTACTATTAGCATGAAGTACAAGGTATGGCTTTGTGCTGTGTTATAATAATAGTTGCCTGTTGCTCAACTGTGCAGTATGCAATAGTGTAAAATTGCAGCAAACCTTGATTTTAATTGTTCAATTTTTTTGCTTGCTCTCAGCATTTCCATAATGTCCCACATTATGTAATTTCATTGCATGTAGCTGGCAGACAATTATGCAGCAAAATGGCAGATAGATTATCAATGTTCATTTATTCAAAGGAATATTTGCAATATCAGTGATGTAAATGAAAATTAGCAGATATGGAGAAACAGGTAACAACTACAGGACTTTTACAGTCACATATCATTTAGCAGTTTAAACAAACATAGTTATAATAAGAATGTTCAGCAATAAGAACAAAATGCTATGTTTCATGCATCCTGTAAAGACTAAATGAAAATGCCTGAATGTCCCTTTCCTTCAGAAAAAGAAGAAAGTCTTTTTCTAAGTTTGTAGTGGGTAACTAACAGGTATCATCCATAGGGTTACTAGAAAGAATGCAGCAACAGCAACGCATTGATGTTAATTACTTATCATACAATGTGGCAACATTGAGTAATGATATTATTTTACCTACTTGTTGACTGATTAAGCCTACTAGACACAATAGTTCCCTTTCAGGGGCAACCCACAAGCAGTCTGGTAAAGTGACTTGCTCAGAGTCACATAGTAGGCAAATGAAGGTTGAAAGAATCAAACCCTGCAACCTTGCACAGGGAGCTGGTCATTAACATATCAGACCTTTAGTCTTCTGCACTAACTACCAGACAATTCAGTGTAATAGGGCACGCAGTCATGGTAAGTCATATGGGGGATCAAGCAGTGGAGATTTTTAAATGGAAGGCTGAGGCAAAGTTTCAAAAAGTATGTAGAGTCAGCTTTCAGCTTGCTATTAGTGGAAAAAAAACAATGTTACAGATAGTTCTGTGTTTCCAAATAAGGGACTTTTTTT
The DNA here is from genome assembly GCF_019279795.1 of Protopterus annectens. Lineage (NCBI taxonomy): Eukaryota > Metazoa > Chordata > Ceratodontiformes > Protopteridae > Protopterus > Protopterus annectens. The sequence goes on from NC_056728.1 coordinate 1,732,171,070, forward strand.
CTAATTGTTTTTCTCCTGTTTGGATGCTTACCATCAGTCTTCTCATAAAACAGTTGACTCTCTTAATTCTCATGGGCTAGAGCTGTTCAGCAGAGGCCAACATGAAGCAGACAGCAGGGTTTTTACTGTGTGTACCCTAACCCCATACTTGGTGGTCGAAGTAGGCAGTTGCTTGCATGATGACCTGTAATTAGGGCCACACCCAGAACTATGCAACC